>NW_027252329.1:600000-945290 GCF_044704955.1 Pristiophorus japonicus | reverse complement strand
TCCTCACAACCCCGCACTCTCCTCCTCACAACCCCGCACTCTCCTCCTCACAACCCCGCACTCTCCTCCTCACATCACGGCCTCCGCACTCCCCTTCTAACAACCCCGCACTCTCCTCCTCACAACACTGCACCCTCCACCTCACAACACCGCACTCTCCTCCTCACAACCCCGCACTCTCCTCCTCACAACCCCGCACTCTGCTCTTCACAATCCTGCACTCTCCTCCTCACAACACTGCACCCTCCACCTCACAACACCGCACTCTCCTCCTCACAACCCGGCACCATCCTCCTGGCAACCCCGCACTCTCCTCCTCACAACCTCGCATTCTCCCCCTCACAACCCCGCACTCACCGCCTCACAACCCCGCACTCTCCTCCTCACAAACCCGCACTCTCCTCCCCACAACCCCGCACTCTCCTCCTCACAACCCCGCACTCTCCCCCTCACAACCGCGCAATCTCCTCCTCACAACCCCGCACTCTCCTCCTCACAACCCCGCACTCTCCTCCTCACAACCCTGCACTCTCCTCCTCACAACCCCGCACTCTCCTCCTCACAGCCCCCGCACTCTCCTCCTCACAACCCCCCACTCTCCTCCTCACAGTCCCGCACTCTCCTCCTCACAACCCCCCACTCTCCTCCTCACAGTCCCGCACTCTCCTCCTCAGAACCCCCCACTCTCCTCCTCACAGTCCCGCACTCTCCTCCTCACAACCCCGCACTCTCCTCCTCACAACCCCGCACTCTCCTCCTCACAACCCCGCACTCTCCTCCTGACAACCTCGCACTCTCCCCCTCACAACCGCGCAATCTCCTCCTCACAACCCCACACTCTCCTCCTCACAACCCCGCACTCTCCTCCTCACAACCTCGCACCCTCCTCCTCACAGCCCCGCACTCTCCCCCTCACAACCCCGCAATCTCCTCCTCACAACCCTGCACGCTGCTCCTCACAACCCCGCACTCTCCTCCTCACAGCCCCGCACTCTCCTCCTCACAGCCCCGCACTCTCCTCCTCACAGCCCCGCACTCTCCTCCTCACAGCCCCGCACTCTCCTCCTCACTGCACCGCACTCTCCTCCTCACAGCCCCGCACTCTCCTCCTCACAGCCCCGCACTCTCCTCCTCACAACCCCGCACTCTCCTCCTCACAACCTCGCACTCTCCCACTCACAACCCCGCACTCTCCTCCTCACAACCCCGCACTCTCCTCCTCACAACCCCGCACTCTCCTCCTCACAACCCCGCACTCTCCTCCTCACAGTCCTGCACTCTCCTCCTCACAGCCCCGCATTCCCCTCCTCACAACTTCGCACTCTCCCCCTCACAACCCCGCAATCTGCTCCTCACAACCCCGCACTCTCCTCCTCACAACCCCGCATTCCCCTCTTCACAACCCCGCACTCTCCTCCTCACAGTCCTGCACTCTCCTCCTCACAGCCCCGCATTCCCCTCCTCACAACTTCGCACTCTCCCCCTCACAACCCCGCAATCTGCTCCTCACAACCCCGCACTCTCCTCCTCACAAACCCGCACTCTCCTCCTCACAACCCCGCACTCTCCTCCTCACAACCTCGCACTCTCCCCCTCACAATCCCGCACTCTCCTCCTCACAACCCCGCACTCTCCTCCTCACAACCTCGCACTCTCCCCCTCACAATCCCCGCACTCACCACCTCACAATCCCGCACTCTCCTCCTCACAACCTCGCACTCTCCCCCTCACAACCCTGCACTCTCCTCCTCACAACCCCGCACTCTCCTCCTTGCAACACCGCACTCTCCTCCTCACAACCCCGCACTCACCTCCTCACAACCCCGCACTCTCCTCCTCACAACCCCGCACTCTCCTCCTCGCAACCCCGCACTCTCCTCCTTGCAACACCGCACTCACCACCTCACAATCCCGCACTCTCCTCCTCACAACCTCGCACTCTCCCCCTCACAACCCTGCACTCTCGTGCTCGCAACCCCGAACTCTACTCCTCACAACCGCGAACTCTCCTCCTCACAAACCCGCACTCTCCTCCTCACAACCCCGCACTCTCCTCCTCACAACCCCGCACTCTCCTCCTCACATCACGGCCTCCGCACTCCCCTTCTAACAACCCCGCGCTCTCCTCCTCACAACACTGCACCCTCCACCTCACAACACCGCACTCTCCTCCTCACAACCCGCACTCTCCTCCTCACAACCCCGCACTCTCCTCCTCACATCACGGCCTCCGCACTCCCCTTCTAACAACCCCGCACTCTCCTCCTCACAACACTGCACCCTCCACCTCACAACACCGCACTCTCCTCCTCACAACCCCGCACTCTCCTCCTCACAACCCCGCACTCTCCTCCTCACAACCCGGCACCATCCTCCTGGCAACCCCGCACTCTCCTCCTCACAACCTCGCATTCTCCCCCTCACAACCCCGCACTCACCGCCTCACAACCCCGCACTCTCCTCCTCACAAACCCCGCACTCTCCTCCCCACAACCCCGCACTCTCCTCCTCACAACCCCGCACTCTCCCCCTCACAACCGCGCAATCTCCTCCTCACAACCCCGCACTCTCCTCCTCACAACCGCGCAATCTCCTCCTCACAACCCCGCACTCTCCCCCTCACAACCGCGCAATCTCCTCCTCACAAACCCGCACTCTCCTCCCCACAACCCCGCACTCTCCTCCTCACAACCCCGCACTCTCCCCCTCACAATCCCGCACTCTCCTCCTCACAACCCCGCACTCTTCCTCCTCACAACCCTGCACTCTCCTCCTCACAACCCCGCACTCTCCTCCTCACAGCCCCCGCACTCTCCTCCTCACAACCCCCCACTCTCCTCCTCACAGTCCCGCACTCTCCTCCTCACAACCCCCACTCTCCTCCTCACAGTCCCGCACTCTCCTCCTCACAACCCCCCACTCTCCTCCTCACAGTCCCGCACTCTCCTCCTCACAACCCCCCACTCTCCTCCTCACAGTCCCGCACTCTCCTCCTCACAACCCCCGCACTCTCCTCCTCACAACCCCGCACCCTCCACCTCACAACCACGCACTCTCCTCCTCACAACCCCGCACTCTCCTCCTCACAACCCCGCACCCTCCTCCTCACAACCTCGCACCCTCCTCCTCACAGCCCCGCACTCTCCCCCTCACAACCCCGCACTCTCCCCCTCACAACCCCGCAATCTCCTCCTCACAACCCCGCACTCTGCTCCTCACAACCCCGCACTCTCCTCCTCACTGCACCGCACTCTCCTCCTCACAGCCCCGCACTCTCCTCCTCACAGCCCCGCACTCTCCTCCTCACAGCCCCGCACTCTCCTCCTCACAGCCCCGCACTCTCCTCCTCACTGCACCGCACTCTCCTCCTCACAGCCCCGCACTCTCCAACTCACAGCCCCGCACTCTCCTCCTCGCATCCCCACACTCACCTCCTCACAGCCCCGCACTCTCCCCCTCACAACACCGCACCCTCCTCCTCACAAACCCTCACTCTCCTCCTCTCAACCACGCACTCTCCTCCTCAGAACCCCGCACTCTCCTCCTCACAACCCCGCACTCTCCTCCTCACAGCCCCGCACTCTCCAACTCACAGCCCCGCAGTCTCCTCCTCGCAACCCCTAACTCTCCTCCTCACAACCCCGCACTCTCCTCCTCACAGCCCCGCACTCACCTCCTCACAGCCCCGCACTCTCCCCCTCACAACACCGCACCCTCCTCCTCACAAACCCTCACTCTCCTCCTCTCAACCACGCACTCTCCTCCTCAGAACCCCGCACTCTCCTCCTCACAACCCCGAACTCTCCTCCTCACAAACCCGCACTCTCCTCCTCACAACCCGCACTCTCCTCCTCACAACCTCGCACTCTCCAACTCACAACCCCGCACTCTCCTCCTCACAACCCCGCACTCAACTCCTCACAAATCCGCACTCTCCTCCTCACAACCCCGCACTCACCTCCTCACAACCCTGCACTCTCGTGCTCGCAACCCCGAACTCTCCTCCTCACAAACCCGCACTCTCCTCCTCGCAACCCCGAACTCTCCTCCTCACAAACCCTCACTCTCCTCCTCTCAACCACGCACTCTCCTCCTCAGAACCCCGCACTCTCCTCCTCACAACCCCGCACTCTCCTCCTCACAGCCCCGCACTCTCCAACTCACAGCCCCGCAGTCTCCTCCTCGCAACCCCGAACTCTCCTCCTCACAAACCCGCACTCTCCTCCTCACAACCCCGCACTCTCCTCCTCACAACCTCGCACTCTCCCACTCACAACCCCGGACTCTCCTCCTCACAACCCCGCACTCTCCTCCTCACAACCCCGCACTCTCCTCCTCACAACCCCGCACTCTCCTCCTCACAGTCCTGCACTCTCCTCCTCACAACCCCGCACTCTCCTCCTCACAGTCCTGCACTCTCCACCTCACAGCCCCGCATTCCCCTCCTCACAACCCCGCACTCTCCTCCTCACAAACCCGCACTCTCCTCCTCACAACCCCGCACTCTCCTCCTCACAACCCCGCATTCCCCTTCTCACAACCCCGCATTCCCCTCCTCACAACTTCGCACTCTCCTCCTCACAACTCCGCACTCTCCTCCTCACAACCCCGCACTCTCCTCCTCACAACCTCGCACTCTCCCCCTCACAATCCCGCACTCTCCTCCTCACAACCCCGCACTCTCCTCCTCACAACCCCGCACTCTCCTCCTCACAACCCCGCACTCTCCTCCTCACAACCCCGCACTCTCCTCCTCACAACCCCGCACTCTCCTCCTCACAACCCCGCACTCTCCCCCTCACAATCCCGCACTCACCACCTCACAATCCCGCACTCTCCTCCTCACAACCTCGCACTCTCCCCCTCACAACCCTGCACTCTCCTCCTCACAACCCCGCACTCTCCTCCTCACAACCTCGCACTCTCCCCCTCACAATCCCGCACTCACCACCTCACAATCCCGCACTCTCCTCCTCACAACCCCGCACTCTCCTCCTTGCAACACCGCACTCTCCTCCTCACAACCCCGCACTCACCTCCTCACAACCCCGCACTCTCGTGCTCGCAACCCCGAACTCTCCTCCTCACAACCGCGAACTCTCCTCCTCACAAACCCGCACTCTCCTCCTCACAACCCCGCACTCTCCTCCTCACAACCCCGCACTCTCCTCCTCACAACCCCGCACTCTCCTCCTCACAACCCCGCACTCTCCTCCTCACATCACGGCCTCCGCACTCCCCTTCTAACAACCCCGCACTCTCCTCCTCACAACACTGCACCCTCCACCTCACAACACCGCACTCTCCTCCTCACAACCCCGCACTCTCCTCCTCACAACCCCGCACTCTGCTCTTCACAATCCTGCACTCTCCTCCTCACAACACTGCACCCTCCACCTCACAACATCGCACTCTCCTCCTCACAACCCGGCACCATCCTCCTGGCAACCCCGCACTCTCCTCCTCACAACCACGCAATCTCCTCCTCACAACCCCGCACTCTCCTCCTCACAACCCCGCACTCTCCTCCTCACAACCCTGCACTCTCCTCCTCACAACCCCGCACTCTCCTCCTCACAGCCCCCGCACTCTCCTCCTCACAACCCTGCACTCTCCTCCTCACAACCCCGCACTCTCCTCCTCACAGCCCCCGCACTCTCCTCCTCACAACCCTGCACTCTCCTCCTCACAACCCCGCACTCTCCTCCTCACAGCCCCCGCACTCTCCTCCTCACAACCCCCCACTCTCCTCCTCACAGTCCTGCACTCTCCTCCTCACAACCCCCCACTCTCCTCCTCACAGTCCCGCACTCTCCTCCTCACAACCCCCCACTCTCCTCCTCACAGTCCCGCACTCTCCTCCTCACAACCCCCCACTCTCCTCCTCACAACCCCGCACTCTCCTCCTCACAACCCCGCACTCTCCTCCTGACAACCTCGCACTCTCCCCCTCACAACCCCGCACTCTCCTCCTCACAACCCCGCACTCTCCTCCTCACAACCCCGCACTCTCCTCCTGACAACCTCGCACTCTCCCCCTCACAACCGCGCAATCTCCTCCTCACAACCCCACACTCTCCTCCTCACAACCCCGCACTCTCCTCCTCACAACCTCGCACCCTCCTCCTCACAGCCCCGCACTCTCCCCCTCACAACCCCGCAATCTCCTCCTCACAACCCTGCACTCTGCTCCTCACAACCCCGCACTCTCCTCCTCACTGCACCGCACTCTCCTCCTCACAGCCCCGCACTCTCCTCCTCACAGCCCCGCACTCTCCTCCTCACAGCCCCGCACTCTCCTCCTCACAACCCCGCAATCTCCTCCTCACTGCACCGCACCCTCCTCCTCACAAACCCTCACTCTCCTCCTCTCAACCACGCACTCTCCTCCTCACAACCCCACACTCTCCTCCTCACAACCCCGCACTCTCCTCCTCACAACCTCGCACCCTCCTCCTCACAGCCCCGCACTCTCCCCCTCACAACCCCGCAATCTCCTCCTCACAACCCTGCACGCTGCTCCTCACAACCCCGCACTCTCCTCCTCACTGCACCGCACTCTCCTCCTCACAGCCCCGCACTCTCCTCCTCACAGCCCCGCACTCTCCTCCTCACAGCCCCGCACTCTCCTCCTCACTGCACCGCACTCTCCTCCTCACAGCCCCGCACTCTCCTCCTCACAGCCCCGCACTCTCCTCCTCACAACCCCGCACTCTCCTCCTCACAACCTCGCACTCTCCCACTCACAACCCCGCACTCTCCTCCTCACAACCCCGCACTCTCCTCCTCACAACCCCGCACTCTCCTCCTCACAACCCCGCACTCTCCTCCTCACAGTCCTGCACTCTCCTCCTCACAGCCCCGCATTCCCCTCCTCACAACTTCGCACTCTCCCCCTCACAACCCCGCAATCTGCTCCTCACAACCCCGCACTCTCCTCCTCACAACCCCGCATTCCCCTCTTCACAACCCCGCACTCTCCTCCTCACAGTCCTGCACTCTCCTCCTCACAGCCCCGCATTCCCCTCCTCACAACTTCGCACTCTCCCCCTCACAACCCCGCAATCTGCTCCTCACAACCCCGCACTCTCCTCCTCACAAACCCGCACTCTCCTCCTCACAACCCCGCACTCTCCTCCTCACAACCTCGCACTCTCCCCCTCACAATCCCGCACTCTCCTCCTCACAACCCCGCACTCTCCTCCTCACAACCTCGCACTCTCCCCCTCACAATCCCGCACTCACCACCTCACAATCCCGCACTCTCCTCCTCACAACCTCGCACTCTCCCCCTCACAACCCTGCACTCTCCTCCTCACAACCCCGCACTCTCCTCCTTGCAACACCGCACTCTCCTCCTCACAACCCCGCACTCACCTCCTCACAACCCCGCACTCTCCTCCTCACAACCCCGCACTCTCCTCCTCGCAACCCCGCACTCTCCTCCTTGCAACACCGCACTCACCACCTCACAATCCCGCACTCTCCTCCTCACAACCTCGCACTCTCCCCCTCACAACCCTGCACTCTCGTGCTCGCAACCCCGAACTCTACTCCTCACAACCGCGAACTCTCCTCCTCACAAACCCGCACTCTCCTCCTCACAACCCCGCACTCTCCTCCTCACAACCCCGCACTCTCCTCCTCACATCACGGCCTCCGCACTCCCCTTCTAACAACCCCGCGCTCTCCTCCTCACAACACTGCACCCTCCACCTCACAACACCGCACTCTCCTCCTCACAACCCCGCACTCTCCTCCTCACAACCCCGCACTCTGCTCTTCACAATCCTGCACTCTCCTCCTCACAACACTGCACCCTCCACCTCACAACACCGCACTCTCCTCCTCACAACCCCGCACTCTCCTCCTCACAACCCCGCACTCTCCTCCTCACATCACGGCCTCCGCACTCCCCTTCTAACAACCCCGCACTCTCCTCCTCACAACACTGCACCCTCCACCTCACAACACCGCACTCTCCTCCTCACAACCCCGCACTCTCCTCCTCACAACCCCGCACTCTCCTCCTCACAACCCGGCACCATCCTCCTGGCAACCCCGCACTCTCCTCCTCACAACCTCGCATTCTCCCCCTCACAACCCCGCACTCACCGCCTCACAACCCCGCACTCTCCTCCTCACAAACCCGCACTCTCCTCCCCACAACCCCGCACTCTCCTCCTCACAACCCCGCACTCTCCCCCTCACAACCGCGCAATCTCCTCCTCACAACCCCGCACTCTCCTCCTCACAACCGCGCAATCTCCTCCTCACAACCCCGCACTCTCCCCCTCACAACCGCGCAATCTCCTCCTCACAAACCCGCACTCTCCTCCCCACAACCCCGCACTCTCCTCCTCACAACCCCGCACTCTCCCCCTCACAATCCCGCACTCTCCTCCTCACAACCCCGCACTCTCCTCCTCACAACCCTGCACTCTCCTCCTCACAACCCCGCACTCTCCTCCTCACAGCCCCCGCACTCTCCTCCTCACAACCCCCCACTCTCCTCCTCACAGTCCCGCACTCTCCTCCTCACAACCCCCCACTCTCCTCCTCACAGTCCCGCACTCTCCTCCTCACAACCCCCCACTCTCCTCCTCACAGTCCCGCACTCTCCTCCTCACAACCCCCCACTCTCCTCCTCACAGTCCCGCACTCTCCTCCTCACAACCCCGCACTCTCCTCCTCACAACCCCGCACCCTCCACCTCACAACCACGCACTCTCCTCCTCACAACCCCGCACTCTCCTCCTCACAACCCCGCACCCTCCTCCTCACAACCTCGCACCCTCCTCCTCACAGCCCCGCACTCTCCCCCTCACAACCCCGCACTCTCCCCCTCACAACCCCGCAATCTCCTCCTCACAACCCCGCACTCTGCTCCTCACAACCCCGCACTCTCCTCCTCACTGCACCGCACTCTCCTCCTCACAGCCCCGCACTCTCCTCCTCACAGCCCCGCACTCTCCTCCTCACAGCCCCGCACTCTCCTCCTCACAGCCCCGCACTCTCCTCCTCACTGCACCGCACTCTCCTCCTCACAGCCCCGCACTCTCCAACTCACAGCCCCGCACTCTCCTCCTCGCATCCCCACACTCACCTCCTCACAGCCCCGCACTCTCCCCCTCACAACACCGCACCCTCCTCCTCACAAACCCTCACTCTCCTCCTCTCAACCACGCACTCTCCTCCTCAGAACCCCGCACTCTCCTCCTCACAACCCCGCACTCTCCTCCTCACAGCCCCGCACTCTCCAACTCACAGCCCCGCAGTCTCCTCCTCGCAACCCCGAACTCTCCTCCTCACAAACCCGCACTCTCCTCCTCACAACCCCGCACTCTCCTCCTCACAACCTCGCACTCTCCAACTCACAACCCCGCACTCTCCTCCTCACAACCCCGCACTCAACTCCTCACAAATCCGCACTCTCCTCCTCACAACCCCGCACTCACCTCCTCACAACCCTGCACTCTCGTGCTCGCAACCCCGAACTCTCCTCCTCACAAACCCGCACTCTCCTCCTCGCAACCCCGAACTCTCCTCCTCACAAACCCTCACTCTCCTCCTCTCAACCACGCACTCTCCTCCTCAGAACCCCGCACTCTCCTCCTCACAACCCCGCACTCTCCTCCTCACAGCCCCGCACTCTCCAACTCACAGCCCCGCAGTCTCCTCCTCGCAACCCCGAACTCTCCTCCTCACAAACCCGCACTCTCCTCCTCACAACCCCGCACTCTCCTCCTCACAACCTCGCACTCTCCCACTCACAACCCCGGACTCTCCTCCTCACAACCCCGCACTCTCCTCCTCACAACCCCGCACTCTCCTCCTCACAACCCCGCACTCTCCTCCTCACAGTCCTGCACTCTCCTCCTCACAACCCCGCACTCTCCTCCTCACAGTCCTGCACTCTCCACCTCACAGCCCCGCATTCCCCTCCTCACAACCCCGCACTCTCCTCCTCACAAACCCGCACTCTCCTCCTCACAACCCCGCACTCTCCTCCTCACAACCCCGCATTCCCCTTCTCACAACCCCGCATTCCCCTCCTCACAACTTCGCACTCTCCTCCTCACAACTCCGCACTCTCCTCCTCACAACCCCGCACTCTCCTCCTCACAACCTCGCACTCTCCCCCTCACAATCCCGCACTCTCCTCCTCACAACCCCGCACTCTCCTCCTCACAACCCCGCACTCTCCTCCTCACAACCCCGCACTCTCCTCCTCACAACCCCGCACTCTCCTCCTCACAACCCCGCACTCTCCTCCTCACAACCCCGCACTCTCCCCCTCACAATCCCGCACTCACCACCTCACAATCCCGCACTCTCCTCCTCACAACCTCGCACTCTCCCCCTCACAACCCTGCACTCTCCTCCTCACAACCCCGCACTCTCCTCCTCACAACCTCGCACTCTCCCCCTCACAATCCCGCACTCACCACCTCACAATCCCGCACTCTCCTCCTCACAACCCCGCACTCTCCTCCTTGCAACACCGCACTCTCCTCCTCACAACCCCGCACTCACCTCCTCACAACCCCGCACTCTCGTGCTCGCAACCCCGAACTCTACTCCTCACAACCGCGAACTCTCCTCCTCACAAACCCGCACTCTCCTCCTCACAACCCCGCACTCTCCTCCTCACAACCCCGCACTCTCCTCCTCACAACCCCGCACTCTCCTCCTCACAACCCCGCACTCTCCTCCTCACATCACGGCCTCCGCACTCCCCTTCTAACAACCCCGCACTCTCCTCCTCACAACACTGCACCCTCCACCTCACAACACCGCACTCTCCTCCTCACAACCCCGCACTCTCCTCCTCACAACCCCGCACTCTGCTCTTCACAATCCTGCACTCTCCTCCTCACAACACTGCACCCTCCACCTCACAACATCGCACTCTCCTCCTCACAACCCGGCACCATCCTCCTGGCAACCCCGCACTCTCCTCCTCACAACCACGCAATCTCCTCCTCACAACCCCGCACTCTCCTCCTCACAACCCCGCACTCTCCTCCTCACAACCCTGCACTCTCCTCCTCACAACCCCGCACTCTCCTCCTCACAGCCCCCGCACTCTCCTCCTCACAACCCTGCACTCTCCTCCTCACAACCCCGCACTCTCCTCCTCACAGCCCCCGCACTCTCCTCCTCACAACCCTGCACTCTCCTCCTCACAACCCCGCACTCTCCTCCTCACAGCCCCCGCACTCTCCTCCTCACAACCCCCCACTCTCCTCCTCACAGTCCTGCACTCTCCTCCTCACAACCCCCCACTCTCCTCCTCACAGTCCCGCACTCTCCTCCTCACAACCCCCCACTCTCCTCCTCACAGTCCCGCACTCTCCTCCTCACAACCCCCCACTCTCCTCCTCACAACCCCGCACTCTCCTCCTCACAACCCCGCACTCTCCTCCTGACAACCTCGCACTCTCCCCCTCACAACCCCGCACTCTCCTCCTCACAACCCCGCACTCTCCTCCTCACAACCCCGCACTCTCCTCCTGACAACCTCGCACTCTCCCCCTCACAACCGCGCAATCTCCTCCTCACAACCCCACACTCTCCTCCTCACAACCCCGCACTCTCCTCCTCACAACCTCGCACCCTCCTCCTCACAGCCCCGCACTCTCCCCCTCACAACCCCGCAATCTCCTCCTCACAACCCTGCACTCTGCTCCTCACAACCCCGCACTCTCCTCCTCACTGCACCGCACTCTCCTCCTCACAGCCCCGCACTCTCCTCCTCACAGCCCCGCACTCTCCTCCTCACAGCCCCGCACTCTCCTCCTCACAACCCCGCAATCTCCTCCTCACTGCACCGCACCCTCCTCCTCACAAACCCTCACTCTCCTCCTCTCAACCACGCACTCTCCTCCTCAGAACCCCGCACTCTCCTCCTCACAACCCCGCACTCTCCTCCTCACAGCCCCGCACTCTCCAACTCACAGCCCCGCAGTCTCCTCCTCGCAACCCCGAACTCTCCTCCTCACAAACCCGCACTCTCCTCCTCACAACCCCGCACTCTCCTCCTCACAACCTCGCACTCTCCCACTCACAACCCCGCACTCTCCTCCTCACAACCCCGCACTCTCCTCCTCACAACCCCGCACTCTCCTCCTCACAACCCCGCACTCTCCTCCTCACAGTCCTGCACTCTCCTCCTCACAGCCCCGCATTCCCCTCCTCACAACTTCGCACTCTCCCCCTCACAACCCCGCAATCTGCTCCTCACAACCCCGCACTCTCCTCCTCACAACCCCGCATTCCCCTCTTCACAACCCCGCACTCTCCTCCTCACAGTCCTGCACTCTCCTCCTCACAGCCCCGCATTCCCCTCCTCACAACTTCGCACTCTCCCCCTCACAATCCCGCACTCTCCTCCTCACAACCCCGCACTCTCCTCCTCACAACCTCGCACTCTCCCCCTCACAATCCCGCACTCACCACCTCACAATCCCGCACTCTCCTCCTCACAACCTCGCACTCTCCCCCTCACAACCCTGCACTCTCCTCCTCACAACCCCGCACTCTCCTCCTTGCAACACCGCACTCTCCTCCTCACAACCCCGCACTCACCTCCTCACAACCCCGCACTCTCGTGCTCGCAACCCCGAACTCTACTCCTCACAACCGCGAACTCTCCTCCTCACAAACCCGCACTCTCCTCCTCACAACCCCGCACTCTCCTCCTCACAACCCCGCACTCTCCTCCTCACAACCCCGCACTCTCCTCCTCACAACCCCGCACTCTCCTCCTCACATCACGGCCTCCGCACTCCCCTTCTAACAACCCCGCACTCTCCTCCTCACAACACTGCACCCTCCACCTCACAACCCCGCACTCTCCTCCTCACAGCCCCGCACTCTCCTCCTCACAACCCCGCACTCTCCTCCTCACAACCCCGCACTCTCCAACTCACAACCCCGCACTCTCCTCCTCACAACCCCGCACTCTCCTCCTCACAACCCCGCACTCTCCTCCTCACAACCTCGCACTCTCCCACTCACAACCCCGCACTCTCCTCCTCACAGCCCCGCACTCTCCTCCTCACAGCCCCGCACTCTCCTCCTCACAGCCCCGCACTCTCCTCCTCACAACCCCGCAATCTCCTCCTCACTGCACCGCACCCTCCTCCTCACAAACCCTCACTCTCCTCCTCTCAACCACGCACTCTCCTCCTCAGAACCCCGCACTCTCCTCCTCACAACCCCGCACTCTCCTCCTCACAGCCCCGCACTCTCCAACTCACAGCCCCGCAGTCTCCTCCTCGCAACCCCGAACTCTCCTCCTCACAAACCCGCACTCTCCTCCTCACAACCCCGCACTCTCCTCCTCACAACCTCGCACTCTCCCACTCACAACCCCGCACTCTCCTCCTCACAACCCCGCACTCTCCTCCTCACAACCCCGCACTCTCCTCCTCACAACCCCGCACTCTCCTCCTCACAGTCCTGCACTCTCCTCCTCACAGCCCCGCACTCTCCTCCTCACAACCCTGCACTCTCCTCCTCACAACCCCGCACTCTCCTCCTCACAGCCCCCGCACTCTCCTCCTCACAACCCCCCACTCTCCTCCTCACAGTCCTGCACTCTCCTCCTCACAACCCCCCACTCTCCTCCTCACAGTCCCGCACTCTCCTCCTCACAACCCCCCACTCTCCTCCTCACAGTCCCGCACTCTCCTCCTCACAACCCCCCACTCTCCTCCTCACAACCCCGCACTCTCCTCCTCACAACCCCGCACTCTCCTCCTGACAACCTCGCACTCTCCCCCTCACAACCCCGCACTCTCCTCCTCACAACCCCGCACTCTCCTCCTCACAACCCCGCACTCTCCTCCTGACAACCTCGCACTCTCCCCCTCACAACCGCGCAATCTCCTCCTCACAACCCCACACTCTCCTCCTCACAACCCCGCACTCTCCTCCTCACAACCTCGCACCCTCCTCCTCACAGCCCCGCACTCTCCCCCTCACAACCCCGCAATCTCCTCCTCACAACCCCGCACTCTCCTCCTCACTGCACCGCACTCTCCTCCTCACAGCCCCGCACTCTCCTCCTCACAGCCCCGCACTCTCCTCCTCACAGCCCCGCACTCTCCTCCTCACAACCCCGCAATCTCCTCCTCACTGCACCGCACCCTCCTCCTCACAAACCCTCACTCTCCTCCTCTCAACCACGCACTCTCCTCCTCAGAACCCCGCACTCTCCTCCTCACAACCCCGCACTCTCCTCCTCACAGCCCCGCACTCTCCAACTCACAGCCCCGCAGTCTCCTCCTCGCAACCCCGAACTCTCCTCCTCACAAACCCGCACTCTCCTCCTCACAACCCCGCACTCTCCTCCTCACAACCTCGCACTCTCCCACTCACAACCCCGCACTCTCCTCCTCACAACCCCGCACTCTCCTCCTCACAACCCCGCACTCTCCTCCTCACAACCCCGCACTCTCCTCCTCACAGTCCTGCACTCTCCTCCTCACAGCCCCGCATTCCCCTCCTCACAACTTCGCACTCTCCCCCTCACAACCCCGCAATCTGCTCCTCACAACCCCGCACTCTCCTCCTCACAACCCCGCATTCCCCTCTTCACAACCCCGCACTCTCCTCCTCACAGTCCTGCACTCTCCTCCTCACAGCCCCGCATTCCCCTCCTCACAACTTCGCACTCTCCCCCTCACAATCCCGCACTCTCCTCCTCACAACCCCGCACTCTCCTCCTCACAACCTCGCACTCTCCCCCTCACAATCCCGCACTCACCACCTCACAATCCCGCACTCTCCTCCTCACAACCTCGCACTCTCCCCCTCACAACCCTGCACTCTCCTCCTCACAACCCCGCACTCTCCTCCTTGCAACACCGCACTCTCCTCCTCACAACCCCGCACTCACCTCCTCACAACCCCGCACTCTCGTGCTCGCAACCCCGAACTCTACTCCTCACAACCGCGAACTCTCCTCCTCACAAACCCGCACTCTCCTCCTCACAACCCCGCACTCTCCTCCTCACAACCCCGCACTCTCCTCCTCACAACCCCGCACTCTCCTCCTCACAACCCCGCACTCTCCTCCTCACATCACGGCCTCCGCACTCCCCTTCTAACAACCCCGCACTCTCCTCCTCACAACACTGCACCCTCCACCTCACAACCCCGCACTCTCCTCCTCACAGCCCCGCACTCTCCAACTCACAACCCCGCACTCTCCTCCTCACAACCCCGCACTCTCCCACTCACAACCCCGCACTCTCCTCCTCACAGCCCCGCACTCTCCTCCTCACAGCCCCGCACTCTCCTCCTCACAGCCCCGCACTCTCCTCCTCACAGCCCCGCACTCTCCAACTCACAACCCCGCACTCTCCTCCTCACAACCTCGCACTCTCCCACTCACAACCCCGCACTCTCCTCCTCACAGCCCCGCACTCTCCTCCTCACAGCCCCGCACTCTCCTCCTCACAGCCCCGCACTCTCCTCCTCACAACCCCGCAATCTCCTCCTCACTGCACCGCACCCTCCTCCTCACAAACCCTCACTCTCCTCCTCTCAACCACGCACTCTCCTCCTCAGAACCCCGCACTCTCCTCCTCACAACCCCGCACTCTCCTCCTCACAGCCCCGCACTCTCCAACTCACAGCCCCGCAGTCTCCTCCTCGCAACCCCGAACTCTCCTCCTCACAACCCCGCACTCTCCTCCTCACAACCTCGCACTCTCCCACTCACAACCCCGCACTCTCCTCCTCACAACCCCGCACTCTCCTCCTCACAACCCCGCACTCTCCTCCTCACAACCCCGCACTCTCCTCCTCACAGTCCTGCACTCTCCTCCTCACAGCCCCGCATTCCCCTCCTCACAACTTCGCACTCTCCCCCTCACAACCCCGCAATCTGCTCCTCACAACCCCGCACTCTCCTCCTCACAACCCCGCATTCCCCTCTTCACAACCCCGCACTCTCCTCCTCACAGTCCTGCACTCTCCTCCTCACAGCCCCGCATTCCCCTCCTCACAACTTCGCACTCTCCCCCTCACAATCCCGCACTCTCCTCCTCACAACCCCGCACTCTCCTCCTCACAACCCCGCACTCTCCCCCTCACAATCCCGCACTCTCCTCCTCACAACCCCGCACTCTCCCCCTCACAACACCGCACTCTCCCCCTCACAATCCCGCACTCACCACCTCACAATCCCGCACTCTCCTCCTCACAACCTCGCACTCTCCCACTCACAACCCTGCACTCTCCTCCTCACAACCCCGCACTCTCCTCCTTGCAACACCGCACTCTCCTCCTCACAACCCCGCACTCACCTCCTCACAACCCCGCACTCTCCTCCTCACAACCTCGCACTCTCCCACTCACAACCCCGCACTCTCCTCCTCACAACCCCGCACTTTCCTCCTCACAACCCCGCACTCTCCTCCTCACAACCCCGCACTCTCCTCCTCACAACCCCGCACTCTCCTCCTCACAAACCCGCACTCTCCTCCTCACAACCCCGCACTCTCCTCCTCACAACCTCGCACTCTCCCCCTCACAATCCCGCACTCTCCTCCTCACAACCCCGCACTCTCCTCCTCACAACCTCGCACTCTCCCCCTCACAATCCCGCACTCACCACCTCACAATCCCGCACTCTCCTCCTCACAACCCCGCACTCTCCTCCTTGCAACACCGCACTCTCCTCCTCACAACCCCGCACTCACCTCCTCACAACCCCGCACTCTCGTGCTCGCAACCCCGAACTCTACTCCTCACAACCGCGAACTCTCCTCCTCACAAACCCGCACTCTCCTCCTCACAACCCCGCACTCTCCTCCTCACAGCCCCGCACTCTCCTCCTCACAACCCCGCACTCTCCTCCTCACAACCCCGCACTCTCCTCCTCACAACCCCGCACTCTCCTCCTCACATCACGGCCTCCGCACTCCCCTTCTAACAACCCCGCACTCTCCTCCTCACAACACTGCACCCTCCACCTCACAACACCGCACTCTCCTCCTCACAACCCCGCACTCTCCTCCTCACAACCCCGCACTCTCCTCCTCACAACCCGGCACCATCCTCCTGGCAACCCCGCACTCTCCTCCTCACAACCTCGCATTCTCCCCCTCACAACCCCGCACTCACCGCCTCACAACCCCGCACTCTCCTCCTCACAACCCCGCACTCTCCCCCTCACAACCGCGCAATCTCCTCCTCACAACCCCGCACTCTCCTCCTCACAACCCTGCACTCTCCTCCTCACAACCCCGCACTCTCCTCCTCACAGCCCCCGCACTCTCCTCCTCACAACCCCCCACTCTCCTCCTCACAGTCCCGCACTCTCCTCCTCACAACCCCCCACTCTCCTCCTCACAGTCCCGCACTCTCCTCCTCACAACCCCCCACTCTCCTCCTCACAGTCCCGCACTCTCCTCCTCACAACCCCGCACTCTCCCCCTCACAACCCCGCACTCTCCTCCTCACAACCCCGCACTCTCCTCCTGACAACCTCGCACTCTCCCCCTCACAACCCCGCACTCTCCTCCTCACAACCCCGCACTCTCCTCCTCACAACCCCGCACTCTCCTCCTGACAACCTCGCACTCTCCCCCTCACAACCGCGCAATCTCCTCCTCACAACCCCACACTCTCCTCCTCACAACCCCGCACTCTCCTCCTCACAACCTCGCACCCTCCTCCTCACAGCCCCGCACTCTCCCCCTCACAACCCCGCAATCTCCTCCTCACAACCCTGCACTCTGCTCCTCACAACCCCGCACTCTCCTCCTCACTGCACCGCACTCTCCTCCTCACAGCCCCGCACTCTCCTCCTCACAGCCCCGCACTCTCCTCCTCACAGCCCCGCACTCTCCTCCTCACAACCCCGCAATCTCCTCCTCACTGCACCGCACCCTCCTCCTCACAAACCCTCACTCTCCTCCTCTCAACCACGCACTCTCCTCCTCAGAACCCCGCACTCTCCTCCTCACAACCCCGCACTCTCCTCCTCACAGCCCCGCACTCTCCAACTCACAGCCCCGCAGTCTCCTCCTCGCAACCCCGAACTCTCCTCCTCACAAACCCGCACTCTCCTCCTCACAACCCCGCACTCTCCTCCTCACAACCTCGCACTCTCCCACTCACAACCCCGCACTCTCCTCCTCACAACCCCACACTCTCCTCCTCACAACCCCGCACTCTCCTCCTCACAACCCCGCACTCTCCTCCTCACAGTCCTGCACTCTCCTCCTCACAGCCCCGCATTCCCCTCCTCACAACTTCGCACTCTCCCCCTCACAACCCCGCAATCTGCTCCTCACAACCCCGCACTCTCCTCCTCACAACCCCGCATTCCCCTCTTCACAACCCCGCACTCTCCTCCTCACAGTCCTGCACTCTCCTCCTCACAGCCCCGCATTCCCCTCCTCACAACTTCGCACTCTCCCCCTCACAATCCCGCACTCTCCTCCTCACAACCCCGCACTCTCCTCCTCACAACCTCGCACTCTCCCCCTCACAATCCCGCACTCACCACCTCACAATCCCGCACTCTCCTCCTCACAACCTCGCACTCTCCCCCTCACAACCCTGCACTCTCCTCCTCACAACCCCGCACTCTCCTCCTTGCAACACCGCACTCACCTCCTCACAACCCCGCACTCTCGTGCTCGCAACCCCGAACTCTACTCCTCACAACCGCGAACTCTCCTCCTCACAAACCCGCACTCTCCTCCTCACAACCCCGCACTCTCCTCCTCACAACCCCGCACTCTCCTCCTCACAACCCCGCACTCTCCTCCTCACAACCCCGCACTCTCCTCCTCACATCACGGCCTCCGCACTCCCCTTCTAACAACCCCGCACTCTCCTCCTCACAACACTGCACCCTCCACCTCACAACCCCGCACTCTCCTCCTCACAGCCCCGCACTCTCCAACTCACAACCCCGCACTCTCCTCCTCACAACCCCGCACTCTCCTCCTCACAACCTCGCACTCTCCCACTCACAACCCCGCACTCTCCTCCTCACAACCCCGCACTCTCCTCCTCACAACCCCGCACTCTCCTCCTCACAACCCCGCACTCTCCTCCTCACAACCCCGCACTCTCCTCCTCACAACCCCGCACTCTCCTCCTCACAACCTCGCACTCTCCCCCTCACAATCCCGCACTCTCCTCCTCACAACCCCGCACTCTCCTCCTCACAACCTCGCACTCTCCCCCTCACAATCCCGCACTCACCACCTCACAATCCCGCACTCTCCTCCTCACAACCTCGCACTCTCCCCCTCACAACCCTGCACTCTCCTCCTCACAACCCCGCACTCTCCTCCTTGCAACACCGCACTCTCCTCCTCACAACCCCGCACTCACCTCCTCACAACCCCGCACTCTCGTGCTCGCAACCCCGAACTCTACTCCTCACAACCGCGAACTCTCCTCCTCACAAACCCGCACTCTCCTCCTCACAACCCCGCACTCTCCTCCTCACAACCCCGCACTCTCCTCCTCACAACCCCGCACTCTCCTCCTCACATCACGGCCTCCGCACTCCCCTTCTAACAACCCCGCACTCTCCTCCTCACAACACTGCACCCTCCACCTCACAACCCCGCACTCTCCTCCTCACAACCCCGCACTCTCCTCCTCACAACCCCGCACTCTCCTCCTCACAACCCCGCACTCTGCTCTTCACAATCCTGCACTCTCCTCCTCACAACACTGCACCCTCCACCTCACAACACCGCACTCTCCTCCTCACAACCCGGCACCATCCTCCTGGCAACCCCGCACTCTCCTCCTCACAACCTCGCATTCTCCCCCTCACAACCCCGCACTCACCGCCTCACAACCCCGCACTCTCCTCCTCACAAACCCGCACTCTCCTCCCCACAACCCCGCACTCTCCTCCTCACAACCGCGCAATCTCCTCCTCACAACCCCGCACTCTCCTCCTCACAACCCCGCACTCTCCTCCTCACAACCCCGCACTCTCCTCCTCACAGCCCCCGCACTCTCCTCCTCACAACCCCCCACTCTCCTCCTCACAGTCCCGCACTCTCCTCCTCACAACCCCCCACTCTCCTCCTCACAGTCCCGCACTCTCCTCCTCACAACCCCCCACTCTCCTCCTCACAGTCCCGCACTCTCCTCCTCACAACCCCCCACTCTCCTCCTCACAACCCCGCACTCTCCTCCTCACAACCCCGCACTCTCCTCCTGACAACCTCGCACTCTCCCCCTCACAACCCCGCACTCTCCTCCTCACAACCCCGCACTCTCCTCCTCACAACCCCGCACTCTCCTCCTGACAACCTCGCACTCTCCCCCTCACAACCGCGCAATCTCCTCCTCACAACCCCACACTCTCCTCCTCACAACCCCGCACTCTCCTCCTCACAACCTCGCACCCTCCTCCTCACAGCCCCGCACTCTCCCCCTCACAACCCCGCAATCTCCTCCTCACAACCCTGCACTCTGCTCCTCACAACCCCGCACTCTCCTCCTCACTGCACCGCACTCTCCTCCTCACAGCCCCGCACTCTCCTCCTCACAGCCCCGCACTCTCCTCCTCACAGCCCCGCACTCTCCTCCTCACAACCCCGCAATCTCCTCCTCACTGCACCGCACCCTCCTCCTCACAAACCCTCACTCTCCTCCTCTCAACCACGCACTCTCCTCCTCAGAACCCCGCACTCTCCTCCTCACAACCCCGCACTCTCCTCCTCACAGCCCCGCACTCTCCAACTCACAGCCCCGCAGTCTCCTCCTCGCAACCCCGAACTCTCCTCCTCACAAACCCGCACTCTCCTCCTCACAACCCCGCACTCTCCTCCTCACAACCTCGCACTCTCCCACTCACAACCCCGCACTCTCCTCCTCACAACCCCGCACTCTCCTCCTCACAACCCCGCACTCTCCTCCTCACAACCCCGCACTCTCCTCCTCACAGTCCTGCACTCTCCTCCTCACAGCCCCGCATTCCCCTCCTCACAACTTCACACTCTCCCCCTCACAACCCCGCAATCTGCTCCTCACAACCCCGCACTCTCCTCCTCACAACCCCGCATTCCCCTCTTCACAACCCCGCACTCTCCTCCTCACAGTCCTGCACTCTCCTCCTCACAGCCCCGCATTCCCCTCCTCACAACTTCGCACTCTCCCCCTCACAACCCCGCAATCTGCTCCTCACAACCCCGCACTCTCCTCCTCACAAACCCGCACTCTCCTCCTCACAACCCCGCACTCTCCTCCTCACAACCTCGCACTCTCCCCCTCACAATCCCGCACTCTCCTCCTCACAACCCCGCACTCTCCTCCTCACAACCTCGCACTCTCCCCCTCACAATCCCGCACTCACCACCTCACAATCCCGCACTCTCCCCCTCACAACCCTGCACTCTCCTCCTCACAACCCCGCACTCTCCTCCTTGCAACACCGCACTCTCCTCCTCACAACCCCGCACTCACCTCCTCACAACCCCGCACTCTCGTGCTCGCAACCCCGAACTCTACTCCTCACAACCGCGAACTCTCCTCCTCACAAACCCGCACTCTCCTCCTCACAACCCCGCACTCTCCTCCTCACAACCCCGCACTCTCCTCCTCACAACCCCGCACTCTCCTCCTCACAACCCGGCACCATCCTCCTGGCAACCCCGCACTCTCCTCCTCACAACCTCGCATTCTCCCCCTCACAACCCCGCACTCACCGCCTCACAACCCCGCACTCTCCTCCTCACAAACCCGCACTCTCCTCCCCACAACCCCGCACTCTCCTCCTCACAGCCCCGCACTCTCCTCCTCACAACCGCGCAATCTCCTCCTCACAACCCCGCACTCTCCTCCTCACAACCCCGCACTCTCCTCCTCACAACCCTGCACTCTCCTCCTCACAACTCCGCACTCTCCTCCTCACAGCCCCCGCACTCTCCTCCTCACAACCCCCCACTCTCCTCCTCACAGTCCCGCACTCTCCTCCTCACAACCCCCCACTCTCCTCCTCACAGTCCCGCACTCTCCTCCTCACAACCCCCCACTCTCCTCCTCACAGTCCCGCACTCTCCTCCTCACAACCCCGCACTCTCCTCCTCACAACCCCGCACTCTCCTCCTCACAACCCCGCACCCTCCACCTCACAACCACGCACTCTCCTCCTCACAACCCCGCACTCTCCTCCTCACAACCCCGCACTCTCCTCCTCACAACTCCCACTCTCCTCCTCAGAACCCCGCATTCTCCTCCTCACAACCCCACACTCTACTCCTCACAACCCAGCACTCTCCTCCTCGCAACACCGCACTCTCCTCCTCACAACCCAGCACTCTCCTCCTCGCAACACCGCACTCTCCTCCTCACAACCCAGCACCCTCCTCCTCACAACCTCGCACCCTCCTCCTCACAGCCCCGCACTCTCCCCCTCACAACCCCGCACTCTCCCCCTCACAACCCCGCAATCTCCTCCTCACAACCCCGCACTCTGCTCCTCACAACCCCGTACTCTGCTCCTCACAACCCCGCACTCTCCTCCTCACTGCACCGCACTCTCCTCCTCACAGCCCCGCACTCTCCTCCTCACAGCCCCGCACTCTCCTCCTCACAGCCCCGCACTCTCCTCCTCACAACCCCGCACTCTCCTCCTCACTGCACCGCACTCTCCTCCTCACAGCCCCGCACTCTCCAACTCACAGCCCCGCACTCTCCTCCTCGCATCCCCACACTCACCTCCTCACAGCCCCACACTCTCCCCCTCACAACACCGCACCCTCCTCCTCACAAACCCTCACTCTCCTCCTCTCAACCACGCACTCTCCTCCTCAGAACCCCGCACTCTCCTCCTCACAACCCCGCACTCTCCTCCTCACAGCCCCGCACTCTCCAACTCAAAGCCCCGCAGTCTCCTCCTCGCAACCCCGAACTCTCCTCCTCACAAACCCGCACTCTCCTCCTCACAACCCCGCACTCTCCTCCTCACAACCCCGCACTCTCCTCCTCACAACCCCGCACTCAACTCCTCACAACCCCGCACTCTCCTCCTCACAAACCCGCACTCACCTCCTCACAACCCTGCACTCTCGTGCTCGCAACCCCGAACTTTCCTCCTCACAACCGCGAACTCTCCTCCTCACAAACCCGCACTCTCCTCCTCACAACCCCGCACTCTCCTCCTCACAACCTCGCACTCTCCCCCTCACAACCCCGCACTCTCCTCCTCACAACCCCGCACTCACCTCCTCACAACCCCGCACTCTCCTCCTCACAACCCCGCACTCACCTCCTCACAACCCTGCACTCTCGTGCTCACAACCCCGCACTCACCTCCTCACAACCCTGCACTCTCCTCCTCGCAACCCCGAACTTTCCTCCTCACAACCGCGAACTCTCCTCCTCACAAACCCGCACTCTCCTCCTCACAACCCCACACTCTCCTCCTCACAACCCCGCACTCTCCTCCTCACAACCTCGCACCCTCCTCCTCACAGCCCCGCACTCTCCCCCTCACAACCCCGCAATCTCCTCCTCACAACCCTGCACTCTGCTCCTCACAACCCCGCACTCTGCTCCTCACAACCCCGCACTCTCCTCCTCACTGCACCGCACTCTCCTCCTCACAGCCCCGCACTCTCCTCCTCACAACCCCGCACTCTCCTCCTCACTGCACCGCACTCTCCTCCTCACAGCCCCGCACTCTCCAACTCACAGCCCCGCACTCTCCTCCTCGCATCCCCACACTCACCTCCTCACAGCCCCGCACTCTCCCCCTCACAACACCGCACCCTCCTCCTCACAAACCCTCACTCTCCTCCTCTCAACCACGCACTCTCCTCCTCAGAACCCCGCACTCTCCTCCTCACAACCCCGCACTCTCCTCCTCACAGCCCCGCACTCTCCAACTCACAGCCCCGCAGTCTCCTCCTCGCAACCCCGAACTCTCCTCCTCACAAACCCGCACTCTCCTCCTCACAACCCCGCACTCTCCTCCTCACAACCTCGCACTCTCCCCCTCACAACCGCGCAATCTCCTCCTCACAACCCCTCACTCTCCTCCTCACAACCCTGCACTCTCCTCCTCACAACCCCGCACTCTCCTCCTCACAACCCCTCACTCTCCTCCTCACAGTCCCGCACTCTCCTCCTCACAACCCCCCACTCTCCTCCTCACAGTCCCGCACTCTCCTCCTCACAACCCCCCACTCTCCTCCTCACAGTCCCGCACTCTCCTCCTCACAACCCCGCACTCTCCTCCTCACAACCCCGCACTCTCCTCCTCACAACCCCGCACCCTCCACCTCACAACCACGCACTCTCCTCCTCACAACCCCGCACTCTCCTCCTCACAACCCCGCACTCTCCTCCTCACAACTCCCACTCTCCTCCTCAGAACCCCGCATTCTCCTCCTCACAACCCCACACTCTACTCCTCACAACCCAGCACTCTCCTCCTCGCAACCCCGCACTCTCCTCCTCACAACCCAGCACTCTCCTCCTCGCAACACCGCACTCTCCTCCTCACAACCCCGCACTCACCTCCTCACAACCCCGCACTCTCCTCCTCACAACCCCGCACCCTCCTCCTCACAACCTCGCACCCTCCTCCTCACAGCCCCGCACTCTCCCCCTCACAACCCCGCAATCTCCTCCTCACAACCCCGCACTCTGCTCCTCACAACCCCGCACTCTGCTCCTCACAACCCCGCACTCTCCTCCTCACTGCACCGCACTCTCCTCCTCACAGCCCCGCACTCTCCTCCTCACAGCCCCGCACTCTCCTCCTCACAGCCCCGCACTCTCCTCCTCACAACCCCGCACTCTCCTCCTCACTGCACCGCACTCTCCTCCTCACAGCCCCGCACTCTCCAACTCACAGCCCCGCACTCTCCTCCTCGCATCCCCACACTCACCTCCTCACAGCCCCGCACTCTCCCCCTCACAACACCGCACCCTCCTCCTCACAAACCCTCACTCTCCTCCTCTCAACCACGCACTCTCCTCCTCAGAACCCCGCACTCTCCTCCTCACAACCCCGCACTCTCCTCCTCACAGCCCCGCACTCTCCAACTCACAGCCCCGCAGTCTCCTCCTCGCAACCCCGAACTCTCCTCCTCACAAACCCGCACTCTCCTCCTCACAAACCCGCACTCTCCTCCTCACAACCCCGCACTCTCCTCCTCACAACCTCGCACTCTCCCCCTCACAACCCCGCACTCTCCTCCTCACAACCCCGCACTCACCTCCTCACAACCCCGCACTCTCCTCCTCACAACCCCGCACTCACCTCCTCACAACCCTGCACTCTCCTCCTCGCAACCCCGAACTTTCCTCCTCACATCCGCGAACTCTCCTCCTCACAAACCCGCACTCTCCTCCTCACAACCCCACACTCTCCTCCTCACAACCCCGCACTCTCCTCCTCACAACCTCGCACCCTCCTCCTCACAGCCCCGCACTCTCCCCCTCACAACCCCGCAATCTCCTCCTCACAACCCTGCACTCTGCTCCTCACAACCCCGCACTCTGCTCCTCACAACCCCGCACTCTCCTCCTCACTGCACCGCACTCTCCTCCTCACAGCCCCGCACTCTCCTCCTCACAGCCCCGCACTCTCCTCCTCACAGCCCCGCACTCTCCTCCTCACAACCCCGCACTCTCCTCCTCACTGCACCGCACTCTCCTCCTCACAGCCCCGCACTCTCCAACTCACAGCCCCGCACTCTCCTCCTCGCATCCCCACACTCACCTCCTCACAGCCCCGCACTCTCCCCCTCACAACACCGCACCCTCCTCCTCACAAACCCTCACTCTCCTCCTCTCAACCACGCACTCTCCTCCTCAGAACCCCGCACTCTCCTCCTCACAACCCCGCACTCTCCTCCTCACAGCCCCGCACTCTCCCCCTCACAACCCCGCACTCTCCTCCTCACAACCCCGCACTCTCCTCCTCAGAACCCCGCACTCTCCTCCTCACAACCCCGCACTCTCCTCCTCACAGCCCCGCACTCTCCAACTCACAGCCCCGCAGTCTCCTCCTCGCAACCCCGAACTCTCCTCCTCACAAACCCGCACTCTCCTCCTCACAACCCCGCACTCTCCACCTCACAACCTCGCACTCTCCCACTCACAACCCCGCACTCTCCTCCTCACAACCCCGCACTCTCCTCCTCACAACCCCGCACTCTCCTCCTCACAACCCCGCACTCTCCTCCTCACAGTCCTGCACTCTCCTCCTCACAGCCCCGCATTCCCCTCCTCACAACCCCGCACTCTCCTCCTCACAACCCCGCATTCCCCTTCTCACAACCCCGCACTCTCCTCCTCACAACCCCGCACTCTCCTCCTCACATCACGGCCTCCACACTCCCCTTCTAACAACCCCGCACTCTCCTCCTCACAACCCTGCACCCTCCACCTCACAACCCTGCACTCTCCTGCTCACAACCCCGCACTCTCCTCCTCACAGCCCCGCACTCTGCTCTTCACAACCCCGCAATCTCCTCCTCACAATCCCGCGCTCTCCTCCTCACAGTCCCGCACTCTCCTCCTCACAACCCCCCACTCTCCTCCTCACAGTCCCGCACTCTCCTCCTCACAACCCCGCACTCTCCTCCTCACAACCCTGCACTCTCCTCCTCACAACCCCGCACTCTCCACCTCGCAACCCCGCACCCTCCTCCTCACAACCCCGCACTCTCCTGCTCACAGCCCCCGCACTCTCCTCCTCACAGTCCCGCACTCTCCTCCTCACAACCCCGCACTCTCCTCCTCACAACCCCGCACCCTCCTCCTCACAACCCCGCACTCTCCTCCTCACTGCACCGCACTCTCCTCCTCACAGCCCCGCACTCTCCAACTCACAGCCCCGCACTCTCCTCCTCGCATCCCCACACTCACCTCCTCACAGCCCCGCACTCTCCCCCTCACAACACCGCACCCTCCTCCTCACAAACCCTCACTCTCCTCCTCTCAACCACGCACTCTCCTCCTCAGAACCCCGCACTCTCCTCCTCACAACCCCGCACTCTCCTCCTCACAGCCCCGCACTCTCCCCCTCACAACCCCGCACTCTCCTCCTCACAACCCCGCACTCTCCTCCTCAGAACCCCGCACTCTCCTCCTCACAACCCCGCACTCTCCTCCTCACAGCCCCGCACTCTCCAACTCACAGCCCCGCAGTCTCCTCCTCGCAACCCCGAACTCTCCTCCTCACAAACCCGCACTCTCCTCCTCACAACCCCGCACTCTCCACCTCACAACCTCGCACTCTCCCACTCACAACCCCGCACTCTCCTCCTCACAACCCCGCACTCTCCTCCTCACAACCCCGCACTCTCCTCCTCACAACCCCGCACTCTCCTCCTCACAGTCCTGCACTCTCCTCCTCACAGCCCCGCATTCCCCTCCTCACAACCCCGCACTCTCCTCCTCACAACCCCGCATTCCCCTTCTCACAACCCCGCACTCTCCTCCTCACAACCCCGCACTCTCCTCCTCACATCACGGCCTCCACACTCCCCTTCTAACAACCCCGCACTCTCCTCCTCACAACCCTGCACCCTCCACCTCACAACCCTGCACTCTCCTGCTCACAACCCCGCACTCTCCTCCTCACAGCCCCGCACTCTGCTCTTCACAACCCCGCAATCTCCTCCTCACAATCCCGCGCTCTCCTCCTCACAGTCCCGCACTCTCCTCCTCACAACCCCCCACTCTCCTCCTCACAGTCCCGCACTCTCCTCCTCACAACCCCGCACTCTCCTCCTCACAACCCTGCACTCTCCTCCTCACAACCCCGCACTCTCCACCTCGCAACCCCGCACCCTCCTCCTCACAACCCCGCACTCTCCTGCTCACAGCCCCCGCACTCTCCTCCTCACAGTCCCGCACTCTCCTCCTCACAACCCCCCACTCTCCTCCTCACAGTCCCGCACTCTCCTCCTCACAACCCCCCACTCTCCTCCTCACAGTCCCGCACTCTCCTCCTCACAACCTCGCACTCTCCTCCTCACAACCCCGCACTCTCCACCTCACAACCCCGCACTCTCCTCCTCACAACCCCGCACTCTCCTCCTCACAACCCCGCACTCTCCACCTCACAGCCCCGCACTCTCCTCCTCACAACCCCGCACTCTCCACCTCACAACCCCGCACTCTCCACCTCACAACCCCGCACTCTCCTCCTCACAACCCCGCACTCTCCTCCTCACAACCCCGCACTCTCCTCCTCACAACTCCCACTCTCCTCCTCAGAACCCCGCATTCTCCTCCTCACAACCCCACACTCTACTCCTCACAACCCAGCACTCTCCTCCTCGCAACACCGCACTCTCCTCCTCACAACCCCGCACTCACCTCCTCACAACCCCGCACTCTCCTCCTCACAACCCCGCACCCTCCTCCTCACAACCTCGCACCCTCCTCCTCACAGCCCCGCACTCTCCCCCTCACAACCCCGCAATCTCCTCCTCACAACCCCGCACTCTGCTCCTCACAACCCCGCACTCTGCTCCTCACAACCCCGCACTCTCCTCCTCACTGCACCGCACTCTCCTCCTCACAGCCCCGCACTCTCCTCCTCACAGCCCCGCACTCTCCTCCTCACAGCCCCGCACTCTCCTCCTCACAACCCCGCACTCTCCTCCTCACTGCACCGCACTCTCCTCCTCACAGCCCCGCACTCTCCAACTCACAGCCCCGCACTCTCCTCCTCGCATCCCCACACTCACCTCCTCACAGCCCCGCACTCTCCCCCTCACAACACCGCACCCTCCTCCTCACAAACCCTCACTCTCCTCCTCTCAACCACGCACTCTCCTCCTCAGAACCCCGCACTCTCTTCCTCACAACCCCGCACTCTGCTCCTCACAGCCCCGCACTCTCCAACTCACAGCCCCGCAGTCTCCTCCTCGCAACCCCGAACTCTCCTCCTCACAAACCCGCACTCTCCTCCTCACAACACCGCACTCTCCTCCTCACAACCTCGCACTCTCCAACTCACAACCCCGCACTCTCCTCCTCACAACCCCGCACTCAACTCCTCACAACCCCGCACTCTCCTCCTCACAACCCCGCACTCACCTCCTCACAACCCTGCACTCTCGTGCTCGCAACCCCGAACTTTCCTCCTCACAACCGCGAACTCTCCTCCTCACAAACCCGCACTCTCCTCCTCACAAACCCGCACTCTCCTCCTCACAACCCCGCACTCTCCTCCTCACAACCTCGCACTCTCCCCCTCACAACCCCGCACTCTCCTCCTCACAACCCCGCACTCACCTCCTCACAACCCCGCACTCTCCTCCTCACAACCCCGCACTCACCTCCTCACAACCCTGCACTCTCGTGCTCGCAACCCCGAACTTTCCTCCTCACAACCGCGAACTCTCCTCCTCACAAACCCGCACTCTCCTCCTCACAACCCCACACTCTCCTCCTCACAACCCCGCACTCTCCTCCTCACAACCTCGCACCCTCCTCCTCACAGCCCCGCACTCTCCCCCTCACAACCCCGCAATCTCCTCCTCACAACCCTGCACTCTGCTCCTCACAACCCCGCACTCTGCTCCTCACAACCCCGCACTCTCCTCCTCACTGCACCGCACTCTCCTCCTCACAGCCCCGCACTCTCCTCCTCACAGCCCCGCACTCTCCTCCTCACAGCCCCGCACTCTCCTCCTCACAACCCCGCACTCTCCTCCTCACTGCACCGCACTCTCCTCCTCACAGCCCCGCACTCTCCAACTCACAGCCCCGCACTCTCCTCCTCGCATCCCCACACTCACCTCCTCACAGCCCCGCACTCTCCCCCTCACAACACCGCACCCTCCTCCTCACAAACCCTCACTCTCCTCCTCTCAACCACGCACTCTCCTCCTCAGAACCCCGCACTCTCCTCCTCACAACCCCGCACTCTCCTCCTCACAGCCCCGCACTCTCCTCCTCACAACCCCGCACTCTCCTCCTCACAACCTCGCACTCTCCCACTCACAACCCCGCACTCTCCTCCTCACAACCCCGCACTCTCCTCCTCACAACCCCGCACTCTCCTCCTCACAACCCCGCACTCTCCTCCTCACAGTCCTGCACTCTCCTCCTCACAGCCCCGCATTCCCCTCCTCACAACCCCGCACTCTCCTCCTCACAACCCCGCACTCTCCTCCTCACAACCCCGCACTCTCCTCCTCACAACCCCGCATTCTCCTTCTCACAACCCCGCACTCCCCTTCTAACAACCCCGCACTCTCCTCCTCACAACCCCCCACTCTCCTCCTCACAGTCCCGCACTCTCCTCCTCACAACCCCCCACTCTCCTCCTCACAGTCCCGCACTCTCCTCCTCACAGCCCCGCACTCTCCACCTCGCAACCCCGCACCCTCCTCCTCACAACCCCGCACTCTCCTGCTCACAGCCCCCGCACTCTCCTCCTCACAACCCCCCACTCTCCTCCTCACAGTCCCGCACTCTCCTCCTCACAACCCCCCACTCTCCTCCTCACAGTCCCGCACTCTCCTCCTCACAACCCCCCACTCTCCTCCTCACAGTCCCGCACTCTCCTCCTCACAACCCCGCACTCTCCTCCTCACAACCCCGCACTCTCCTCCTCACAACCCCGCACTCTCCTCCTCACAACCCCGCACTCTCCTCCTCACAACCCCGCACTCTCCTCCTCACAACCCCGCACTCTCCTCCTCACAACCATGCACTCTCCTCCTCACAACCCCGCACTCTCCTCCTCACAACCCCGCACTCTCCTCCTCACAACCCCGCACCCTCCACCTCACAACCACGCACTCTCCTCCTCACAACCCCACACTCACCACCTCACAACCCCGCACTCTCCTCCTCACAACCCAGCACTCTCCTCCTCGCAACACCGCACTCTCCTCCTCACAACCCCGCACTCTCCTCCTCACAACCTCGCACTCTCCCCCTCACAACCCCGCAATCTCCTCCTCACAACCCCGCACTCTCCTCCTCACAACCCCGCACTCTCCTCCTCACAACCCCGCACTCTCCCCCTCACAACCCCGCAATCTCCTCCTCACAACCCCGCACTCTCCTCCTCACAACCCCGCACTCTCCTCCTCACAACCCCGCACTCTCCTCCTCACAACCCCGCACTCTCCCCCTCAGAACCCCGCAATCTCCTCCTCACAACCCCGCACTCTCCTCCTCACAACCCCGCACTCTCCTCCTCACAACCTCGCGCTCTCCCCCTCACAACCCCGCACTCTCCTCCTCACAACCTCGCACTCTCCTCCTCACAACCCCGCACTCTCCTCCTCACAATCCCGCACTCTCCTCCTCACAGCCCTGCACTCTCCTCCTCACAACCTCGCACTCTCCTCCTCACAACCCCGCACTCCCCTCCTCACAACTTCGCACTCTCCCCCTCACAATTCGGCAATCTGCTCCTCACAACCCCGCACTCCCCTCCTCACAACCTCGCACTCTCCCCCTCACAACCCCGCACTCTCCTCCTCACAACCCCGCACTCTCCTCCTCACAACCCCGCACTCTCCTCCTCACAATCCCGCACTCTCCTCCTCACAGCCCTGCACTCTCCTCCTCACAACCTCGCACTCTCCTCCTCACAACCCCGCACTCCCCTCCTCACAACTTCGCACTCTCCCCCTCACAATCCCGCAATCTGCTCCTCACAACCCCGCACTCTCTTCCTTACAACCCCGCACTCCCCTCTTCACAACCACGCACTCTCCTCCTCACAACCCCGCACTCTGCTCTTCACAGCCCCGCACTCTCCTCCTCACAACCCCTCACTCTCCTCCTCACAACCCCGCACTCTCCTCCTCACAACCCCGCACTCTCCTCCTCACAGCCCCGCACTCTCCTCCTCACAACCCCTCACTCTCCCGCTCACAACCCCGCGCCCTCCTCCTCACAACCCGGCACCCTCCTCCTGGCAACCCCGCACTCTCCTCCTCACAGTCCCGCACTCTCCTCCTCACAACCGCTCACTCTCCTCCTCTCAACCCCCAAACTCTCCTCCTCACAACCCCTCACTCTCCTCCTCTCAACCCCGCACTCTCCTCCTCACAACCCCGCACTCTCCTCCTCTCAACCCCGCACTCTCCTCCTCACAACCCCGCACTCTCCTCCTCACAGCCCCCGCACTCTCCTCCTCACAACCCCCCACTCTCCTCCTCACAGTCCCGCACTCTCCTCCTCACAGCCCCCGCACTCTCCTGCTCACAACCCCCCACTCTCCTCCTCACAGTCCCGCACTCTCCTCCTCACAACCCCCACTCTCCTCCTCACAGTCCCGCACTCTCCTCCTCACAACCCCGCACCCTCCACCTCACAACCCCGCACTCTCCTTCTCACAAACCAGGACTCTCCTACTCACAGCCCCGCTCTCTCCTCCTCACAACCCCGCACTCTCCTCCTCACAACCCCGCACTCTCCTCCTCACAACCCCTCACTCTCCTCCTCACAACCCCGCACTCTCCTCCTCACAACGCCGCACTCTCCTCCTCACAACCCCGCACTCCCATCCTCACAACCCCGCACTCCCCTCTTCACAACCCCGCACTCTCCTCCTCACAACCCCGCACTCTCCTCCTCACAACCCCGCACTCTCCTCCTCACAACCCCGCACTCTCCTCCTCACAACCCCGCACTCTCCTCCTCACAACCCCGCACTCTCCTCCTCACAACCCCGCATTCTCCCCCTCAGAACCCCGCAATCTCCTCCTCACAACCCCGCACTCCCCTCTTCACAACCCCGCACTCTCCTCCTCACAACCCCGCACTCTCCTCCTCACAACCCCGCACTCTCCTCCTCACAACCCCGCACTCTCCTCCTCACAACCCCGCACTCTCCTCCTCACAACCCCGCACTCTCCTCCTCACAACCCCGCACTCTCCTCCTCACAACCCCGCACTCTCCTCCTCACAACCCCGCACTCTCCTCCTCACAACCTCGCACTCTCCTCCTCACAACCCCGCACTCCCCTCCTCACAACTTCGCACTCTCCTCCTCACAATCCCGCACTCTCCTCCTCACAGCCCTGCACTCTCCTCCTCACAACCCCGCACTCCCCTCCTCACAACTTCGCACTCTCCCCCTCATAATCCCGCAATCTGCTCCTCACAGCCCCGCACTCTCCTCCTCACAACCCCTCACTCTCCTCCTCACAACCCCGCACTCTCCTCCTCTCAACCCCCAAACTCTCCTCCTCACAACCCCTCACTCTCCTCCTCTCAACCCCGCACTCTCCTCCTCACAACCCCGCACTCTCCTCCTCACAGCCCCCGCACTCTCCTCCTCACAGTCCCGCACTCTCCTCCTCACAGCCCCCGCACTCTCCTGCTCACAACCCCGCACTCTCCTCCTCACAACCCCGCACTCTCCACCTCACAACCCCGCACTCCCCTCTTCACAACCCCGCACTCTCCTCCTCACAACGCCGCACTCTCCTCCTCACAACCCCGCACTCCCCTCTTCACAACCCCGCACTCCCCTCTTCACAACCCCGCACTCTCCTCCTCACAACCCCGCACTCTCCTCCTCACAACCCCGCACTCCCCTCCTCACAACCCCGCACTCCCCTCTTCACAACCCCGCACTCTCCTCCTCACAACCCCACACTCTCCTCCTCACAGCCCCGCACTCTCCTCCTCACAACTCCGCACACTCCTCCTCACAACCACGCACTCCCCTTCTCACAACCCCGCACTCTCCTCCTCACAACCCCGCACTCTCCTCCTCACAACCCCACACTCTCCTCCACACGACCCCGCACTCTCCTCCTCACAACCCCGCACTTTCCTCCTCAAAACCCCGCACTATCCTCCTCACAGCACGGCCCCGCACTCTCCTCCTCACAACCCCGCACTCTCCTCCTCACAACCCCGCACTCTCCTCCTCACAACCCCGCAATCTCCTCCTCACAACCCCTCACTCTCATCCTCAAAACCACGCACTCTCCTCCTCACAACCTCACACTCTCCTCCTCACAATCCCGCACTCTCCTCCTCACAACCCCGCACTCTCCTCCTCACAACCCCGCACTCTCCTCCTCACAACCCCGCACTCTCCTCCTCACAACCCCGCACTCTCCTCCTCACAACCCTGCACTCTCCTCCTCACAACCCCGCACTCTCCTCCTCACAACCCCGCACTCTCCTCCTCACAACCCCGCAATCTCCTCCTCACAACTCCGCACTCTCCTCCTCACAACCACGCACTCTCCTCCTCACAACCCCGCAATCTCCTCCTCACAACCCCTCACTCTCATCCTCACAACCACGCACTCTCCTCCTCACAACCTCGCACTCTCCTCCTCACAACCCCGCACTCTCCTCCTCACAACCCCGCACTCACCTCCTCACAACCCTGCACCCTCCACCTCACAACCCCGCACTCTCCTCCTCGCAACACCGCACTCTCCTCCTCACAACCCCGCACTCACCTCCTCACAACCCCGCACTCTCCTCCTCGCAACACCGCACTCTCCTCCTGACAATCCCGCACTCTCCTACTCACAACCCCGCACTCTCCCACTCACAACCCCGCACTCTCCTCCTCACAACCCCGCACTCTCCTCCTCACAACCCCGCACTCTCCTCCTCACATCACGGCATCCGAACTCCCCTTCTCACAACCCCGCACTCTCCTCCTCACAACCCCGCACTCTCCTCCTCGCAACACCGCACTCTCCTCCTCACAACCCCGCACTCTCCTCCTCGCAACACCGCACTCTCCTCCTCACAACCCCGCACACTTCTCCTCACAACCCCGCACTCTCCTCCTCACAACCCCGCACTCTCCTCCTCACAACCCCGCACTCTCCTCCTCACAACCCCGCACTCTCCTCCTCACAACCCCGCACTCTCCTCCTCACAACCCCGCACTCTCCTCCTCACAACCCCGCACTCTCCACTTCACAACCCCGCACTCTCCTCCTCACAACCCCGCACTCCGATCTTCACAACCCCGCACTCTCCTCCTCACAACCCCGCACTCTCCTCCTCACAACCCCGCACTCTCCTCCTCACAACCCCGCACTCTCCTCCTCACAACCCCGCACTCTCCTCCTCACAACCCCGCACTCTCCTCCACACGACCCCGCACTCTCCTCCTCACAACCCCGCACTATCCTCCTCACAGCACGGCCCCCGCACTCCCCTTCTCACAACCCCGCACTCTCCTCCTCACAACCCCGCACTCTCCTCCTCACAACCCCGCACTCTCCTCCTCACAACCCCGCACTCTCCTCCTCACAACCCCGCACTCTCCTCCTCACAACCCCGCAATCTCCTCCTCACAACCCCTCACTCTCATCCTCAAAACCACGCACTCTCCTCCTCACAACCTCACACTCTCCTCCTCACAATCCCGCACTCTCCTCCTCACAACCCCGCACTCTCCGCCTCACAACCCCGCACTCTCCTCCTCACAACTCCGCACTCTCCTCCTCACAACCACGCACTCTCCTCCTCACAACCCCGCAATCTCCTCCTCACAACACCTCACTCTCATCCTCACAACCACGCACTCTCCTCCTCACAACCTCGCACTCTCCTCCTCACAACCCCGCACTCTCCTCCTCACAACCCCGCACTCACCTCCTCACAACCCTGCACCCTCCACCTCACAACCCCGCACTCTCCTCCTCACAACCCTGCACCCTCCACCTCACAACCCTGCACTCTCCTCCTCACAACCCCGCACTCTCCTCCTCACAACGCCGCACTCTCCTCCTCACAACTCCGCACTCTCATCCTCACAACCACGCACTCTCCTCCTCACAACCTCGCACTCTCCTCCTCACAACCCCGCACTCTCCTCCTCACAACCCCGCACTCACCTCCTCACAACCCTGCACCCTCCACCTCACAACCCTGCACTCTCCTACTCACAACCCCGCACTCTCCTCCTCACAACCCTGCAACCTCCACCTCACAAACCTGAACCCTCCACCTCACAACCCCGCACTCTCCTCCTCACAACCCCGCACTCTCCCACTCGCAACCCCGCACTCTCCTCCTCACAACCCCGCACTCTCCTCCTCACAGCCCCGCACTCTCCTCCTCACATCACGGCCTCCGAACTCCCCTTCTCACAACCCCGCACTCTCCTCCTCACAACCCTGCACTCTCCTCCTCGCAACACCGCACTCTCCTCCTCACATCCCCGCACTCTCCTCCTCACAACCTCGCACTCTCCCCCTCACAACCCCGCAATCTCCTTTTCACGACCCCGCACTCTCCTCCTCACAACCCCGCACTCTCCTCCTCACAACCCCGCACTCTCCTCCTCACAACCCCGCACTCTCCTCCTCACAACCCCGCACTCTCCTCTTCACAACCCCGCACTCTCCTCTTCACAACCCCGCACTCTCCTCCTCACAACCCCGCACTCTCCTCCTCACAAACCCGCACTCCCCTCTTCACAACCCCGCACTCTCCTCCTCAATACCCCGCACTCTCCTCCTCACAACCCCGCACTCTCCTCCTCACAACCCCGCACTCTCCTCCTCACAACCCCGCACTCTCCTCCTCACAACCACGCACTCTCCTCCTCACAACCCCGCACTCTCCTCCTCACAGCCCCGCACTCTCCTCCTCACAACCCCGCACTCTCCTCCTCACAACCCCGCACTTTCCTCCTCACAACCCCGCACTATCCTCCTCACAGCACGGCCCCCGCACTCCCCTTCTCACAACCCCGCACTCTCCTCCTCACAGCACGGCCCCGCACTCTTCTCCTCACAACCACGCACTCTCCTCCGCACAACCACGCACTCTCCTCCTCACAACCTCGCACTCTCCTCCTCACAATCCCGCACTCTCCTCCTCACAACCCCGCACTCTCCTCCTCACAACCCCGCACTCTCCTCCTCACAACCCCGCACTCTCCTCCTCACAACCCCTGACTCTCCTCCTCACAACCCCGCAATCTCCTCCTCACAACCTCTCACTCTCATCCTCACAACCACGCACTCTCCTCCTCACAACCTCGCACTCTCCTCCTCACAACCCCGCACTCTCCTCCTCACAACCCCGCACTCTCCTCCTCACAACCCCGCACTCTCCTCCTCACAACCCCGCACTCTCCTCCTCACAACTCCGCACTCTCCTCCTCATAGCCCCGCACTCTCCTCCTCACAACCCGCAATCTCCTCCTCACAACCCCTCACTCTCATCCTCACAACCACGCACTCTCCTCCTCACAACCTAGCACTCTCCTCCTCACAACCCCGCACTCTCCTCCTCACAACCCCGCACTCACCTCCTCACAACCCTGCACCCTCCACCTCACAACCCCGCACTCTCCTCCTCACAACCCTGCAACCTCCACCTCACAACCCTGCACTCTCCTCCTCACAACCCCGCACTCTCCTCCTCACAACCCTGCACCCCCCACCTCACAAACCTGAACCCTCCACCTCACAACCCCGCACTCTCCTCCTCACAATCCCGCAATCTCCTCCTCACAACCCCTCACTCTCATCCTCACAACCACGCACTCTCCTCCTCACAACCTCGCACTCTCCTCCTCACAACCAAGCACTCTCCTCCTCACAACCCCGCACTCACCTCCTCACAACCCTGCACCCTCCACCTCACAACCCCGCACTCTCCTCCTCACAACCCTGCACCCTCCACATCACAACCCTGCACTCTCCTCCTCACAACCCCGCACTCTCCTCCTCACAACCCTGCACCCTCCACCTCACAATCCTGAACCCTCCACCTCACAACCCCGCACTCTCCTCCTCACAACACCGCACTCTCCTCCTCACAGCCCCGCATTCTCCTCCTCACAACCCTGCACTCCCCTCCTCACAAACCTGAACCCTCCACCTCACAACCCCGCACTCTCCTCCTCACAACCCCGCACTCTTTCTTGAGTTTTTAGAAATTTCTCCTGACGCCTATGGGTTGTGCTGCGTTCTGAACTATTCTACGCTGTTTCAGAAGTTTTCGAGTTATTTCTTACTTTTTTGAGTTTTTAGAAGTTTCTCCTGGTGCCTATGGGTTGTGCTGAGTTCTACACTAGCCTACGCAGTTTCAACAGATTTCGAGTTATTTTCATACTTTCTTGAGTTTTTCGAAGTTTCTCATGGTGCATATGGGTTGAGCTGCGCTCTGCACTACTCTACGCTGTTTCAGAGGTTTTCGAGTTATTTTATTACTTTGTTGAATTTTTCGACGTTTCTAATGTTGCACATGTGTTATGCTGCATTCTACACTACGTTGGTTCAGATGTTTTCTAGTTATTTGTTTATCCTTTGAGTTTTTCGACGTTTCTCATGTTGCTTTTGTGTTGTGCTGCATTCCAAGCTATTCTACGCTGTTTCATATGTTTTCTAGTTATTTTATTACTTTTTTGAGTTTTTCGACCTTTCTCATGGTGCGTATGGGTTGTGCTGCGTTCTACACTACTCTACGCTGTTTCAGATGCTTTCTAGTTATTTTATTACTTTTTTGAATTTTTCGACGTTTCTCATGTTGCATCTGTGTTATGCTGCGTTCTGCACTACGTTGTTTCAGAAGTTTTGTAGTTATTTGTAAAGTAATAAAATAACTAGAAAAGATCTGAAACAGCGTAGAATAGTTTAGAACTCAGCACAACCCATATGCACAATGAGAAAATTCGATAAACTCAAGAAAGTATTCAAATAACTCGCAATCTGTTGAAACAGCGTAGGCTAGTGTAGAACGCAGCACAATACATAAGCAACATGAGAAACGTCGAAAAACTCAAAAGATAAACAAATAACTAGAAAACTTCTGAAACAACGTAGTGTAGAACGCAGCATAACATATTTGCAACATTAGAAACGTCGAAAAATTCTAAAAAGTAATAAAATAACTAGAAAGGATCTGAAACAGCGAAGAATAGTTTAGAACTCAGCACAACCCATAGGCGTCAGGAGAAATTTCTAAAAACTCAACAAAATAAGAAAATAACTCGAAAACTTATGAAACTGCGTAGGCTAGTGTAGAACGCAGCACTACCCATAAGCACCATGAGAAACTTCGAAAAACTCAAGAAAGTATTAAAATAACTCGAAATCTGTTGAAACAGCGTAGGCTAGTGTAGAACTCAGCACAACCCATAGGCACCTGGAGAAACTTCTAAAAACTCAACAAAATAAGAGAATAACTCGAAAACTTCTGAGACAGCGTAGAATAGTTTGCAACGCAGTACAACACATGTGCAACATGAGAAACGTCGAAAAATTCAAAAAAGTAATAAACTAACTAGAAAACATCTGAAACAGCGCAGAATAGTTTAGAATGCAGCAAAGCACATAAGCAACATGAGAAACGTCGAAAAACTCAAAAGTTATTCGAGTTATTTTAATACTTTCTTGAGTTTTTCGAAGTTTCTGATGGTGCATATGGATTGAGCTTCGTTCTACACTACTCTCCGCTGTTTCAGAAGTTTTCGAGTTATTTTCTTATTTTGTTGAGTTTTTAGAAGTTTCCCCAGGTGCCTATGGTTTGTGCTGAGTTCTAAACTATTCTACGCTGTTTCTGATGTTTTTTAGTTATATTATTACTTTTTTAAATTTTTCGACGTTTCTAATGTTGCATATGTGTTATGCTGCGTTCTGCACTACGTTGTTTCAGAAGTTTTCTAGTTATTTTTTTATCCTTTGAGTTTTTCGACGTTTCTCATGTTGCTTATGTGTTGTGCTGCGTTGTAAACTATTCTACGCTGTTTCACATGTTTTCTAGTTATTTTAATACTTTGTTGAATTTTTCGACGTTTCTCATGTTGCATATGTGTTGTGCTGCGTTCTACACTAGCCTACGCTGTTTCAACAGATTTCGAGTTATTTTATTACTTTTTTAAATTTTTCTCATGTTGCATATGTGTTGTGCTGCGTTGTAAACTAGCCTACGCTGTTTCAACAGATTTCGAGTTATTTTAATACTTTCTTGAGTTATTCGAACTTTCGCATGGTGCATATGGGTTGTGCTGCGTTCTACACTACGCAGTTTCTGAAGTTTACGAGTTATTTTCTTATTTTGTTGAGTTTTTAGAAGTTTCTCCTGATGCCTATGGGTTGTGCTGAGTTCTAAACTAGTCTACGCTGTTTCAGATGTTTTTTTTAGTTATTTTATTATTTTTTTGAATTATTCGACGTTTCTCATGTTGCACATGTGTTGTACTGCGTTGCAAACTATTCTACGCTGTTTCAGAAATTTCGACTTATTTTCTTCCTTTTCTGAGTTTTTAGAAGTTTCCCCTGGTGCCTATGGGTTGTGCTGAGTTCTACACCAGCCTACGCAGTTTCAACATATTTCGAGTTATTTTAATACTTTCTTGAGTTTTTCGAAGTTTCTCATGGTGCATATGGGTTGAGCTGCGTTCTGCACTAATCTACGCTGTTTCAGAAGTTTTCGAGTTATTTTATTACTTTGTTGAATTTTTCTACGTTTCTCATGTTGCATATGTGTTGTGCTGCGTTCTACACTACTCTACGCTGTTTCAGAAGTTTTCGAGTTATTTTCTTATTTTGTTGAGTTTTTAGAAGTTTCTCCTGATGCCTATAGGTTGTGCTAAGTTCTAAACTAGTCTACGCTGTTTCAGATGTTATTTAGTTATTTTATTACTTTTCTCAATTTTTCGACGTGTCTCATGTTGCACATGTGTTGTACTGCGTTGCAAACTATTCTACGCTGTTTCAGAAATTTTAGACTTATTTTCTTCCTTTTTTGAGTTATTAGAAGTTTCCCCTGGTGCCCATGGGTTGTGTTGAGTTCTACACTAGCCTACGCAGTTTCAACAGATTTCGAGTTATTTTAATACTTTCTTGAGTTTTTCGAAGTTTCTCATGGTGCATATGGGTTGAGCTGCGTTCTGCACTACTCTACGCTGTTTCAGAAGTTTTCGAGTTATTTTATTACTTTGTTGAATTTTTCGACGTTGCTCATGTTGCATATGTGTTGCGCTGCGATCTACACTAGCCTACGCTGTTTCAACAGATTTCGCGTTATTTTAATACTTTCTTGAGTTTTTCGAAGTTTCTCATGGTGCTTATGTGTTGTGCTGCGTTCTACACTACTCTACGCTGTTTCATAAGTTTTCGAGTTATTTTCTTATTTTGTTGAGTTTTTAGAAGTTTCTCCTGGCGCTTATGGGTTGTGCTGAGTTCTAAACTATTCTACGCTGTTTCAGAGGTTTTCGATTTATTTTATTACTTTGTTGAATTCTTCTACGTTTCTCATGTTGCATATGTGTTGTGCTGCGTTCTACACTACTCTACGCTGTTTCAGAAATTTTCGACTTATTTTCTTACTTTTTTGAGTTTTTAGAAGTTTCCCCTGGTGCCCATGGGTTGTGCTGAGTTCTACACTAGCCTACGCAGCTTCAACAGATTTCGAGTTATTTTAATACTTTCTTGAGTTTTTCGAAGTTTCTCATGGTGCATATGGGTTGAGCTGCGTTCTACACTATTCTACGCTGTTTCAGACGTTTTCGAGTTATTTTCTTACTTTGTTGAGTTTTTAGACGTTTCTCCAGGTGCCTATGGGTTGTGCTGTGTTCTAAACTATTCTACGCTGTTTCAGATGTTTTCTCGTTATCTTATTACTTTTAAAATTTTTTCTCATGTTGCATATGTGTTGTGCTGCGTTCTAAACTATGCTACGCTGTTTCAGATGTTTTCGAGTTATTTTATTACTTTTTTGAATTTTTCGACGTTGCTCATGTTGCATATGTGTTGCGCTGCGATCTACACTAGCCTACGCTGGTTCAACAGATTTCGAGTTATTTTAATACTTTCTTGAGTTTTTCGAAGTTTCTCATGGTGCATATGGGTTGAGCTGCGTTCTACACTATTCTACGCTGTTTGAGATGTTTTCTAGTTATTTTATTACTTTTTTGAATTTTTCGACGTTTCTCATGTTGCACATGTGTTGTACTGCGTTGCAAACTATTCTACGCTGTTTCAGAAATTTTCGACTTATTTTCTTCCTTTTTTGAGATTTTAGAAGTTTCCCCTGGTGCCCATGGGTTGTGCTGAGTGCTACACTAGCCTACGCAGTTTCAACAGATTTCGAGTTATTTTAATACTTTCTTGAGTTATTCGAACTTTCGCATGGTGCATATGGGTTGAGCTGCGTTCTGCACTACTCTACGCTGTTTCAGAAGTTTTCGAGTTATTATCTTATTTTGTTGAGTTTTTAGAAGTTTCTCCAGGTGCCTATGGGTTGTGCTGAGTTCTAAACTCTTCTACGCTGTTTCATATGTTTTCTCGTTATTTTATTACTTTTTAAAATTGTTCTCATGTTGCATATGTGTTGTGCAGCGTTCTAAACTATGCTACGCTGTTTCAGATGTTTTCGAGTTATTTTATTACTTTGTTGAATTTTTCTACGTTTCTCATGTTCCATATGTGTTGTGCTGCGTTCTACACTACTCTACGCTGTTTCAGAAGTTTTCGAGTTATTTTCTTATTTTGTTGAGTTTTTAGAAGTTTCTCCTGATGCCTATAGGTTGTGCTGAGTTCTAAACTAGTCTACGCTGTTTCAGATGTTTTTTAGTTATTTTATTACTTTTTTGAATTATTCGACGTTTCTCATGTTGCCCATGTGTTGTACTGCGTTGCAAACTATTCTACGCTGTTTCAGAAGTTTCCGAGTTTTTTTCTAACTTTTTTGAGTTTTTAGAAGTTTATCCTGGTGCCTGTGGGTTGTGCTGAGTTCTAAACTATTCTACGCTGTTTCAGATGTTTTCTAGTTATTTTATTACTTTTTTGAATTGTTCGACCTTTCTAATGTTGCATATGTGTTGTGCTGCGTTCTGAACTATTCTACGCTGTTTCAGATGTTTTCTCGTTATTTTATTACTTTTAAAAAAATTTCTCATGTTGCATATGTGTTGTGCTGCGTTCTAAGCTATGCTACGCTGTTTCAGATGTTTTCGAGTTATTTTATTACTTTGTCATGGTGCATATGGGTTGTGCTGCGTTCTACACTACTCTACACTATTTCAGAAGTTTTCGAGTTATTTTCTTATTTTGTTGAGTTTTTATAAGTTTCTCCCGATGCCTATGGGTTGTGCTGAGTTCTAAACTAGTCTACGCTGTTTCAGATGTTTTTTTAGTTATTGTATTACTTTTTTGAATTATTCGATGTTTCTCATGTTGCACATGTGTTGTACTGCGTTGCAAACTATTCTACGCTGTTTCAGAAATTTTCGACTTATTTTCTTCCTTTTTTGAGTTTTTAGAAGTTTCCCCTGGTGCCCATGGGTTGTGTTGAGTTCTACACTAGCCTACGCAGTTTCAACAGATTTCGAGTTATTTTAATACTTTCTTGAGTTATTCGAACTTTCGCATGGTGCATATGGGTTGAGCTGCGTTCTGCACTACTCTACGCTGTTTCAGAAGTTTTCGAGTTATTATCTTATTTTGTTGAGTTTTTAGAAGTTTCTCCAGGTGCCTATGGGTCGTGCTGAGTTCTAAACTCTTCTACGCTGTTTCATATGTTTTCTCGTTATTTTATTACTTTTTAAAATTGTTCTCATGTTGCATATGTGTTGTGCAGCGTTCTAAACTATGCTACGCTGTTTCAGATGTTTTCGAGTTATTTTATTACTTTGTTGAATTTTTCTACGTTTCTCATGTTCCATATGTGTTGTGCTGCGTTCTACACTACTCTACGCTGTTTCAGAAGTTTTCGAGTTATTTTCTTATTTTGTTGAGTTTTTAGAAGTTTCTCCTGATGCCTATAGGTTGTGCTGAGTTCTAAACTAGTCTACGCTGTTTCAGATGTTTTTTAGTTATTTTATTACTTTTTTGAATTATTCGACGTTTCACATGTTGCACATGTGTTGTACTGCGTTGCAAACTATTCTACGCTGTTTCAGAAATTTTCGACTTATTTTCTTCCTTTTTTGAGTTTTTAGAAGTTTCCCCTGGTGCCCATGGGTTGTGCTGAGTTCTGCACTAGCCTACGCACTTTCAACAGATTTCGAGTTATTTTAATACTTTCTTGCGTTTTTCGACGTTTCTCATGGTGCATATGGGTTGAGCTGCGTTCTGCACTACTCTGCGCTGTTTCAGACGTTTTCGAGTTATTATCTTATTTTGTTGAGTTTTTAGAAGTTTCTCCAGGTGCCTATGGGTTGTGCTGAGTTCTAAACTCTTCTACGCTGTTTCATATGTTTTCTCGTTATTTTATTACTTTTTAAAATTGTTCTCATGTTGCATATGTGTTGTGCAGCGTTCTAAACTATGCTACGCTGTTTCAGATGTTTTCGAGTTATTTTATTACTTTGTTGAATTTTTCTACGTTTCTCATGTTCCATATGTGTTGTGCTGCGTTCTACACTACTCTACGCTGTTTCAGAAGTTTTCGAGTTATTTTCTTATTTTGTTGAGTTTTTAGAAGTTTTTCCTGATGCCTATAGGTTGTGCTGAGTTCTAAACTAGTCTACGCTGTTTCAGATGTTTTTTAGTTATTTTATTACTTTTTTGAATTATTCGACGTTTCTCATGTTGCCCATGTGTTGTACTGCGTTGCAAACTATTCTACGCTGTTTCAGAAGTTTCCGAGTTTTTTTCTAACTTTTTTGAGTTTTTAGAAGTTTATCCTGGTGCCTGTGGGTTGTGCTGAGTTCTAAACTATTCTACGCTGTTTCAGATGTTTTCTAGTTATTTTATTACTTTTTTGAATTGTTCGACCTTTCTAATGTTGCATATGTGTTGTGCTGCGTTCTGAACTATTCTACGCTGTTTCAGATGTTTTCTCGTTATTTTATTACTTTTAAAAAAATTTCTCATGTTGCATATGTGTTGTGCTGCGTTCTAAGCTATGCTACGCTGTTTCAGATGTTTTCGAGTTATTTTATTACTTTGTCATGGTGCATATGGGTTGTGCTGCGTTCTACACTACTCTACACTATTTCAGAAGTTTTCGAGTTATTTTCTTATTTTGTTGAGTTTTTATAAGTTTCTCCCGATGCCTATGGGTTGTGCTGAGTTCTAAACTAGTCTACGCTGTTTCAGATGTTTTTTTAGTTATTGTATTACTTTTTTGAATTATTCGATGTTTCTCATGTTGCACATGTGTTGTACTGCGTTGCAAACTATTCTACGCTGTTTCAGAAATTTTCGACTTATTTTCTTCCTTTTTTGAGTTTTTAGAAGTTTCCCCTGGTGCCCATGGGTTGTGTTGAGTTCTACACTAGCCTACGCAGTTTCAACAGATTTCGAGTTATTTTAATACTTTCTTGAGTTATTCGAACTTTCGCATGGTGCATATGGGTTGAGCTGCGTTCTGCACTACTCTACGCTGTTTCAGAAGTTTTCGAGTTATTATCTTATTTTGTTGAGTTTTTAGAAGTTTCTCCAGGTGCCTATGGGTCGTGCTGAGTTCTAAACTCTTCTACGCTGTTTCATATGTTTTCTCGTTATTTTATTACTTTTTAAAATTGTTCTCATGTTGCATATGTGTTGTGCAGCGTTCTAAACTATGCTACGCTGTTTCAGATGTTTTCGAGTTATTTTATTACTTTGTTGAATTTTTCTACGTTTCTCATGTTCCATATGTGTTGTGCTGCGTTCTACACTACTCTACGCTGTTTCAGAAGTTTTCGAGTTATTTTCTTATTTTGTTGAGTTTTTAGAAGTTTTTCCTGATGCCTATAGGTTGTGCTGAGTTCTAAACTAGTCTACGCTGTTTCAGATGTTTTTTAGTTATTTTATTACTTTTTTGAATTATTCGACGTTTCACATGTTGCACATGTGTTGTACTGCGTTGCAAACTATTCTACGCTGTTTCAGAAATTTTCGACTTATTTTCTTCCTTTTTTGAGTTTTTAGAAGTTTCCCCTGGTGCCCATGGGTTGTGCTGAGTTCTGCACTAGCCTACGCACTTTCAACAGATTTCGAGTTATTTTAATACTTTCTTGCGTTTTTCGACGTTTCTCATGGTGCATATGGGTTGAGCTGCGGTCTACACTATTCTACACAGTTTCAGATGTTTTCTAGATATTTTATTACTTTTTAAAATTTTTCTCATGTTGCATATGTGTTGTGCTGCGTTGTAAACTATGCTACGCTTTTTCAGATGTTTTCGAGTTATTTTATTACTTTGTTGAATTTTTCGACGTTGCTCATGTTGCATATGTGTTGTGCTGAGTTCTAAACCATTCTACGCTGTTTCAGATGTTTTCTAGTTATTTTATTATTGTTTCGAATTTTCCGACGTTTCTCATGTTGCCCATGTGTTGTACTGCGTTGCAAACTATTCTACGCTGTTTCAGAAGTTTCCGAGTTTTTTTCTAACTTTTTTGAGTTTTTAGACGTTTATCCTGGTGCCTGTGGGTTGTGCTGAGTTCTAAACTATTCTACGCTGTTTCAGATGTTTTCTAGTTATTTTATTACTTTTTTGAATTGTTCGACCTTTCTAATGTTGCATATGTGTTGTGCTGCGTTCTGAACTATTCTACGCTGTTTCAGATGTTTTCTCGTTATTTTATTACTTTTAAAAATTTTTCTCATGTTGCATATGTGTTGTGCTGCGTTCTAAGCTATGCTACGCTGTTTCAGATGTTTTCGAGTTATTTTCTTATTTTGTTGAGTTTTTATAAGTTTCTCCCGATGCCTATGGGTTGTGCTGAGTTCTAAACTAGTCTACGCTGTTTCAGATGTTTTTTTAGTTATTTTATTACTTTTTTGAATTATTCGATGTTTCTCATGTTGCACATGTGTTGTACTGCGTTGCAAACTATTCTACGCTGTTTCAGAAATTTTCGACTTATTATCTTCCTTTTTTGAGTTTTTAGAAATTTCTCCAGGTGCCTATGGGTTGTGCTGAGTTCTAAACTATTCTACGCTGTTTCAGATGTTTTCTAGTTATTTTATTACTTTTTAAAATTTTTCTCATGTTGCATATGTGTTGTGCTGCGTTGTAAACTATGCTACGCTGTTTCAGATGCTTTCGAGTTATTTTATTACTTTGTTGAATTTTTCGACGTTGCTCATGTTGCATTTGTGTTGCGCTGCGATCTACACTAGCCTACGCTGTTTCAACAGATTTCGCGTTATTTTAATACTTTCTTGAGTTTTCCGCAGTTTCTCATGGTGCTTATGGGTTGTGCTGCGTTCTACACCACTCTACGCTGTTTCATAAGTTTTCGGGTTATTTTCATATTTTATTGAGTTTTTAGACGTTTCTCCTGGCGCTTATGGGTTGTGCTGAGTTCTAAACTATTCTACGCTGTTTCAGAGGTTTTCGATTTATTTTATTACTTTGTTGAATTTTTCTACGTTTCTCATGTTGCATATGTGTTGTGCTGAGTTCTAAACTATTCTACGCTGTTTCAGATGTTTTCTAGTTATTTTATTATTTTTTCGAATATTCCGACGTTTATCATGTTGCACATGTGTTGTACTGCGTTGCAAACTATTCTATGCTGTTTCAGAAATTTTCGACTTATTTTCTTACTTTTTTGAGTTTTTAGATGTTTTCCCTGGTGCCCATGGGTTGTGCTGAGTTCTACACTAGCCTACGCAGTTTCAACAGATTTCGAGTTATTTTAATACTTTCTTGAGTTTTTCGAAGTTTCTCATGCTGCATATGGGTTGAGCTGCGTTCTACACTACTCTACGCTGTTTCAGAAGTTTTCGAGTTATTTTCTTATATTGTTGAGTTTTTAGAAATTTCTCCTGACGCCTATGGGTTGTGCTGAGTTCTAAACTATTCTACGCTGTTTCAGATGTTTTTTTAGTTATTTTATTACTTTTTTGAATTTTTCGACGTTTCTAATGTTGCGTATGTGTTATGCTGCGTTGTAAACTATTCTACGCTGTTTCACATGTTTTCTAGTTATTTTAATACTTTGTTGAATTTTTCGACGTTTCTCATGTTGCATATGTGTTGTGCTGCGTTCTACACTAGCCTACGCTGTTTCAACAGATTTCGAGTTATTTTAATACTTTCTTGAGTTTATCGTAGTTTCTCATGGTGCATATGGGTTGAACTGCGTTCTGCACTACTCTACGCTGTTTCAGAAGTTTTCGAGTTATTTTCTTATTTTGTTGAGTTTTTAGAAATTTCTCCTGGCGCTTATGGGTTGTGCTGAGTTCTAAACTATTCTACGCTGTTTGAGATGTTTTCTAGTTATTTTATTACTTTTTTGAATTTCTCATGTGGCGCATGTGTTGTACTGCGTTACAAACTATTCTACGCTGTTTCAGAAATTTTCGACTTATTTTCTTACTTTTTTGAGTTTTTAGATGTTTCTCATGGTGCATATGGGTTGAGCTGCGTTCTACACTACTCTACGCTGTTTCAGAAGTTTTCGTTATTTTCTTATTTCATTGAGTTTTTAGAAGTTTCCCCAGGTGCCTATGGGTTGTGCTGAGTTCTGAACTATTCTACGCTGTTTCAGATGTTTTCTAGTTATTTTATTACTTTTTAAAATTTTTCTCATGTTGCATATGTGTTGTGCTGCGTTGTAAACTAGCCTACGCTGTTTCAACAGATTTCGAGTTATTCTAATACTTTCTTGAGTTTTCCGAAGTTTCTCATGGTGCATATGGGTTGAGCTTCGTTCTACACTACTCTCCGCTGTTTCAGAAGTTTTCGAGTTATTTTCTTATTTTGTTGCGTTTTTAAAAGTTTCCCCAGGTGCCTATGGGTTGTTCTGAGTTCTAAACTATTCTACGCTGTTTCTGATGTTTTTTAGTTATATTATTACTTTTTTGAATTTTTCGACGTTTCTAATGTTGCATATGTGTTATGCTGCGTTCTGCACTACGTTGTTTCAGAAGTTTTCTAGTTATTTGTTTATCCTTTGAGTTTTTCGACGTTTCTCATGTTGCTTATGTGTTGTGCTGCGTTGTAAACTATTCTTCGCTGTTTCACATGTTTTCTAGTTATTTTAATACTTTGTTGAATTTTTCGACGTTTCTCATGTTGCATATGTGTTGTGCTGCGTTCTACACTAGCCTACGCTGTTTCAACAGATTACGAGTTATTTTATTACTTTTTTAAATTTTTCTCATGTTGCATATGTGTTGTGCTGCGTTGTGAACTAGCCTACGCTGTTTCAACAGATTTCGAGTTATTTTAATACTTTCTTGAGTTATTCGAACTTTCGCATGGTGCATATGGGTTGTGCTGCGTTCTACACTACGCTGTTTCAGAAGTTTTCGAGTTATTTTCTTATTTTGTTGAGTTTTTAGAAGTTTCTCCTGATGCCTATGGGTTGTGCTGAGTTCTAAACTAGTCTACGCTGTTTCAGATGTTTTTTTTAGTTATTTTATTACTTTTTTTAATCATTCGACGTTTCTCATGTTGCACATGTGTTGTACTGCGTTGCAAACTATTCTACGCTGTTTCAGAAATTTTCGACTTATTTTCTTCCTTTTTTGAGTTTTTAGAAGTTTCCCCTGGTGCCTATGGGTTGTGCTGAGTTCTACACTAGCCTACGCAGTTTCAACAGATTTCGAGTTATTTTAATACTTTCTTGAGTTTTTCGAAGTTTCTCATGGTGCATATGGGTTCAGCTGCGTTCTGCACTACTCTGCGCTGTTTCAGACGTTTTCGAGTTATTATCTTATTTTGTTGAGTTTTTAGAAGTTTCTCCAGGTGCCTATGGGTTGTGCTGAGTTCTAAACTCTTCTACGCTGTTTCATATGTTTTCTCGTTATTTTATTACTTTTTAAAATTGTTCTCATGTTGCATATGTGTTGTGCAGCGTTCTAAACTATGCTACGCTGTTTCAGATGTTTTCGAGTTATTTTATTACTTTGTTGAATTTTTCTACGTTTCTCATGTTCCATATGTGTTGTGCTGCGTTCTACACTACTCTACGCTGTTTCAGAAGTTTTCGAGTTATTTTCTTATTTTGTTGAGTTTTTAGAAGTTTTTCCTGATGCCTATAGGTTGTGCTGAGTTCTAAACTAGTCTACGCTGTTTCAGATGTTTTTTAGTTATTTTATTACTTTTTTGAATTATTCGACGTTTCTCATGTTGCCCATGTGTTGTACTGCGTTGCAAACTATTCTACGCTGTTTCAGAAGTTTCCGAGTTTTTTTCTAACTTTTTTGAGTTTTTAGAAGTTTATCCTGGTGCCTGTGGGTTGTGCTGAGTTCTAAACTATTCTACGCTGTTTCAGATGTTTTCTAGTTATTTTATTACTTTTTTGAATTGTTCGACCTTTCTAATGTTGCATATGTGTTGTGCTGCGTTCTGAACTATTCTACGCTGTTTCAGATGTTTTCTCGTTATTTTATTACTTTTAAAAAAATTTCTCATGTTGCATATGTGTTGTGCTGCGTTCTAAGCTATGCTACGCTGTTTCAGATGTTTTCGAGTTATTTTATTACTTTGTCATGGTGCATATGGGTTGTGCTGCGTTCTACACAACTCTACACTATTTCAGAAGTTTTCGAGTTATTTTCTTATTTTGTTGAGTTTTTATAAGTTTCTCCCGATGCCTATGGGTTGTGCTGAGTTCTAAACTAGTCTACGCTGTTTCAGATGTTTTTTTAGTTATTGTATTACTTTTTTGAATTATTCGATGTTTCTCATGTTGCACATGTGTTGTACTGCGTTGCAAACTATTCTACGCTGTTTCAGAAATTTTCGACTTATTTTCTTCCTTTTTTGAGTTTTTAGAAGTTTCCCCTGGTGCCCATGGGTTGTGTTGAGTTCTACACTAGCCTACGCAGTTTCAACAGATTTCGAGTTATTTTAATACTTTCTTGAGTTATTCGAACTTTCGCATGGTGCATATGGGTTGAGCTGCGTTCTGCACTACTCTACGCTGTTTCAGAAGTTTTCGAGTTATTATCTTATTTTGTTGAGTTTTTAGAAGTTTCTCCAGGTGCCTATGGGTCGTGCTGAGTTCTAAACTCTTCTACGCTGTTTCATATGTTTTCTCGTTATTTTATTACTTTTTAAAATTGTTCTCATGTTGCATATGTGTTGTGCAGCGTTCTAAACTATGCTACGCTGTTTCAGATGTTTTCGAGTTATTTTATTACTTTGTTGAATTTTTCTACGTTTCTCATGTTCCATATGTGTTGTGCTGCGTTCTACACTACTCTACGCTGTTTCAGAAGTTTTCGAGTTATTTTCTTATTTTGTTGAGTTTTTAGAAGTTTTTCCTGATGCCTATAGGTTGTGCTGAGTTCTAAACTAGTCTACGCTGTTTCAGATGTTTTTTAGTTATTTTATTACTTTTTTGAATTATTCGACGTTTCACATGTTGCACATGTGTTGTACTGCGTTGCAAACTATTCTACGCTGTTTCAGAAATTTTCGACTTATTTTCTTCCTTTTTTGAGTTTTTAGAAGTTTCCCCTGGTGCCCATTGGTTGTGCTGAGTTCTGCACTAGCCTACGCACTTTCAACAGATTTCGAGTTATTTTAATACTTTCTTGCGTTTTTCGACGTTTCTCATGGTGCATATGGGTTGAGCTGCGGTCTACACTATTCTACACTGTTTCAGATGTTTTCTAGATATTTTATTACTTTTAAAAATTTTTCTCATGTTGCATATGTGTTGTGCTGCGTTGTAAACTATGCTACGCTTTTTCAGATGTTTTCGAGTTATTTTATTACTTTGTTGAATTTTTCGACGTTGCTCATGTTGCATATGTGTTGTGCTGAGTTCTAAACCATTCTACGCTGTTTCAGATGTTTTCTAGTTATTTTATTATTGTTTCGAATTTTCCGACGTTTCTCATGTTGCCCATGTGTTGTACTGCGTTGCAAACTATTCTACGCTGTTTCAGAAGTTTCCGAGTTTTTTTCTAACTTTTTTGAGTTTTTAGACGTTTATCCTGGTGCCTGTGGGTTGTGCTGAGTTCTAAACTATTCTACGCTGTTTCAGATGTTTTCTAGTTATTTTATTACTTTTTTGAATTGTTCGACCTTTCTAATGTTGCATATGTGTTGTGCTGCGTTCTGAACTATTCTACGCTGTTTCAGATGTTTTCTCGTTATTTTATTACTTTTAAAAATTTTTCTCATGTTGCATATGTGTTGTGCTGCGTTCTAAGCTATGCTACGCTGTTTCAGATGTTTTCGAGTTATTTTCTTATTTTGTTGAGTTTTTATAAGTTTCTCCCGATGCCTATGGGTTGTGCTGAGTTCTAAACTAGTCTACGCTGTTTCAGATGTTTTTTTAGTTATTTTATTACTTTTTTGAATTATTCGATGTTTCTCATGTTGCACATGTGTTGTACTGCGTTGCAAACTATTCTACGCTGTTTCAGAAATTTTCGACTTATTATCTTCCTTTTTTGAGTTTTTAGAAATTTCTCCAGGTGCCTATGGGTTGTGCTGAGTTCTAAACTATTCTACGCTGTTTCAGATGTTTTCTAGTTATTTTATTACTTTTTAAAATTTTTCTCATGTTGCATATGTGTTGTGCTGCGTTGTAAACTATGCTACGCTGTTTCAGATGCTTTCGAGTTATTTTATTACTTTGTTGAATTTTTCGACGTTGCTCATGTTGCATTTGTGTTGCGCTGCGATCTACACTAGCCTACGCTGTTTCAACAGATTTCGCGTTATTTTAATACTTTCTTGAGTTTTCCGCAGTTTCTCATGGTGCTTATGGGTTGTGCTGCGTTCTACACCACTCTACGCTGTTTCATAAGTTTTCGGGTTATTTTCATATTTTATTGAGTTTTTAGACGTTTCTCCTGGCGCTTATGGGTTGTGCTGAGTTCTAAACTATTCTACGCTGTTTCAGAGGTTTTCGATTTATTTTATTACTTTGTTGAATTTTTCTACGTTTCTCATGTTGCATATGTGTTGTGCTGAGTTCTAAACTATTCTACGCTGTTTCAGATGTTTTCTAGTTATTTTATTATTTTTTCGAATATTCCGACGTTTATCATGTTGCACATGTGTTGTACTGCGTTGCAAACTATTCTATGCTGTTTCAGAAATTTTCGACTTATTTTCTTACTTTTTTGAGTTTTTAGATGTTTTCCCTGGTGCCCATGGGTTGTGCTGAGTTCTACACTAGCCTACGCAGTTTCAACAGATTTCGAGTTATTTTAATACTTTCTTGAGTTTTTCGAAGTTTCTCATGCTGCATATGGGTTGAGCTGCGTTCTACACTACTCTACGCTGTTTCAGAAGTTTTCGAGTTATTTTCTTATATTGTTGAGTTTTTAGAAATTTCTCCTGACGCCTATGGGTTGTGCTGAGTTCTAAACTATTCTACGCTGTTTCAGATGTTTTTTTAGTTATTTTATTACTTTTTTGAATTTTTCGACGTTTCTAATGTTGCGTATGTGTTATGCTGCGTTGTAAACTATTCTACGCTGTTTCACATGTTTTCTAGTTATTTTAATACTTTGTTGAATTTTTCGACGTTTCTCATGTTGCATATGTGTTGTGCTGCGTTCTACACTAGCCTACGCTGTTTCAACAGATTTCGAGTTATTTTAATACTTTCTTGAGTTTATCGTAGTTTCTCATGGTGCATATGGGTTGAGCTGCGTTCTGCACTACTCTACGCTGTTTCAGAAGTTTTCGAGTTATTATCTTATTTTGTTGAGTTTTTAGAAATTTCTCCAGGTGCCTATGGGTTGTGCTGAGTTCTAAACTATTCTACGCTGTTTCAGATGTTTTCTAGTTATTTTATTACTTTTTTGAATTGTTCGACCTTTCTAATGTTGCATATGTGTTGTGCTGCGTTCTGAACTATGCTACGCTGTTTCAGATGTTTTCGAGTTATTTTATTACTTTGTTGAATTTTTCGACGTTGCTCATGTTGCATATGTGTTGCGCTGCGATCTACACTAGCCTACGCTGGTTCAACAGATATCGCGTTATTTTAATACTTTCTTGAGTTTTTCGAAGTTTCTCATGGTGCTTATGGGTTGTCCTGCGTTCTACACTACTCTACGCTGTTTCAGAAGTTTTCGAGTTATTTTCTTATTTTGTTGAGTTTTTAGAAGTTTCTCATGTTGCACATGTGTTGTGCTGCGTTGCAAACTATTCTACGCTGTTTGAGAAATTTTCGACTTATTTTCTTACTTTTTTGAGTTTTTAGAAGTTTCCCCTGGTGCCCATGGGTTGTGCTGAGTTCTACACTATTCTACGCTGTTTCAGACGTTTTCGAGTTATTTTCTTATTTTGTTGAGTTTTTAGACGTTTCTCCAGGTGCCTATGGGTTGTGCTGTGTTCTAAACTATTCTACGCTGTTTCAGATGTTTTCTCGTTATTTTATTACTTTTAAAATTTTTTCTCATGTTGCATATGTGTTGTGCTGCGTTCTAAACTATGCTACGCTGTTTGAGAAATTTTCGACTTATTTTCTTACTTTTTTGAGTTTTTAGAAGTTTCCCCTGGTGCCCATGGGTTGTGCTGAGTTCTACACTAGCCTACGCAGCTTCAACAGATTTCGAGTTATTTTAATACTTTCTTGAGTTTTTCGAAGTTTCTCATGGTGCATATGGGTTGAGCTGCGTTCTACACTATTCTCCGCTGTTTGAGATGTTTTCTAGTTATATTATTACTTTTTTGAATTTTTCGACGTTTCTCATGTTGCACATGTGTTGTACTGCGTTGCAAACTATTCTACGCTGTTTCAGAAATTTTCGACTTATTTTCTTACTTTTTTGAGTTTTTAGAAGTTTCCCCTGGTGCCCATGGGTTGTGCTGAGTTCTACACTAGCCTACGCAGTTTCAACAGATTTCGAGTTATTTTAATACTTTCTTGAGTTTTTCGAAGTTTCTCATGGTGCATATGGGTTGAGCTGCGTTCTACACTACTCTACGCTGTTTCAGAAGTTTTCGAGTTATTTTATTACTTTTTTGAATTTTTAGAAATTTCTCCTGACGCCTATGGGTTGTGCTGAGTTCTAAACTATTCTACGCTGTTGCAGAGGTTTTCGATTTATTTTATTACTTTTTGAATTTTTTCTACGTTTCTCATGTTGCATATGTGTTGTGCTGCGTTCTACACTACTCTACGCTGTTTCAGAAGTTTTCGAGTTATTTTATTATTTTGTTGAGTTTTTAGAAATTTCTCCTGGCGCCTATGTGTTGTGCTGAGTTCTAAACTATTCTACGCTGTTTCAGATGTTTTCTAGTTATTTTATTATTTTTTCGAATATTCCGACGTTTATCATGTTGCACATGTGTTGTACTGCGTTGCAAACTATTCTACGCTGTTTCAGAAATTTTCGACTTATTTTCTTACTTTATTGAGTTTTTAGAAGTTTATCCTGGTGCCTATGGGTTGTGCTGAGTTCTCCACTAGCCTACGCTGTTTCAACAGATTTCGAGTTATTTTAATACTTTCTTGAGTTATTCGAAGTTTCTCATGCTGCATATGGGTTGAGCTGCGTTCTACACTACTCTACGCTGTTTCAGAAGTTTTCGAGTTATTTTCTTATTCTGTTGAGTTTTTAGAAGTTTCTCCTGATGCCTATGGGTTGTGCTGCGTTCTAAACTATGCTACGCTGTTTCAGAGGTTTTCGATTTATTTTATTACTTTGTTGAATTTTTCGACGTTTCTCATGTTGCATATGTGTTGTGCTGCGTTCTACACTATTCTACGCTGTTTCAGATGTTTTCGAGTTATTTTCTTATTTTGTTGAGTTTTTAGAAGTTTCTCCTGGCGCTTATGGGTTGTGCTGAGTTCTAAACTATTCGACACTGTTTGAGATGTTTTCTAGTTATTTTATTACTTTTTTGAATTTTTCGACGTTTCTCATGTTGCACATGTGTTGTACTGCGTTGCAAAGTATTCTACGCTGTTTCAGAAATTTTCGACTTATTTTCTTACTTTTTTGAGTTTTTAGAAGTTTCCCCTGGTGCCCATGGGTTGTGCTGAGTTCTACACTAGCTTACGCAGTTTCAACAGATTTCGAGTTATTTTAATACTTTCTTGAGTTTTTCGAAGTTTCTCATGGTGCATATGGGTTGAGCTGCGTTCTACACTATTCCACGCTGTCTCAGATGTTTTCGAGTTATTTTCTTATTTTGTTCAGTTTTTAGAAGTTTCTCCAGGTGCCTATGGGTTGTGCTGAGTTCTAAACTATTCTACGCTGTTTCAGATGTTTTCTAGTTATTTTATTACTTTTTTAAATTTTTCTCATGTTGCATATGTGTTGTGCTGCGTTCTAAACTACGCTACGCTGTTTCAGATGATTTCGAGATATTTTATTACTTTGTTGAATTTTTCGACGTTGCTCATGTTGCATATGTGTTGCGCTGCGATCTACACTAGCCTACGCTGTTTCAACAGATTTCGCGTTATTTTAATACTTTCTTGAGTTTTTCGAAGTTTCTCATGGTGCTTATGGGTTGTGCTGCGTTCTACACTACTCTACGCTGTTTCATAAGTTTTCGAGTTATTTTCTTATTTTGTTGAGTTTTTAGAAGTTTCTCCTGGCGCTTATGGATTGTGCTGAGTTCTAAACTATTCTACGCTGTTTCAGAGGTTTTCGATTTATTTTATTACTTTGTTGAATTTTTCTACGTTTCTCATGTTGCGTATGTGTTGTGCTGCGTTCTACACTACTCTACGCTGTTTCAGAAGTTTTCGAGTTATTTTCTTATTTTGTTGAGTTTTTAGAAATTGCTCCTGGCGCCTATGGGTTGTGCTGAGTTCTTAACTATTCTACGCTGTTTCAGATGTTTTCTAGTTATTTTATTATTTTTTCGAATTTTCCGACGTTTCTCATGTTGCACATGTGTTGTACTGCGTTGCAAACTATTCTACGCTGTTTCAGAAGTTTCCGAGTTTTGTTCTTACTTTTTTGAGTTTTTAGATGTTTATCCTGGTGCCTATGGGTTGTGCTGAGTTCTACACTAGCCTACGCAGTTTCAACAGATTTCGAGTTATTTTAATACTTTCTTGAGTTTTTCGAAGTTTCTCATGGTGCATATGGGTTGAGCTGCGTTCTACCCTACTCTACGCTGTTTCAGAAGTTTTAGAGTTATTTTCTTATTTTGTTGAGTTTTTAGAAGTTTCCCCAGGTACCTATGGGTTGTGCGGAGTTATAAACTATTCTACGCTGTTTCAGATGTTTACTAGTTATCTTATTACGTTTTTGAGTTTTTCGACGTTTCTAATGTTGCATATGTGTTGTGCTGCGTTCTGAACTATTCGCTGTTTCAGATGTTTTCGAGTTAATTTCTTACTTTGTTTAATTTTTCGCATGTTGCAAATGTGTTGCGCTGCGTTCTACACTAGCCTACGCAGTTTCAACAGATTTCGAGTTATTTTAATACTTTCTTGAGTTATTCGAACTTTCGCATGGTGCATATGGGTTGTGCTGCGTTCTACACTACTCTACGCTGTTTCAGAAGTTTTCGAGTTATTTTCTTATTTTGTTGAGTTTTTAGAAGTTTCTCCTGATGCCTATGGGTTGTGCTGAGTTCTAAACTATTCTACGCTGTTTCAGATGTTTTTTTAGTTATTTTATTACTTTTTTGAATTTTTCGACGTTTCTCATGTTGCAAATGTGTTGTACTGCGTTGCAAACTATTCTACGCTGTTTCAGAAATTTTCGACTTATTTTCTTACTTTTTTGAGTTTTTAGAAGTTTCCCCTGGTGCCCATGGGTTGTGCTGAGTTCTACACTAGCCTACGCAGTTTCAACAGATTTCGAGTTATTTTAATACTTTCTTGAGTTTTTCGAAGTTTCTCATGGTGCATATGGGTTGAGCTGCGTTCTACACTATTCTACGCTGTCTCAGAAGTTTTCGAGTTATTTTCTTATTTTGTTCAGTTTTTAGAAGTTTCTCCAGGTGCCTATGGGTTGTGCTGAGTTCTAAACTCTTCTACGCTGTTTCAGATGTTTTCTAGTTATTTTATTACTTTTTTGAATTTTTCGACGTTTCTAATGTTGCGTATGTGTTATGCTGCGTTGTAAACTATTCTACGCTGTTTCACATGTTTTCTAGTTATTTTAATACTTTGTTGAATTTTTCGACGTTTCTCATGTTGCATATGTGTTGTGCTGCGTTCTACACTAGCCTACGCTGTTTCAACAGATTTCGAGTTATTTTAATACTTTCTTGAGTTTATCGTAGTTTCTCATGGTGCATATGGGTTGAGCTGCGTTCTGCACTACTCTACGCTGTTTCAGAAGTTTTCGAGTTATTTTCTTATTTTGTTGAGTTTTTAGAAGTTTCTCCTGGCGCTTATGGGTTGTGCTGAGTTCTAAACTATTCTACGCTGTTTGAGATGTTTTCTAGTTATTTTATTACTTTTTTGAATTTCTCATGTGGCGCATGTGTTGTACTGCGTTGCAAACTATTCTACGCTGTTTCAGAAATTTTCGACTTATTTTCTTACTTTTTTGAGTTTTTAGATGTTTCTCATGGTGCATATGGGTTGAGCTGCGTTCTACACTACTCTACGCTGTTTCAGAAGTTTTCGAGTTATTTTCTTATTTCATTGAGTTTTTAGAAGTTTCCCCAGGTGCCTATGGGTTGTGCTGAGTTCTGAACTATTCTACGCTGTTTTAGATGTTTTCTAGTTATTTTATTACTTTTTAAAATTTTTCTCATGTTGCATATGTGTTGTGCTGCGTTGTAAACTAGCCTACGCTGTTTCAACAGATTTCGAGTTATTCTAATACTTTCTTGAGTTTTCCGAAGTTTCTCATGGTGCATATGGGTTGAGCTTCGTTCTACACTACTCTCCGCTGTTTCAGAAGTTTTCGAGTTATTTTCTTATTTTGTTGCGTTTTTAAAAGTTTCCCCAGGTGCCTATGGGTTGTTCTGAGTTCTAAACTATTCTACGCTGTTTCTGATGTTTTTTAGTTATATTATTACTTTTTTGAATTTTTCGACGTTTCTAATGTTGCATATGTGTTATGCTGCGTTCTGCACTACGTTGTTTCAGAAGTTTTCTAGTTATTTGTTTATCCTTTGAGTTTTTCGACGTTTCTCATGTTGCTTATGTGTTGTGCTGCGTTGTAAACTATTCTTCGCTGTTTCACATGTTTTCTAGTTATTTTAATACTTTGTTGAATTTTTCGACGTTTCTCATGTTGCATATGTGTTGTGCTGCGTTCTACACTAGCCTACGCTGTTTCAACAGATTTCGAGTTATTTTATTACTTTTTTAAATTTTTCTCATGTTGCATATGTGTTGTGCTGCGTTGTGAACTAGCCTACGCTGTTTCAACAGATTTCGAGTTATTTTAATACTTTCTTGAGTTATTCGAACTTTCGCATGGTGCATATGGGTTGTGCTGCGTTCTACACTACGCTGTTTCAGAAGTTTTCGAGTTATTTTCTTATTTTGTTGAGTTTTTAGAAGTTTCTCCTGAAGCCTATGGGTTGTGCTGAGTTCTAAACTAGTCTACGCTGTTTCAGATGTTTTTTTTAGTTATTTTATTACTTTTTTTAATCATTCGACGTTTCTCATGTTGCACATGTGTTGTACTGCGTTGCAAACTATTCTACGCTGTTTCAGAAATTTTCGACTTATTTTCTTCCTTTTTTGAGTTTTTAGAAGTTTCCCCTGGTGCCTATGGGTTGTGCTGAGTTCTACACTAGCCTACGCAGTTTCAACAGATTTCGAGTTATTTTAATACTTTCTTGAGTTTTTCGAAGTTTCTCATGGTGCATATGGGTTGAGCTGCGTTCTGCACTACTCTGCGCTGTTTCAGACGTTTTCGAGTTATTATCTTATTTTGTTGAGTTTTTAGAAGTTTCTCCAGGTGCCTATGGGTTGTGCTGAGTTCTAAACTCTTCTACGCTGTTTCATATGTTTTCTCGTTATTTTATTACTTTTTAAAATTGTTCTCATGTTGCATATGTGTTGTGCAGCGTTCTAAACTATGCTACGCTGTTTCAGATGTTTTCGAGTTATTTTATTACTTCGTTGAATTTTTCTACGTTTCTCATGTTCCATATGTGTTGTGCTGCGTTCTACACTACTCTACGCTGTTTCAGAAGTTTTCGAGTTATTTTCTTATTTTGTTGAGTTTTTAGAAGTTTCTCCTGATGCCTATAGGTTGTGCTGAGTTCTAAACTAGTCTACGCTGTTTCAGATGTTTTTTAGTTATTTTATTACTTTTTTGAATTATTCGACGTTTCACATGTTGCACATGTGTTGTACTGCGTTGCAAACTATTCTACGCTGTTTCAGAAATTTTCGACTTATTTTCTTCCTTTTTTGAGTTTTTAGAAGTTTCCCCTGGTGCCCATGGGTTGTGCTGAGTTCTGCACTAGCCTACGCACTTTCAACAGATTTCGAGTTATTTTAATACTTTCTTGCGTTTTTCGACGTTTCTCATGGTGCATATGGGTTGAGCTGCGGTCTACACTATTCTACACTGTTTCAGATGTTTTCTAGATATTTTATTACTTTTTAAAATTTTTCTCATGTTGCATATGTGTTGTGCTGCGTTGTAAACTATGCTACGCTTTTTCAGATGTTTTCGAGTTATTTTATTACTTTGTTGAATTTTTCGACGTTGCTCATGTTGCATATGTGTTGTGCTGAGTTCTAAACCATTCTACGCTGTTTCAGATGTTTTCTAGTTATTTTATTATTGTTTCGAATTTTCCGACGTTTCTCATGTTGCCCATGTGTTGTACTGCGTTGCAAACTATTCTACGCTGTTTCAGAAGTTTCCGAGTTTTTTTCTAACTTTTTTGAGTTTTTAGACGTTTATCCTGGTGCCTGTGGGTTGTGCTGAGTTCTAAACTATTCTACGCTGTTTCAGATGTTTTCTCGTTATTTTATTACTTTTAAAAAATTTTCTCATGTTGCATATGTGTTGTGCTGCGTTCTAAGCTATGCTACGCTGTTTCAGATGTTTTCGAGTTATTTTCTTATTTTGTTGAGTTTTTATAAGTTTCTCCCGATGCCTATGGGTTGTGCTGAGTTCTAAACTGGTCTACGCTGTTTCAGATGTTTTTTTAGTTATTTTATTACTTTTTTGAATTATTCGATGTTTCTCATGTTGCACATGTGTTGTACTGCGTTGCAAACTATTCTACGCTGTTTCAGAAATTTTCGACTTATTATCTTCCTTTTTTGAGTTTTTAGAAATTTCTCCAGGTGCCTATGGGTTGTGCTGAGTTCTAAACTATTCTACGCTGTTTCAGATGTTTTCTAGTTATTTTATTACTTTTTAAAATTTTTCTCATGTTGCATATGTGTTGTGCTGCGTTGTAAACTATGCTACGCTGTTTCAGATGCTTTCGAGTTATTTTATTACTTTGTTGAATTTTTCGACGTTGCTCATGTTGCATTTGTGTTGCGCTGCGATCTACACTAGCCTACGCTGTTTCAACAGATTTCGCGTTATTTTAATACTTTCTTGAGTTTTCCGCAGTTTCTCATGGTGCTTATGGGTTGTGCTGCGTTCTACACCACTCTACGCTGTTTCATAAGTTTTCGGGTTATTTTCATATTTTATTGAGTTTTTAGACGTTTCTCCTGGCGCTTATGGGTTGTGCTGAGTTCTAAACTATTCTACGCTGTTTCAGAGGTTTTCGATTTATTTTATTACTTTGTTGAATTTTTCTACGTTTCTCATGTTGCATATGTGTTGTGCTGAGTTCTAAACTATTCTACGCTGTTTCAGATGTTTTCTAGTTATTTTATTATTTTTTCGAATATTCCGACGTTTATCATGTTGCACATGTGTTGTACTGCGTTGCAAACTATTCTATGCTGTTTCAGAAATTTTCGATTTATTTTCTTACTTTTTTGAGTTTTTAGATGTTTTCCCTGGTGCCCATGGGTTGTGCTGAGTTCTACACTAGCCTACGCAGTTTCAACAGATTTCGAGTTATTTTAATACTTTCTTGAGTTTTTCGAAGTTTCTCATGCTGCATATGGGTTGAGCTGCGTTCTACACTACTCTACGCTGTTTCAGAAGTTTTCGAGTTATTATCTTATTTTGTTGAGTTTTTAGAAATTTCTCCAGGTGCCTATGGGTTGTGCTGAGTTCTAAACTATTCTACGCTGTTTCAGATGTTTTCTAGTTATTTTATTACTTTTTTGAATTGTTCGACCTTGCTAATGTTGCATATGTGTTGTGCTGCGTTCTGAACTATGCTACGCTGTTTCAGATGTTTTCGAGTTATTTTATTACTTTGTTGAATTTTTCGACGTTGCTCATGTTGCATATGTGTTGCGCTGCGATCTACACTAGCCTACGCTGGTTCAACAGATATCGCGTTATTTTAATACTTTCTTGAGTTTTTCGAAGTTTCTCATGGTGCTTATGGGTTGTCCTGCGTTCTACACTACTCTACGCTGTTTCAGAAGTTTTCGAGTTATTTTCTTATTTTGTTGAGTTTTTAGAAGTTTCTCATGTTGCACATGTGTTGTGCTGCGTTGCAAACTATTCTACGCTGTTTGAGAAATTTTCGACTTATTTTCTTACTTTTTTGAGTTTTTAGAAGTTTCCCCTGGTGCCCATGGGTTGTGCTGAGTTCTACACTATTCTACGCTGTTTCAGACGTTTTCGAGTTATTTTCTTATTTTGTTGAGTTTTTAGACGTTTCTCCAGGTGCCTATGGGTTGTGCTGTGTTCTAAACTATTCTACGCTGTTTCAGATGTTTTCTCGTTATTTTATTACTTTTAAAATTTTTTCTCATGTTGCATATGTGTTGTGCTGCGTTCTAAACTATGCTACGCTGTTTGAGAAATTTTCGACTTATTTTCTTACTTTTTTGAGTTTTTAGAAGTTTCCCCTGGTGCCCATGGGTTGTGCTGAGTTCTACACTAGCCTACGCAGCTTCAACAGATTTCGAGTTATTTTAATACTTTCTTGAGTTTTTCGAAGTTTCTCATGGTGCATATGGGTTGAGCTGCGTTCTACACTATTCTCCGCTGTTTGAGATGTTTTCTAGTTATATTATTACTTTTTTGAATTTTTCGACGTTTCTCATGTTGCACATGTGTTGTACTGCGTTGCAAACTATTCTACGCTGTTTCAGAAATTTTCGACTTATTTTCTTACTTTTTTGAGTTTTTAGAAGTTTCCCCTGGTGCCCATGGGTTGTGCTGAGTTCTACACTAGCCTACGCAGTTTCAACAGATTTCGAGTTATTTTAATACTTTCTTGAGTTTTTCGAAGTTTCTCATGGTGCATATGGGTTGAGCTGCGTTCTACACTACTCTACGCTGTTTCAGAAGTTTTCGAGTTATTTTATTACTTTTTTGAATTTTTAGAAATTTCTCCTGACGCCTATGGGTTGTGCTGAGTTCTAAACTATTCTACGCTGTTGCAGAGGTTTTCGATTTATTTTATTACTTTTTGAATTTTTTCTACGTTTCTCATGTTGCATATGTGTTGTGCTGCGTTCTACACTACTCTACGCTGTTTCAGAAGTTTTCGAGTTATTTTCTTATTTTGTTGAGTTTTTAGAAATTTCTCCTGGCGCCTATGTGTTGTGCTGAGTTCTAAACTATTCTACGCTGTTTCAGATGTTTTCTAGTTATTTTATTATTTTTTCGAATATTCCGACGTTTATCATGTTGCACATGTGTTGTACTGCGTTGCAAACTATTCTACGCTGTTTCAGAAATTTTCGACTTATTTTCTTACTTTATTGAGTTTTTAGAAGTTTATCCTGGTGCCTATGGGTTGTGCTGAGTTCTCCACTAGCCTACGCTGTTTCAACAGATTTCGAGTTATTTTAATACTTTCTTGAGTTTTTCGAAGTTTCTCATGCTGCATATGGGTTGAGCTGCGTTCTACACTACTCTACGCTGTTTCAGAAGTTTTCGAGTTATTTTCTTATTCTGTTGAGTTTTTAGAAGTTTCTCCTGATGCCTATGGGTTGTGCTGCGTTCTAAACTATGCTACGCTGTTTCAGAGGTTTTCGATTTATTTTATTACTTTGTTGAATTTTTCGACGTTTCTCATGTTGCATATGTGTTGTGCTGCGTTCTACACTACTCTACGCTGTTTCAGATGTTTTCGAGTTATTTTCTTATTTTGTTGAGTTTTTAGAAGTTTCTCCTGGCGCTTATGGGTTGTGCTGAGTTCTAAACTATTCGACACTGTTTGAGATGTTTTCTAGTTATTTTATTACTTTTTTGAATTTTTCGACGTTTCTCATGTTGCACATGTGTTGTACTGCGTTGCAAAGTATTCTACGCTGTTTCAGAAATTTTCGACTTATTTTCTTACTTTTTTGAGTTTTTAGAAGTTTCCCCTGGTGCCCATGGGTTGTGCTGAGTTCTACACTAGCTTACGCAGTTTCAACAGATTTCGAGTTATTTTAATACTTTCTTGAGTTTTTCGAAGTTTCTCATGGTGCATATGGGTTGAGCTGCGTTCTACACTATTCCACGCTGTCTCAGATGTTTTCGAGTTATTTTCTTATTTTGTTCAGTTTTTAGAAGTTTCTCCAGGTGCCTATGGGTTGTGCTGAGTTCTAAACTATTCTACGCTGTTTCAGATGTTTTCTAGTTATTTTATTACTTTTTTAAATTTTTCTCATGTTGCACATGTGCTGTGCTGCGTTCTAAACTATGCTACGCTGTTTCAGATGTTTTCGAGTTATTTTATTACTTTGTTGAATTTTGCGACGTTGCTCATGTTGCATATGTGTTGCGCTGCTATCTACACTAGCCTACGCTGTTTCAACAGATTTCGCGTTATTTTAATACTTTCTTGAGTTTTTCGAAGTTTCTCATGGTGCTTATGGGTTGTGCTGCGTTCTACACTACTGTACGCTGTTTCATAAGTTTTCGAGTTATTTTCTTATTTTGTTGAGTTTTTAGAAGTTTCTCCTGGCGCTTATGGGTTGTGCTGAGTTCTAAACTATTCTACGCTGTTTCAGAGGTTTTCGATTTATTTTATTACTTTGTTGAATTTTTCGACGTTGCTCATGTTGCATATGTGTTGCGCTGCGATCTAAACTAGCCTTCGCTGTTTCAACAGATTTCGCGTTATTTTAATACTTTCTTGAGTTTTTCGAAGTTTCTTATGGGTTGTGCTGCGTTCTACACAACTCTATGCTGTTTCATAAGTTTTCGAGTTATTTTCTTATTTTTTGAGTTTTTAGAAGTTTCTCCTGGCGTTTATGGGTTGTGCTGAGTTCTAAACTATTCTACGCTGTTTCAGAGGTTTTCGATTTATTTTATTACTTTGTTGAATTTTTCTACGTTTCTCATGTTGCATATGTGTTGTGCTGCGTTCTACACTACTCTACGCTGTTTCAGAAGTTTTCGAGTTATTTTCTTATTTTGTTGAGTTTTCAGAAGTTTCTGCAGGTGCCTATGGGTTGTGCTGAGTTCTAAACTATTCTACGCTGTTTGAGATGTTTTCTAGTTATTTTATTCCTTTTTTTAATTTTTCGACGTTTCTCATGTTGCACATGTGTTGTACTGCGTTCTACACTACTCTACGCTGTTTCAGAAGTTTTCGAGTTATTTTCTTATTTTGTTGAGTTTTCAGAAGTTTCTGCAGGTGCCTATGGGTTGTGCTGAGTTCTAAACTATTCTACGCTGTTTCAGATGTTTTCTAGTTATCTAAATACTGTCTTGAGTTATTCGAAGTTTCTCATGGTGCATATGGGTTGAGCTGCGTTCTACACTATTCTACGCTGTTTCAGAAGTTTTCGAGATATTTTCTTATTTTGTTGAGTTTTTAGAAGTTTCTCCAGGTGCCTATGGGTTGTGCTGTGTTGTAAACTATACTACGCTGTTTCAGAGGTTTTCGATTTATTTTATTACTTTGTTGAATTTTTCTACGTTTCTCATGTTGCATATGTGTTGTGCTGCGTTCTACACTATTCTACGCTGTTTCAGAAGATTTCGAGTTATTTTCTTATTTTGTTGAGTTTTTAGAAGTTTCTCCTGGCGCTTATGGGTTGTGCTGAGTTCTAAACTATTCTACGCTGTTTGAGATGTTTTCTAGTTATTTTATTCCTTTTTTTAATTTTTCGACGTTTCTCATGTTGCACATGTGTTGTACTGCGTTCTACACTACTCTACGCTGTTTCAGAAGTTTTCGAGTTATTTTCTTATTTTGTTGAGTTTTCAGAAGTTTCTCCAGGTGCCTATGGGTTGTGCTGAGTTCTAAACTATTCTACGCTGTTTCAGATGTTTTCTAGTTATCTAAATACTTTCTTGAGTTATTCGAAGTTTCTCATGGTGCATATGGGTTGAGCTGCGTTCTACACTATTCTACGCTGTTTCAGAAGTTTTCGAGATATTTTCTTATTTTGTTGAGTTTTTAGAAGTTTCGCCAGGTGCCTATGGGTTGTGCTGCGTTGTAAACTATACTACGCTGTTTCAGATGTTTTCGAGTTATTCTATTACTTTGTTGAATTTTTCGACGTTGCTCATGTTGCATATGTGTTGCGCTGCGATCTAAACGAGCCTTCGCTGTTTCAACAGATTTCGCGTTATTTTAATACTTTCTTGAGGTTTTCGAAGTTTCTCATGGTGCTTATGGGTTGTGCTGCGTTCTACACTACTCTACGCTGTTTCATAAGTTTTCGAGTTATTTTCTTAGTTTGTTGAGTTTTTAGAAGTTTCTCCTGGCGCTTATGGGTTGTGCTGAGTTCTAAACTATTCTACGCTGTTTCAGAGGTTTTCGATTTATTTTATTACTTTGTTGAATTTTTCTACGTTTCTCATGTTGCCTATGTGTTGTGCTGCGTTCTACACTACTCTACGCTGTTGCAGAAGTTTTCGAGTTATTTTCTTATTTTGTTGAGTTTTTAGAAATTTCTCCTGGCGCCTATGGTTTGTGCTGACTTCTTAACTATTCTACGCTGTTTGAGATGTTTTCTAGTTATTTTATTACCTTTTTGAATTTTTCGACGTTTCTAATGTTGCATATGTGTTGTGCTGAGTTCTAAACTATTCTACGCTGTTTCATATGTTTTCTAGTTATTTTATTATTTTTTCGAATTTTCCGACGTTTCTCATGCTGCATATGGGTTGAGCTGCGTTCTACACTACTCTAAGTTGTTTCAGAAGTTTTCGAGTTATTTTCTTATTTTGTTGAGTTTTTAGAAGTTTCTCCTGATGCCTATGGGTTGTGCTGAGTTCTCAACTAGTCTACGCAGTTTCAGATGTTATTCTATTACTTTTTTGAATTATTCGACGTTTCTCATATTGCACATGTGTTGTACTGCGTTGCAAACTATTCTATGCTGTTTCAGAAATTTTCGACTTATTTTCTTACTTTTTTGAGTTTTTAGATGTTTTCCCTGGTGCCCATGGGTTGTGTTGAGTTCTACACTAGCCTACGCAGTTTCAACAGATTTCGAGTTATTTTAATACTTTCTTGAGTTATTCGAACTTTCGCATGGTGCATATGGGTTGTGCTGCGTTCTACACTACTCTACGCTGTTTCAGAAGTTTTCGAGTTATTTTCTTATTTTGTTGAGTTTTTAGAAGTTTCTCCTGATGCCTATGGGTTGTGCTGAGTTCTAAACAATTCTACGCTGTTTCAGATGTTTTTTAGTTATTTTATTACTTTTTTGAATTATTCGACGTTTCTCATGTTGCACATGTGTTGTACTGCGTTGCAAACTATTCTACGCTGTTTCAGAAATTTTCGACTTATTTTCTTCATTTTTTGAGTTTTTAGAAGTTTCCCCTGGTGCCCATGGGTTGTGTTGAGTTCTACACCAGCCTACGCAGTTTCAACAGATTTCGAGTTATTTTAATACTTTCTTGAGTTGTTCGAAGTTTCTCATGGTGCATATGGGTTGAGCTGCGTTCTGTACTACTCTACGCTGTTTCAGATGTTTTCGAGTTATTATCTTATTTTGTTGAGTTTTTAGAAATTTCTCCAGGTGCCTATGGGTTGTGCTGAGTTCTAAACTATTCTACGCTGTTTCAGATGTTTTCTAGTTATTTTATTACTTTTTTGAATTGTTCGACCTTTCTTATGTTGCATATGTGCTGTGCTGCGTTCTGAACTATTCTACGCTGTTTCAGATGTTTTCTCGTTATTTTATTACTTTTAAAAAATTTTCTCATGTTGCATATCTGTTGTGCTGCGTTCTAAACTAGTCTACGCTGTTTCAGATGTTTTCGAGTTATTTTATTACTTTGTTGAATTTTTCGACGTTGCTCATGTTGCATATGTGTTGCGCTGCGATCTACACTAGCCTAAGCTGTTTCAACAGATTTCGCGTTATTTTAATACTTTCTTGAGTTTTTCGAAGTTTCTCATGGTGCTTATGAGTTGTGCTGCGTTCTACACTACTCTACGCTGTTTCATAAGTTTTCGAGTTATTTTCTTATTTTCTTATTTTGTTGAGTTTTTAGAAGTTTCTCCAGGTGCCTATGGGTTGTGCTGAGTTCTAAACTATTCTACGCTGTTTCAGAGGTTTTCGATTTATTTTATTACTTTGTTGAATTTTTCTACGTTTCTCATGCTGCATATGGGTTGAGCTGCGTTCTACACTATTCTACGCTGTTTCAGAAGTTTTCGAGTTATTTTCTTATTTTGTTGAGTTTTTAGAAGTTTCTCCAGGTGCCTATGGGTTGTGCTGAGTTCTAAACTATTCTACGCTGTTTCAGATGTTTTCTAGTTATTTAAATACTTTCTTGAGTTTTTCGAAGTTTCTCATGGTGCATATGGGTTGAGCTGCGTTCTACACTATTCTACGCTGTTTCAGAAGTTTTCGAGTTATTTTCTTATTTTGTTGAGTTGTTAGAAGTTTCTCCAGGTGCCTATGGGTTGTGCTGAGTTCTAAACTATTCTACGCTGTTTCAGATGTTTTCTAGTTATTTTATTCCTTTTTTGAATTTTTCGACGTTTCTCATGTTGCACATGTGTTGTACTGCGTTGCAAACTATTCTACGCTGTTTCAGAAATTTTCGACTTATTTTCTTACTTTTTTGAGTTTTTAGAAGTTTCCCCTGGTGCCCATGGGGTGTGTTGAGTTCTACACCAGCCTACGCAGTTTCAACAGATTTCGAGTTATTTTAATACTTTCTTGAGTTTTTCGAAGTTTCTCATGGTGCATATGGGTTGAGCTGCGTTCTGCACTACTCTACGCTGTTTCATAAGTTTTCGAGTTATTTTCTTATTTTGTTGAGTTTTTAGAAGTTTCTCCTTGCGTTTATGGGTTGTGCTGAGTTCTAAACTATTCTACGCTGTTTCAGAGGTCTTCGATTTATTTTATTACTTTGTTGAATTTTTCTACGTTTCTCATGTTGCGTATGTGTTGTGCTGCGTTCTACACTACTCTACGCTGTTTCAGAAGTTTTCGAGTTATTTTCTTATTTTGTTGAGTTTTTAGAAATTGCTCCTGGCGCCTATGGGTTGTGCTGAGTTCTTAACTATTCTACGCTGTTTCAGATGTTTTCTAGTTATTTTATTATTTTTTCGAATTTTCCGACGTTTCTCATGTTGCACATGTGTTGTACTGCGTTGCAAACTATTCTACGCTGTTTCAGAAGTTTCCGAGTTATTTTATTACTTTGTTGAATTTTGCGACGTTGCTCATGTTGCATATGTGTTGCGCTGCGATCTACACTAGCCTACGCTGTTTCAACAGATTTCGCGTTATTTTAATACTTTCTTGAGTTTTTCGAAGTTTCTCATGGTGCTTATGGGTTGTGCTGCGTTCTACACTACTGTACGCTGTTTCAGAAGTTTTCGAGTTATTTTCTTATTTTGTTGAGTTTTTAGAAGTTTTTCCTGGCGCTTATGGGTTGTGCTGAGTTCTAAACTATTCTACGCTGTTTCAGAGGTTTTCGATTTATTTTATTACTTTGTTGAATTTTTCTACGTTTCTCATGTTGCGTATGTGTTGTGCTGCGTTCTACAGTATTCTTAACTATTCTACGCTGTTTGAGATGTATGGGTTGTGCTGATTTCTTAACTATTCTACGCTGTTTGAGATGTTTTCTAGTTATTTTATTACCTTTTTGAATTTTTCGACGTTTCTCATGTTGCACATGTGTTGTACTGCGTTGCAAACTATTCTACGCTGTTTCAGAAGTTTCCGAATTTTTTTCTTACTTTTTTGAGTTTTTAGAAGTTTATCCTGGTGCCTATGGGTTGTGCTGAGTTCTACACTAGCCTACGCAGTTTCAACAGATTTCGAGTTATTTTAATACTTTCTTGAGTTTTTCGAAGTTTCTCATGGTGCGTATGGGTTGAGCTGCGTTCTACCCTACTCTACGCTGTTTCAGAAGTTTTAGAGTTATTTTCTTATTTTGTTGAGTTTTTAGAAGTTTCCCCAGGTACCTATGGGTTGTGCGGAGTTATAAACTATTCTACGCTGTTTCAGATGTTTACTAGTTATCTTATTACTTTTTTGAATTTTTCGACGTTTCTAATGTTGCATATGTGTTGTGCTGCGTTCTGAACTATTCGCTGTTTCAGATATTTTCTAGTTAATTTCTTACTTTGTTTAATTTTTCTCATGTTGCAAATGTGTTGCGCTGCGTTCTACACTAGCCTACGCAGTTTCAACAGATTTCGAGTTATTTTAATACTTTCTTGAGTTTTTCGAAGTTTCTGATGGTGCATATGGGTTGAGCTTCGTTCTACACTACTCTACGCTGTTTCAGAACTTTTCGAGTTATTTTCTTATTTTGTTGAGTTTTTAGAAGTTTCCCCAGGTGCCTATGGGTTGTGCTTAGTTATAAACTATTCTACGCTGTTTCAGATGTTTTCTAGTTATCTTGTTACTTTTTTGAATTTTTCGACGTTTCTCATGTTGCATATGTGTTGTGCTGCGATCTAAACTAGCCTTCGCTGTTTCAACAGATTTCGCGTTATTTTAATACTTTCTTGAGTTTTTCGAAGTTTCTCATGGTGCTTATGGGTTGTGCTGAGTTCTAAACTATTGTACGCTGTTTCAGAGGTTTTCGATTTATTTTATTACTTTGTTGAATTTTTCTACGTTTCTCATGCTGCATATGGGTTGAGCTGCATTCTACACTATTCTGCGCTGTTTCAGAAGTTTTCGAGTTATTTTCTTATTTTGTTGAGTTTTTAGAAGTTTCTCCAGGTGCCTATGGGTTGTGCTGAGTTCTAAACTATTCTACGCTGTTTCAGATGTTTTCTAGTTATTTAAATACTTTCTTGAGTTTTTCGAAGTTTCTCATGGTGCATATGGGTTGAGCTGCGTTCTACACTATTCTACGCTGTTTCAGAAGTTTTCGAGTTATTTTCTTATTTTGTTGAGTTTTTAGAAGTTTCTCCAGGTGCCTATGGGTTGTGCTGAGTTCTAAACTATTCTACGCTGTTTCAGAAGTTTTCGAGTTATTTTCTTATTTTGTTGAGTTTTTAGAAGTTTCTCCAGGTGCCTATGGGTTGTGCTGCGTTGTAAACTATACTACGCTGTTTCAGATGTTTTCGAGTTATTTTATTACTTTGTTGAATTTTTCGACGTTGCTCATGTTGCAAATGAGTTGCGCTGCGATCTACACTAGCCTTCGCTGTTTCAACAGATTTAGCGTTATTTTAATACTTTCTTGAGTTTTTCGAAGTTTCTCATGGTGCTTATGGGTTGTGCTGAGTTCTAAACTATTCTACGCTGTTTCAGAGGTTTTCGATTTATTTTATTACTTTGTTGAATTTTTCTACGTTTCTCATGTTGCATATGCGTTGTGCTGCGTTCTACACTACTCTACGCTGTTTCAGAAGTTTTCGAGTTATTTTCTTATTTTGTTGAGTTTTTAGACGTTTCTCCTGGCGCTTATGGGTTGTGCTGAGTTCTAAACTATTCTACGCTGTTTGAGATGTTTTCTAGTTATTTTATTACGTTTTTGAATTTTTCGACGTTTCTCATGTTGCCCATGTGTTGTACTGCGTTGCAAACTATTCTACGCTGTTTCAGAAATTTTCGACTTATTTTCTTACTTTTTTGAGTTTTTGGAAGTTTCCCCTGGTGCCCATGGGCTGTGCTGAGTTCTACACTAGCTTACGCAGTTTCAACAGATTTCGAGTTATTTTAATACTTTCTTGAGTTTTTCGAAGTTTCTCATGGTGCATATGGGTTGAGCTGCGTTCTACATTATTCTACGCTGTTTCAGAAGTTTTCGAGTTATTTTTTTTTTTGAGTTTTCAGAAGTTTCTCCAGGTGCCTATGGGTTGTGCTGAGTTCTAAACTATTCTACGCTGTTTCAGATGTTTTCTAGTTATTTAAATACTTTCTTGAGTTTTTCGAAGTTTCTCATGGTGCATATGGGTTGAGCTGCGTTCTACACTATTCTACGCTGTTTCAGAAGTTTCCGAGTTATTTTCTTATTTTGTTGAGTTTTTAGAAATTTCTCCAGGTGCCTATGGGTTGTGCTGAGGTCTAAACTATTCTACGCTGTTTCAGATGTTTTCTAGTTATTTTATTACTTTTTTAAATTTTTCTCATGTTGCATATGTGTTGTGCTGCGTTGTAAACTATACTACGCTGTATCAGATGTTTTCGAGTTATTTTATTACTTTGTTGAATTTTTCGACGTTGCTCATGTTGCATATGTGTTGCGCTGCGATCTAAACTAGCCTTCGCTGTTTCAACAGATTTCGCGTTATTTTAATACTTTCTGGAGTTTTTCGAAGTTTCTCATGGTGCTTATGGGTTGTGCTGCGTTCTACACTACTCTACGCTGTTTCATAAGTTTTCGAGTTATTTTCTTATTTTGTTGAGTTTTTAGAAGTTTCTCCTGGCGCTTATGGGTTGTGCCGAGTTCTAAACTATTCTACGCTGTTTTAGATGTTTTTTAGTTATTTTATTACATTTTTGAATTATTCGACGTTTCTCATGTTGCACATGTGTTGTACTGCGTTGCAAACTATTCTATGCTGTTTCAGAAATTTTCGACTTATTTTCTTACTTTATTGAGTTTTTAGATGTTTTCCCGGGTGCCTATCGGTTGTGTTGAGTTCTACACTAGCCTACGCAGTTTCAACAGATTTCGAGTTATTTTAATACTTTCTTGAGTTATTCGAACTTTCGCATGGTGCATATGGGTTGTGTTGCGTTCTACACTACTCTACGCTGTTTCATAAGTTTTCGAGTTATTTTCTTATTTTGTTGAGTTTTTAGAAGTTTCTCCTTGCGTTTATGGGTTGTGCTGAGTTCTAAACTATTCTACGCTGTTTCAGAGGTCTTCGATTTATTTTATTACTTTGTTGAATTTTTCTACGTTTCTCATTTTGCATATGTGTTGTGCTGCGTTCTACACTACTCTAAGTTGTTTCAGAAGTTTTCGAGTTATTTTCTTATTCTGTTGAATTTTTAGAAGTTTCTCCTGATGCCTATGGGTTGTGCTGAGTTCTAAACTAGTCTACGCTGTTTCAGATGTTTTTTAGTTATTTTATTACTTTTTTGAATTATTCGACGTTTCTCATGTTGCACATGTGTTGTACTGCGTTGCAAACTATTCTACGCTGTTTCAGAAATTTTCGACTTATTTTCTTCCTTTTTTGAGTTTTTAGAAGTTTCCCCTGGTGCCCATGGGTTATGTTGAGTTCTACACTAGCCTACGCAGTTTCAACAGATTTCGAGTTATTTTAATACTTTCTTGAGTTATTCGAACTTTCGCATGGTGCATATGGGTTGAGCTGCGTTCTACACTATTCTACGCTGTCTCAGCAGTTTTCGAGTTATTTTCTTATTTCGTTCAGTTTTTAGAAGTTTCTCCAGGTGCCTATGGGTTGTGCTGAGTTCTAAACTACTCTACGCTGTTTCAGATGTTTTCTAGTTATTTTATTACTTTTTTAAATTTTTCTCATGTTGCATATGTGTTGTGCTGCGTTCTAAACTATGCTACGCTGTTTCAGATGTTTTCGAGTTATTTTATTACTTTGTTGAATTTTGCGACGTTGCTCATGTTGCATATGTGTTGCGCTGCGATCTACACTAGCCTACGCTGTTTCAACAGATTTCGCGTTATTTTAATACTTTCTTGAGTTTTTCGAAGTTTCTCATGGTGCTTATGGGTTGTGCTGCGTTCTACACTACTCTACGCTGTTTCATAAGTTTTCGAGTTATTTTCTTATTTTGTTGAGTTTTTAGAAGTTTCTCCTGGCGCTTATGGGTTGTGCTGAATTCTTAACTATTCTACGCTGTTTGAGATGTTTTCTAGTTATTTTATTACTTTTTAGAATTTTTCGACATTTCTCATGTTGCACATGTGTTTTACTGCGTTGCAAACTATTCTACGCTGTTTCAGAAATTTTCGACTTATTTTCTTACTTTTTTGAGTTTTTAGAAATTTCCCCTGGTGCCCATGTGTTGTGCTGAGTTCCACACTAGCCTACGCAGTTTCAACAGATTTCGAGTTATTTTAATACTCTCTTGAGTTTTTCGAAGTTTCTCATGGTGCATATGGGTTGAGCTGCGTTCTGCACTACTCTACGCTGTTTCATACGTTTTCGAGTTATTTTCTTATTTTGTTGAGTTTTTAGAAGTTTCTCCTGGCGCTTATGGGTTGTGCCGAGTTCTAAACTATTCTACGCTGTTTGAGATGTTTTCTAGTTATTTTATTACGTTTTTGAATTTTTCGACGTTTCTCATGTTGCCCATGTGTTGTACTGCGTTGCAAACTATTCTACGCTGTTTCAGAAATTTTCGACTTATTTTCTTACTTTTTTGAGTTTTTGGAAGTTTCCCCTGGTGCCCATGGGCTGTGCTGAGTTCTACACTAGCTTACGCAGTTTCAACAGATTTCGAGTTATTTTAATACTTTCTTGAGTTTTTCGAAGTTTCTCATGGTGCATATGGGTTGAGCTGCGTTCTACATTATTCTACGCTGTTTCAGAAGTTTTCGAGTTATTTTTTTTTTTGAGTTTTCAGAAGTTTCTCCAGGTGCCTATGGGTTGTGCTGAGTTCTAAACTATTCTACGCTGTTTCAGATGTTTTCTAGTTATTTAAATACTTTCTTGAGTTTTTCGAAGTTTCTCATGGTGCATATGGGTTGAGCTGCGTTCTACACTATTCTACGCTGTTTCAGAAGTTTCCGAGTTATTTTCTTATTTTGTTGAGTTTTTAGAAATTTCTCCAGGTGCCTATGGGTTGTGCTGAGGTCTAAACTATTCTACGCTGTTTCAGATGTTTTCTAGTTATTTTATTACTTTTTTAAATTTTTCTCATGTTGCATATGTGTTGTGCTGCGTTGTAAACTATACTACGCTGTATCAGATGTTTTCGAGTTATTTTATTACTTTGTTGAATTTTTCGACGTTGCTCATGTTGCATATGTGTTGCGCTGCGATCTAAACTAGCCTTCGCTGTTTCAACAGATTTCGCGTTATTTTAATACTTTCTGGAGTTTTTCGAAGTTTCTCATGGTGCTTATGGGTTGTGCTGCGTTCTACACTACTCTACGCTGTTTCATAAGTTTTCGAGTTATTTTCTTATTTTGTTGAGTTTTTAGAAGTTTCTCCTGGCGCTTATGGGTTGTGCCGAGTTCTAAACTATTCTACGCTGTTTTAGATGTTTTTTAGTTATTTTATTACATTTTTGAATTATTCGACGTTTCTCATGTTGCACATGTGTTGTACTGCGTTGCAAACTATTCTATGCTGTTTCAGAAATTTTCGACTTATTTTCTTACTTTATTGAGTTTTTAGATGTTTTCCCGGGTGCCTATCGGTTGTGTTGAGTTCTACACTAGCCTACGCAGTTTCAACAGATTTCGAGTTATTTTAATACTTTCTTGAGTTATTCGAACTTTCGCATGGTGCATATGGGTTGTGTTGCGTTCTACACTACTCTACGCTGTTTCATAAGTTTTCGAGTTATTTTCTTATTTTGTTGAGTTTTTAGAAGTTTCTCCTTGCGTTTATGGGTTGTGCTGAGTTCTAAACTATTCTACGCTGTTTCAGAGGTCTTCGATTTATTTTATTACTTTGTTGAATTTTTCTACGTTTCTCATTTTGCATATGTGTTGTGCTGCGTTCTACACTACTCTAAGTTGTTTCAGAAGTTTTCGAGTTATTTTCTTATTCTGTTGAATTTTTAGAAGTTTCTCCTGATGCCTATGGGTTGTGCTGAGTTCTAAACTAGTCTACGCTGTTTCAGATGTTTTTTAGTTATTTTATTACTTTTTTGAATTATTCGACGTTTCTCATGTTGCACATGTGTTGTACTGCGTTGCAAACTATTCTACGCTGTTTCAGAAATTTTCGACTTATTTTCTTCCTTTTTTGAGTTTTTAGAAGTTTCCCCTGGTGCCCATGGGTTATGTTGAGTTCTACACTAGCCTACGCAGTTTCAACAGATTTCGAGTTATTTTAATACTTTCTTGAGTTATTCGAACTTTCGCATGGTGCATATGGGTTGAGCTGCGTTCTACACTATTCTACGCTGTCTCAGCAGTTTTCGAGTTATTTTCTTATTTCGTTCAGTTTTTAGAAGTTTCTCCAGGTGCCTATGGGTTGTGCTGAGTTCTAAACTACTCTACGCTGTTTCAGATGTTTTCTAGTTATTTTATTACTTTTTTAAATTTTTCTCATGTTGCATATGTGTTGTGCTGCGTTCTAAACTATGCTACGCTGTTTCAGATGTTTTCGAGTTATTTTATTACTTTGTTGAATTTTGCGACGTTGCTCATGTTGCATATGTGTTGCGCTGCGATCTACACTAGCCTACGCTGTTTCAACAGATTTCGCGTTATTTTAATACTTTCTTGAGTTTTTCGAAGTTTCTCATGGTGCTTATGGGTTGTGCTGCGTTCTACACTACTCTACGCTGTTTCATAAGTTTTCGAGTTATTTTCTTATTTTGTTGAGTTTTTAGAAGTTTCTCCTGGCGCTTATGGGTTGTGCTGAATTCTTAACTATTCTACGCTGTTTGAGATGTTTTCTAGTTATTTTATTACTTTTTAGAATTTTTCGACATTTCTCATGTTGCACATGTGTTTTACTGCGTTGCAAACTATTCTACGCTGTTTCAGAAATTTTCGACTTATTTTCTTACTTTTTTGAGTTTTTAGAAATTTCCCCTGGTGCCCATGGGTTGTGTTGAGTTCTACACTAGCCTACGCAGTTTCTACAGATTTCGAGTTATGTTAATACTTTCTGAGTTTTTCGAAGTTTCTCATGGTGCATATGGGTTGAGCTGCGTTCTGCACTACTCTACGCTGTTTCATAAGTTTTCGAGTTATTTTCTTATTTTGTTGAGTTTTTAGAAGTTTCTCCTGATGCCTATGGGTTGTGCTGAGTTCTAAACTATTCTACGCTGTTTCAGATGTTTTCTAGTTATTTTATTACTTTTTTAAATTTTTTTCATGTTGCATATGTGTTGTGCTGCGTTCTAAACTATGCTACGCTGTTTCAGATGTTTTCGAGTTATTTTATTACTTGGTTGAATTTTTCGACGTTGCTCATGTTGCATATGTGGTGCGCTGCGATCTACACTAGCCTACGCTGTTTCAACAGATTTCGCGTTATTTTAATACTTTCTTGAGTTTTTCGAAGTTTCTCATGGTGCTTATGGGTTGCGCTGCGTTCTACACTACTGTACGCTGTTTCATAAGTTTTCGAGTTATTTTCTTATTTTGTTGAGTTTTTAGAAGTTTCTCCTGGCGCTTATGGGTTGTGCTGAGTTCTAAACTATTCTACGCTGTTTCAGAGGTTTTCGATTTATTTTATTACTTTTTTGAATTTTTCTACGTTTCTCATGTTGCGTATGTGTTGTGCTGCGTTCTACACTACTCTACGCTGTTTCAGAAGTTTTCGAGTTATTTTCTTATTTTGTTGAGTTTTTAGAAATTGCTCCTGGCGCCTATGGGTTGTGCTGAGTTCTTAACTATTCTACGCTGTTTGAGATGTTTTCTAGTTATTTTATTACCTTTTTGAATTTTTCGACGTTTCTAATGTTGCATATGTGTTGTGCTGAGTTCTAAACTATTCTACGCTGTTTCAGATGTTTTCTAGTTATTTTATTATTTTTGCGAATTTTCCGACGTATCTCATGTTGCACATGTGTTGTACTGCGTTGCAAACTATTCTACGCTGTTTCAGAAGTTTCCGAGTTTTTTTCTTACTTTTTTGAGTTTTTAGAAGTTTATCCTGGTGCCTATGGGTTGTGCTGAGTTCTACACCAGCCTACGCAGTTTCAACAGATTTCGAGTTATTTTAATACTTTCTTGAGTTTTTCGAAGTTTCTCATGGTGCGTATGGGTTGAGCTGCGTTCTACCCTACTCTACGCTGTTTCAGAAGTTTTAGAGTTATTTTCTTATTTTGTTGAGTTTTTAGAAGTTTCCCCAGGTACCTATGGGTTGTGCGGAGTAATAAACTATTCTACGCTGTTTCAGATGTTTACTAGTTTCTCCTTGCGTTTTTAGAAGTTTCTCCTTGCGTTTATGGGTTGTGCTGAGTTCTAAACTAGTCTACGCTGTTTCAGATGTTTTTTAGTTATTTTATTACTTTTTTGAATTATTCGACGTTTCTCATGTTGCACATGTGTTGTACTGCGTTGCAAACTATTCTACGCTGTTTCAGAAATTTTCGACTTATTTTCTTCCTTTTTTGAGTTTTTAGAAGTTTCCCCTGGTGCCCATGGGTTGTGTTGAGTTCTACACTAGCCTACGCAGTTTCAACAGATTTCCAGTTATTTTAATACTTTCTTGAGTTTTTCGAAGTTTCTCATGGTGCATATGGGTTGAGCTGCGTTCTGCACTACTCTGCGCTGTTTCATAAGTTTTCGAGTTATTTTCTTATTTTGTTGAGTTTTTAGAAGTTTCTCCTTGCGTTTCTGGGTTGTGCTGAGTTCTAAACTATTCTACGCTGTTTCAGAGGTCTTCGATTTATTTTATTACTTTGTTGAATTTTTCTACGTTTCTCATTTTGCATATGTGTTGTGCTGCGTTCTACACTACTCTAAGTTGTTTCAGAAGTTTTCGAGTTATTTTCTTATTTTGTTGAGTTTTTAGAAGTTGCTCCTGATGCCTATGGGTTGTGCTGAGTTCTAAACCAGCCTACGCAGTTTCAGAGGTCTTCGATTTATTTTATTACTTTGTTGAATTTTTCTACGTTTCTCATGTTGCATATGTGTTGTGCTGCGTTCTACACTACTCTACGCTGTTTCAGAAGTCTTCGAGTTATTTTCTTATTTTGTTGAGTTTTTAGAAGTTTCTCCTGGCGCTTATGGGTTGTGCTGAGTTCTGAACTATTCTGCGCTGTTTCAGATGTTTTCTAGTTATTTTATTACTTTTTTGAATTTTTCGACGTTTCTCATGTTGCAAATGTGTTGTACTGCGTTGCAAACTATTCTACGCTGTTTCAGAAATTTTCGACTTATTTTCTTCCTTTTTTGAGTTTTTAGAAGTTTCCCCTGGTGCCCATGGGTTGTGCTGAGTTCTACACTAGCCTACGCAGTTTCAACAGATTTCGAGTTATTTTAATACTTTCTTGAGTTTTTCGAAGTTTCTCATGGTGCATATGGGTTGAGCTGCGTTCTGCACTATTCTACGCTGTCTCAGAAGTTTTCGAGTTATTTTCTTATTTTGTTCAGTTTTTAGAAGTTTCTCCAGGTGCCTATGGGTTGTGCTGAGTTCTAAACTACTCTACGCTGTTTCAGATGTTTTCTAGTTATTTTATTACTTTTTTAAATTTTTCTCATGTTGCATATGTGTTGTGCTGCGTTCTAAACTATGCTACGCTGTTTCAGATGTTTTCGAGTTATTTTATTACTTTGTTGAATTTTGCGACGTTGCTCATGTTGCATATGTGTTGCGCTGCGATCTACACTAGCCTACGCTGTTTCAACAGATTTCGCGTTATTTTAATACTTTCTTGAGTTTTTCGAAGTTTCTCATGGTGCTTATGGGTTGTGCTGCGTTCTACACTACTGTACGCTGTTTCAGAAGTTCTCGAGTTATTTTCTTATTTTGTTGAGTTTTTAGAAGTTTTCCCTGGCGCTTATGGGTTGTGCTGAGTTCTAAACTATTCTACGCTGTTTCAGAGGTTTTCGATTTATTTTATTACTTTCTTGAGTTTTTCGAAGTTTCTCATGGTGCGTATGGGTTGAGCTGCGTTCTACCCTACTCTACGCTGTTTCAGAAGTTTTAGAGTTATTTTCTTATTTTGTTGCGTTTTTAGAAGTTTCCCCAGGTACCTATGGGTTGTGCGGAGTTATAAACTATTCTACGCTGTTTCAGATGTTTACTAGTTATCTTATTACTTTTTTGAATTTTTCGACGTTTCTAATGTTGCATATGTGTTGTGCTGCGATCTAAACTAGCCTTCGCTGTTTCAACAGATTTCGCGTTATTTTAATACTTTCTTGAATTTTTCGAAGTTTCTCATGGTGCTTATGGGTTGTGCTGAATTCTAAACTATTGTACGCTGTTTCAGAGGTTTTCGATTTATTTTATTACTTTGTTGAATTTTTCTACGTTTCTCATGCTGCATATGGGTTGAGCTGCGTTCTACACTATTCTGCGCTGTTTCAGAAGTATTCGAGTTATTTTCTTATTTTGTTGAGTTTTTAGAAGTTTCCCCAGGTGCCTATGGGTTGTGCTTAGTTATAAACTATTCTACGCTGTTTCAGATGTTTTCTAGTTATCTTGTTACTTTTTTGAATTTTTCGACGTTGCTCATGTTGCAAATGAGTTGCGCTGCGAACTACACTAGCCTTCGCTGTTTCAACAGATTTCGCGTTATTTTAATACTTTCTTGAGTTTTTCGAAGTTTCTTATGGGTTGTGCTGCGTTCTACACTACTCTACGCTGTTTCATAAGTTTTCGAGTTATTTTCTTATTTTGTTGAGTTTTTAGAAGTTTCTCCTGGCGTTTATGGGTTGTGCTGAGTTCTAAACTATTCTACGCTGTTTCAGAGGTTTTCGATTTATTTTATTACTTTGTTGAATTTTTCTACGTTTCTCATGTTGCATATGCGTTGTGCTGCGTTCTACACTACTCTACGCTGTTTCAGAAGTTTTCGAGTTATTTTCTTATTTTGTTGAGTTTTTAGAAGTTTCTCCTGGCGCCTATGGGTTGTGCTGAGTTCTTAACTATTCTACGCTGTTTGAGATGTTTTCTAGTTATTTTATTACTTTTTTGAATTTTTCGACGTTTCTCATGTTGCCCATGTGTTGTACTGCGTTGCAAACTATTCTACGCTGTTTCAGAAATTTTCGACTTATTTTCTTACTTTTTTGAGTTTTTAGAAGTTTCCCCTGGTGCCCATGGGTTGTGCTGAGTTCCACACTAGCCTACGCAGTTTCAACAGATTTCGAGTTATTTTAATACTTTCTTGAGTTTTTCGAAGTTTCTCATGGTGCATATGGGTTGAGCTGCGTTCTACACTATTCTACGCTGTTTCAGAAGTTTTCGAGTTATTTTCTTATTTTGTTGAGTTTTTAGAACTTTCTCCAGGTGCCTATGGGTTGTGCTGAGTTCTAAACTATTCTACGCTGTTTCAGATGTTTTCTAGTTATTTTATTACTTTTTTAAATTTTTCTCATGTTGCATATGTGTTGTGCTGCGTTGTAAACTATACTACGCTGTTTCAGATGTTTTCGAGTTATTTTATTACTTTGTTGAATTTTTCGACGTTGCTCATGTTGCATATGTGTTGCGCTGCGATCTAAACTAGCCTTCGCTGTTTCAACAGATTTCGCGTTATTTTAATACTTTCTTGAGTTTTTCGAAGTTTCTCATGGTGCTTATGGGTTGTGCTGCGTTCTACACTACTCTACGCTGTTTCATAAGTTTTCGAGTTATTTTCTTATTTTGTTGAGTTTTTAGAAGTTTCTCCTGGCGCTTATGGGTTGTGCCGAGTTCTAAACTATTCTACGCTGTTTCAGATGTTTTTTAGTTATTTTATTACTTTTTTGAATTATTCGACGTTTCTCATGTTGCACATGTGTTGTACTGCGTTGCAAACTATTCTATGCTGTTTCAGAAATTTTCGACTTATTTTCTTACTTTTTTGAGTTTTTAGATGTTTTCCCTGGTGCCTATGGGTTGTGTTGAGTTCTACACTAGCCTACGCAGTTTCAACAGATTTCGAGTTATTTTAATACTTTCTTGAATTATTCGAACTTTCGCATGGTGCATATGGGTTGTGTTGCGTTCTACACTACTCTACGCTGTTTCAGAAGTTTTCGAGTTATTTTCTTATTTTGTTGAGTTTTTAGAAGTTTCTCCTGATGCCAATGGGTTGTGCTGAGTTCTAAACTAGTCTACGCTGTTTCAGATGTTTTTTAGTTATTTTATTACTTTTTTGAATTATTCGACGTTTCTCATGTTGCACATGTGTTGTACTGCGTTGCAAACTATTCTACGCTGTTTCAGAAATTTTCGACTTATTTTCTTCCTTTTTTGAGTTTTTAGAAGTTTCCCCTGGTGCCCATGGGTTGTGTTGAGTTCTACACTAGCCTACGCTGTTTCAGAAGTTTTCGAGTTATTATCTTATTTTGTTGAGTTTTTAGAAATTTCTCCTGATGCCAATGGGTTGTGCTGAGTTCTAAACTAGTCTACGCTGTTTCAGATGTTTTTTAGTTATTTTATTACTTTTTTGAATTATTCGACGTTTCTCATGTTGCATATGTGTTCTGCTGCGTTCTGAACTATTCTACGCTGTTTCAGATGTTTTCTCGTTATTTTATTACTTTAAAAAAATTTTCTCATGTTGCATATGTGTTGTGCTGCGTTCTAAACTATGCTACGCTGTTTCAGATGTTTTCTCGTTATTTTATTACTTTAAAAATTTTTTCTCATGTTGCATATGTGTTGTGCTGCGTTCTAAACTATGCTACGCTGTTTCAGATGTTTTCGAGTTATTTTATTACTTTTTTGAATTTTTCGACGTTGCTCATGTTGCATATGTGTTGCGCTGCGATCTACACTAGCCTACGCTGTTTCAACAGATTTCGAGTTATTTTATTACTTTTTTAAATTTTTCTCATGTTGCATATGTGTTGTGCTGCATTGTAAACTAGCCTACGCTGTTTGAACAGATTTCGAGTTATTTTAATACTTTCTTGAGTTATTCGAACTTTCGCATGGTGCATATGGGTTGTGTTGCATTCTACACTACTCTACGCTGTTTCAGAAGTTTAAGAGTTATTTTCTTATTTTGTTGAGTTTTTAGAAGTTTCTCCTGATGCCAATGCGTTGTGCTGAGTTCTAAACTAGTCTACGCTGTTTCAGATGTTTTTTAGTTATTTTATTACTTTTTTGAATTATTCGACGTTTCTCATGTTGCACATGTGTTGTACTGCGTTGCAAACTATTCTACGCTGTTTCAGAAATTTTCGACTTATTTTCTTCCTTTTTTGAGTTTTTAGAAGTTTCCCCTGGTGCCCATGGGTTGTGTTGAGTTCTACACTAGCCTACGCTGTTTCAGAAGTTTTCGAGTTATTATCTTATTTTGTTGAGTTTTTAGAAATTTCTCCAGGTGCCTATGGGTTGTGCTGAGTTCTAAACTATTCTACGCTGTTTCAGATGTTTTCTAGTTATTTTATTGCTTTTTTGAATTGTTCGACCTTTCTAATGTTGCATATGTGTTGTGCTGCGTTCTGAACTATTCTACTCTGTTTCAGATGTTTTCTCGTTATTTTATTACTTTTAAAAATTTTTCTCATGTTGCATATGTGTTGTGCTGCGTTCTAAACTATGCTACGCTGTTTCAGATGTTTTCGAGTTATTTTATTACTTTGTTGAATTTTTCGACGTTGCTCATGTTGCATATGTGTTGCGCTGCGATCTACACTAGCCTACGCTGTTTCAACAGATTTCGAGTTATTTTAATACTTTCTTGAGTTTTTCGAAGTTTCTCATGGTGCTTATGGGTTGTGCTGCGTTCTACACTACTCTACGCTGTTTCATAAGTTTTCGAGTTATTTTCTTATTTTGTTGAGTTTTTAGAAGTTTCTCCTGATGCCAATGGGTTGTGCTGAGTTCTAAACTAGTCTACGCTGTTTCAGATGTTTTTTAGTTATTTTATTACTTTTTTGAATTATTCGACGTTTCTCATGTTGCACATGTGTTGTACTGCGTTGCAAACTATTCTACGCTGTTTCAGAAATTTTCGACTTATTTTCTTCCTTTTTTGAGTTTTTAGAAGTTTCCCCTGGTGCCATGGGTTGTGTTGAGTTCTACACTAGCCTACGCTGTTTCAGAAGTTTTCGAGTTATTATCTTATTTTGTTGAGTTTTTAGAAATTTCTCCAGGTGCCTATGGGTTGTGCTGAGTTCTAAACTATTCTACGCTGTTTCAGAAGTTTTCTAGTTATTTTATTGCTTTTTTGAATTGTTCGACATTTCTAATGTTGCATATGTGTTGTGCTGAGTTCTGAACTATTCTACTCTGTTTCAGATGTTTTCTCGTTATTTTATTACTTTTAAAAATTTTTCTCATTTGCATATGTGTTGTGCTGCGTTCTAAACTATGCTACGCTGTTTCAGATGTTTTCGAGTTATTTTATTACTTTGTTGAATTTTTCGACGTTGCTCATGTTGCATATGTGTTGCGCTGCGATCTACACTAGCCTACGCTGTTTCAACAGATTTCTAGTTATTTTAATACTTTCTTGAGTTTTTCGAAGTTTCTCATGGTGCATATAGGTTGAGCTGCGTTCTACACTATTCTACGCTGTCTCAGAAGTTTTCAAGTTATTTTCTTATTTTGTTGAGTTTTTAGAAGTTTCTCCAGGTGCCTATGGGTTGTGCTGAGTTCTAAACTATTCTACGCTGTTTCAGATGTTTTCTAGTTATTTTATTACTTTTGTAAATTTTTCTCATGTTGCATATGTGTTGTGCTGCGTTCTAAACTATGCTACGCTGTTTCAGATGTTTTCGAGTTATTTTATTACTTTGTTGAATTTTTCGACGTTGCTCATGTTGCATATGTGTTGCGCTGCGATCTACACTAGCCTACGCTGTTTCAACAGATTTCGCGTTATTTTAATACTTTCTTGAGTTTTTCGAAGTTTCTCATGGTGCTTATGGGTTGTGCTGCGTTCTACACTACTCTACGCTGTTTCATAAGTTTTCGAGTTATGTTCTTATTTTGTTGAGTTTTTAGAAGTTTCTCCTGGCGCTTATGGGTTGTGCTGAGTTCTTAACTATTCTACGCTGTTTCAGATGTTTTCGAGTTATTTTATTACTTTGTTGAATTTTTCGACGTTGCTCATGTTGCATATGTGTTGCGCTGCGATCTACACTAGCCTACGCTGTTTCAACAGATTTCGCGTTATTTTAATACTTTCTTGAGTTTTTCGAAGTTTCTCATGGTGCTTATGGGTTGTGCTGCGTTCTACACTACTCTACGCTGTTTCATAAGTTTTCGAGTTATTTTCTTATTTTGTTGAGTTTTTAGAAGTTTCTCCTGGCGCTTATGGGTTGTGCTGAGTTCTAAACTATTCTACGCTGTTTCAGAGGTTTTCGATTTATTTTATTACTTTGTTGAATTTATCTACGTTTCTCATGTTGCGTATGTGTTGTGCTGCGTTCTACACTACTCTACGCTGTTTCAGAAGTTTTCGAGTTATTTTCTTATTTTGTTGAGTTTTTAGAAATTGCTCCTGGCGCCTATGGGTTGTGCTGAGTTCTAAACCAGCCTACGCAGTTTCAGAGGTCTTCGATTTATTTTATTACTTTGTTGAATTTTTCTACGTTTCTCATGTTGCATATGTGTTGTGCTGCGTTCTACACTACTCTACGCTGTTTCAGAAGTCTTCGAGTTATTTTCTTAATTTGTTGAGTTTTTAGAAGTTTCTCCTGGCGCTTATGGGTTGTGCTGAGTTCTGAACTATTCTGCGCTGTTTCAGATGTTTTCTAGTTATTTTATTACTTTTTTGAATTTTTCGACGTTTCTCATGTTGCAAATGTGTTGTACTGCGTTGCAAACTATTCTACGCTGTTTCAGAAATTTTCGACTTATTTTCTTCCTTTTTTGAGTTTTTAGAAGTTTCCCCTGGTGCCCATGGGTTGTGCTGAGTTCTACACTAGCCTACGCAGTTTCAACAGATTTCGAGTTATTTTAATACTTTCTTGAGTTTTTCGAAGTTTCTCATGGTGCATATGGGTTGAGCTGCGTTCTGCACTATTCTACGCTGTCTCAGAAGTTTTCGAGTTATTTTCTTATTTTGTTCAGTTTTTAGAAGTTTCTCCAGGTGCCTATGGGTTGTGCTGAGTTCTAAACTACTCTACGCTGTTTCAGATGTTTTCTAGTTATTTTATTACTTTTTTAAATTTTTCTCATGTTGCATATGTGTTGTGCTGCGTTCTAAACTATGCTACGCTGTTTCAGATGTTTTCGAGTTATTTTATTACTTTGTTGAATTTTGCGACGTTGCTCATGTTGCATATGTGTTGCGCTGCGATCTACACTAGCCTACGCTGTTTCAACAGATTTCGCGTTATTTTAATACTTTCTTGAGTTTTTCGAAGTTTCTCATGGTGCTTATGGGTTGTGCTGCGTTCTACACTACTGTACGCTGTTTCAGAAGTTCTCGAGTTATTTTCTTATTTTGTTGAGTTTTTAGAAGTTTTCCCTGGCGCTTATGGGTTGTGCTGAGTTCTAAACTATTCTACGCTGTTTCAGAGGTTTTCGATTTATTTTATTACTTTCTTGAGTTTTTCGAAGTTTCTCATGGTGCGTATGGGTTGAGCTGCGTTCTACCCTACTCTACGCTGTTTCAGAAGTTTTAGAGTTATTTTCTTATTTTGTTGCGTTTTTAGAAGTTTCCCCAGGTACCTATGGGTTGTGCGGAGTTATAAACTATTCTACGCTGTTTCAGATGTTTACTAGTTATCTTATTACTTTTTTGAATTTTTCGACGTTTCTAATGTTGCATATGTGTTGTGCTGCGATCTAAACTAGCCTTCGCTGTTTCAACAGATTTCGCGTTATTTTAATACTTTCTTGAATTTTTCGAAGTTTCTCATGGTGCTTATGGGTTGTGCTGAATTCTAAACTATTGTACGCTGTTTCAGAGGTTTTCGATTTATTTTATTACTTTGTTGAATTTTTCTACGTTTCTCATGCTGCATATGGGTTGAGCTGCGTTCTACACTATTCTGCGCTGTTTCAGAAGTATTCGAGTTATTTTCTTATTTTGTTGAGTTTTTAGAAGTTTCCCCAGGTGCCTATGGGTTGTGCTTAGTTATAAACTATTCTACGCTGTTTCAGATGTTTTCTAGTTATCTTGTTACTTTTTTGAATTTTTCGACGTTGCTCATGTTGCAAATGAGTTGCGCTGCGAACTACACTAGCCTTCGCTGTTTCAACAGATTTCGCGTTATTTTAATACTTTCTTGAGTTTTTCGAAGTTTCTTATGGGTTGTGCTGCGTTCTACACTACTCTACGCTGTTTCATAAGTTTTCGAGTTATTTTCTTATTTTGTTGAGTTTTTAGAAGTTTCTCCTGGCGTTTATGGGTTGTGCTGAGTTCTAAACTATTCTACGCTGTTTCAGAGGTTTTCGATTTATTTTATTACTTTGTTGAATTTTTCTACGTTTCTCATGTTGCATATGCGTTGTGCTGCGTTCTACACTACTCTACGCTGTTTCAGAAGTTTTCGAGTTATTTTCTTATTTTGTTGAGTTTTTAGAAGTTTCTCCTGGCGCCTATGGGTTGTGCTGAGTTCTTAACTATTCTACGCTGTTTGAGATGTTTTCTAGTTATTTTATTACTTTTTTGAATTTTTCGACGTTTCTCATGTTGCCCATGTGTTGTACTGCGTTGCAAACTATTCTACGCTGTTTCAGAAATTTTCGACTTATTTTCTTACTTTTTTGAGTTTTTAGAAGTTTCCCCTGGTGCCCATGGGTTGTGCTGAGTTCCACACTAGCCTACGCAGTTTCAACAGATTTCGAGTTATTTTAATACTTTCTTGAGTTTTTCGAAGTTTCTCATGGTGCATATGGGTTGAGCTGCGTTCTACACTATTCTACGCTGTTTCAGAAGTTTTCGAGTTATTTTCTTATTTTGTTGAGTTTTTAGAACTTTCTCCAGGTGCCTATGGGTTGTGCTGAGTTCTAAACTATTCTACGCTGTTTCAGATGTTTTCTAGTTATTTTATTACTTTTTTAAATTTTTCTCATGTTGCATATGTGTTGTGCTGCGTTGTAAACTATACTACGCTGTTTCAGATGTTTTCGAGTTATTTTATTACTTTGTTGAATTTTTCGACGTTGCTCATGTTGCATATGTGTTGCGCTGCGATCTAAACTAGCCTTCGCTGTTTCAACAGATTTCGCGTTATTTTAATACTTTCTTGAGTTTTTCGAAGTTTCTCATGGTGCTTATGGGTTGTGCTGCGTTCTACACTACTCTACGCTGTTTCATAAGTTTTCGAGTTATTTTCTTATTTTGTTGAGTTTTTAGAAGTTTCTCCTGGCGCTTATGGGTTGTGCCGAGTTCTAAACTATTCTACGCTGTTTCAGATGTTTTTTAGTTATTTTATTACTTTTTTGAATTATTCGACGTTTCTCATGTTGCACATGTGTTGTACTGCGTTGCAAACTATTCTATGCTGTTTCAGAAATTTTCGACTTATTTTCTTACTTTTTTGAGTTTTTAGATGTTTTCCCTGGTGCCTATGGGTTGTGTTGAGTTCTACACTAGCCTACGCAGTTTCAACAGATTTCGAGTTATTTTAATACTTTCTTGAGTTATTCGAACTTTCGCATGGTGCATATGGGTTGTGTTGCGTTCTACACTACTCTACGCTGTTTCAGAAGTTTTCGAGTTATTTTCTTATTTTGTTGAGTTTTTAGAAGTTTCTCCTGATGCCAATGGGTTGTGCTGAGTTCTAAACTAGTCTACGCTGTTTCAGATGTTTTTTAGTTATTTTATTACTTTTTTGAATTATTCGACGTTTCTCATGTTGCACATGTGTTGTACTGCGTTGCAAACTATTCTACGCTGTTTCAGAAATTTTCGACTTATTTTCTTCCTTTTTTGAGTTTTTAGAAGTTTCCCCTGGTGCCCATGGGTTGTGTTGAGTTCTACACTAGCCTACGCTGTTTCAGAAGTTTTCGAGTTATTATCTTATTTTGTTGAGTTTTTAGAAATTTCTCCTGATGCCAATGGGTTGTGCTGAGTTCTAAACTAGTCTACGCTGTTTCAGATGTTTTTTAGTTATTTTATTACTTTTTTGAATTATTCGACGTTTCTCATGTTGCATATGTGTTCTGCTGCGTTCTGAACTATTCTACGCTGTTTCAGATGTTTTCTCGTTATTTTATTACTTTAAAAAATTTTTCTCATGTTGCATATGTGTTGTGCTGCGTTCTAAACTATGCTACGCTGTTTCAGATGTTTTCTCGTTATTTTATTACTTTAAAAATTTTTTCTCATGTTGCATATGTGTTGTGCTGCGTTCTAAACTATGCTACGCTGTTTCAGATGTTTTCGAGTTATTTTATTACTTTTTTGAATTTTTCGACGTTGCTCATGTTGCATATGTGTTGCGCTGCGATCTACACTAGCCTACGCTGTTTCAACAGATTTCGAGTTATTTTATTACTTTTTTAAATTTTTCTCATGTTGCATATGTGTTGTGCTGCATTGTAAACTAGCCTACGCTGTTTGAACAGATTTCGAGTTATTTTAATACTTTCTTGAGTTATTCGAACTTTCGCATGGTGCATATGGGTTGTGTTGCATTCTACACTACTCTACGCTGTTTCAGAAGTTTAAGAGTTATTTTCTTATTTTGTTGAGTTTTTAGAAGTTTCTCCTGATGCCAATGCGTTGTGCTGAGTTCTAAACTAGTCTACGCTGTTTCAGATGTTTTTTAGTTATTTTATTACTTTTTTGAATTATTCGACGTTTCTCATGTTGCACATGTGTTGTACTGCGTTGCAAACTATTCTACGCTGTTTCAGAAATTTTCGACTTATTTTCTTCCTTTTTTGAGTTTTTAGAAGTTTCCCCTGGTGCCCATGGGTTGTGTTGAGTTCTACACTAGCCTACGCTGTTTCAGAAGTTTTCGAGTTATTATCTTATTTTGTTGAGTTTTTAGAAATTTCTCCAGGTGCCTATGGGTTGTGCTGAGTTCTAAACTATTCTACGCTGTTTCAGATGTTTTCTAGTTATTTTATTGCTTTTTTGAATTGTTCGACCTTTCTAATGTTGCATATGTGTTGTGCTGCGTTCTGAACTATTCTACTCTGTTTCAGATGTTTTCTCGTTATTTTATTACTTTTAAAAATTTTTCTCATGTTGCATATGTGTTGTGCTGCGTTCTAAACTATGCTACGCTGTTTCAGATGTTTTCGAGTTATTTTATTACTTTGTTGAATTTTTCGACGTTGCTCATGTTGCATATGTGTTGCGCTGCGATCTACACTAGCCTACGCTGTTTCAACAGATTTCGAGTTATTTTAATACTTTCTTGAGTTTTTCGAAGTTTCTCATGGTGCTTATGGGTTGTGCTGCGTTCTACACTACTCTACGCTGTTTCATAAGTTTTCGAGTTATTTTCTTATTTTGTTGAGTTTTTAGAAGTTTCTCCTGATGCCAATGGGTTGTGCTGAGTTCTAAACTAGTCTACGCTGTTTCAGATGTTTTTTAGTTATTTTATTACTTTTTTGAATTATTCGACGTTTCTCATGTTGCACATGTGTTGTACTGCGTTGCAAACTATTCTACGCTGTTTCAGAAATTTTCGACTTATTTTCTTCCTTTTTTGAGTTTTTAGAAGTTTCCCCTGGTGCCATGGGTTGTGTTGAGTTCTACACTAGCCTACGCTGTTTCAGAAGTTTTCGAGTTATTATCTTATTTTGTTGAGTTTTTAGAAATTTCTCCAGGTGCCTATGGGTTGTGCTGAGTTCTAAACTATTCTACGCTGTTTCAGAAGTTTTCTAGTTATTTTATTGCTTTTTTGAATTGTTCGACATTTCTAATGTTGCATATGTGTTGTGCTGAGTTCTGAACTATTCTACTCTGTTTCAGATGTTTTCTCGTTATTTTATTACTTTTAAAAATTTTTCTCATGTTGCATATGTGTTGTGCTGCGTTCTAAACTATGCTACGCTGTTTCAGATGTTTTCGAGTTATTTTATTACTTTGTTGAATTTTTCGACGTTGCTCATGTTGCATATGTGTTGCGCTGCGATCTACACTAGCCTACGCTGTTTCAACAGATTTCTAGTTATTTTAATACTTTCTTGAGTTTTTCGAAGTTTCTCATGGTGCATATAGGTTGAGCTGCGTTCTACACTATTCTACGCTGTCTCAGAAGTTTTCAAGTTATTTTCTTATTTTGTTGAGTTTTTAGAAGTTTCTCCAGGTGCCTATGGGTTGTGCTGAGTTCTAAACTATTCTACGCTGTTTCAGATGTTTTCTAGTTATTTTATTACTTTTGTAAATTTTTCTCATGTTGCATATGTGTTGTGCTGCGTTCTAAACTATGCTACGCTGTTTCAGATGTTTTCGAGTTATTTTATTACTTTGTTGAATTTTTCGACGTTGCTCATGTTGCATATGTGTTGCGCTGCGATCTACACTAGCCTACGCTGTTTCAACAGATTTCGCGTTATTTTAATACTTTCTTGAGTTTTTCGAAGTTTCTCATGGTGCTTATGGGTTGTGCTGCGTTCTACACTACTCTACGCTGTTTCATAAGTTTTCGAGTTATGTTCTTATTTTGTTGAGTTTTTAGAAGTTTCTCCTGGCGCTTATGGGTTGTGCTGAGTTCTTAACTATTCTACGCTGTTTCAGATGTTTTCGAGTTATTTTATTACTTTGTTGAATTTTTCGACGTTGCTCATGTTGCATATGTGTTGCGCTGCGATCTACACTAGCCTACGCTGTTTCAACAGATTTCGCGTTATTTTAATACTTTCTTGAGTTTTTCGAAGTTTCTCATGGTGCTTATGGGTTGTGCTGCGTTCTACACTACTCTACGCTGTTTCATAAGTTTTCGAGTTATTTTCTTATTTTGTTGAGTTTTTAGAAGTTTCTCCTGGCGCTTATGGGTTGTGCTGAGTTCTAAACTATTCTACGCTGTTTCAGAGGTTTTCGATTTATTTTATTACTTTGTTGAATTTATCTACGTTTCTCATGTTGCGTATGTGTTGTGCTGCGTTCTACACTACTCTACGCTGTTTCAGAAGTTTTCGAGTTATTTTCTTATTTTGTTGAGTTTTTAGAAATTGCTCCTGGCGCCTATGGGTTGTGCTGAGTTCTTAACTATTCTACGCTGTTTGAGATGTTTTCTAGTTATTTTATTACCTTTTTGAATTTTTCGACGTTTCTAATGTTGCATATGTGTTGTGCTGAGTTCTAAACTATTCTACGCTGTTTCAGATGTTTTCTAGTTATTTTATTATTTTTTCGAATTTTCCGACGTTTCTCATGTTGCACATGTGTTGTACTGCGTTGCAAACTATTCTACGCTGTTTCAGAAGTTTCCGAGTTTTTTTCTTACTTTTTTGAGATTTTAGAAGTTTATCCTGGTGCCTATGGGTTGTGCTGAGTTCTACACTAGCCTACGCAGTTTCAACAGATTTCGAGTTATTTTAATACTTTCTTGAGTTTTTCGAAGTTTCTCATGGTGCATATGGGTTGAGCTGCGTTCTACACTATTCTCCGCTGTTTGAGATGTTTTCTAGTTATATTATTACTTTTTTGAATTTTTCGACGTTTCTCATGTTGCACATGTGTTGTACTGCGTTGCAAACTATTCTACGCTGTTTCAGAAATTTTCGACTTATTTTCTTACTTTTTTGAGTTTTTAGAAGTTTCCCCTGGTGCCCATGGGTTGTGCTGAGTTCTACACTAGCCTACGCAGTTTCATCAGATTTCGAGTTATTTTAATACTTTCTTGAGTTTTTCGAAGTTTCTCATGGTGCATATGGGTTGAGCTGCGTTCTACACTACTCTACGCTGTTTCAGAAGTTTTCGAGTTATTTTATTACTTTTTTGAATTTTTAGAAATTTCTCCTGACGCCTATGGGTTGTGCTGAGTTCTAAACTATTCTACGCTGTTGCAGAGGTTTTCGATTTATTTTATTACTTTTTGAATTTTTTCTACGTTTCTCATGTTGCATATGTGTTGTGCTGCGTTCTACACTACTCTACGCTGTTTCAGAAGTTTTCGAGTTATTTTATTATTTTGTTGAGTTTTTAGAAATTTCTCCTGGCGCCTATGTGTTGTGCTGAGTTCTAAACTATTCTACGCTGTTTCAGATGTTTTCTAGTTATTTTATTATTTTTTCGAATATTCCGACGTTTATCATGTTGCACATGTGTTGTACTGCGTTGCAAACTATTCTACGCTGTTTCAGAAATTTTCGACTTATTTTCTTACTTTATTGAGTTTTTAGAAGTTTATCCTGGTGCCTATGGGTTGTGCTGAGTTCTCCACTAGCCTACGCTGTTTCAACAGATTTCGAGTTATTTTAATACTTTCTTGAGTTATTCGAAGTTTCTCATGCTGCATATGGGTTGAGCTGCGTTCTACACTACTCTACGCTGTTTCAGAAGTTTTCGAGTTATTTTCTTATTCTTTTGAGTTTTTAGAAGTTTCTCCTGATGCCTATGGGTTGTGCTGCGTTCTAAACTATGCTACGCTGTTTCAGAGGTTTTCGATTTATTTTATTACTTTGTTGAATTTTTCGACGTTTCTCATGTTGCATATGTGTTGTGCTGCGTTCTACACTACTCTACGCTGTTTCAGATGTTTTCGAGTTATTTTCTTATTTTGTTGAGTTTTTAGAAGTTTCTCCTGGCGCTTATGGGTTGTGCTGAGTTCTAAACTATTCGACACTGTTTGAGATGTTTTCTAGTTATTTTATTACTTTTTTGAATTTTTCGACGTTTCTCATGTTGCACATGTGTTGTACTGCGTTGCAAAGTATTCTACGCTGTTTCAGAAATTTTCGACTTATTTTCTTACTTTTTTGAGTTTTTAGAAGTTTCCCCTGGTGCCCATGGGTTGTGTTGAGTTCTACACTAGCTTACGCAGTTTCAACAGATTTCGAGTTATTTTAATACTTTCTTGAGTTTTTCGAAGTTTCTCATGGTGCATATGGGTTGAGCTGCGTTCTACACTATTCCACGCTGTCGCAGATGTTTTCGAGTTATTTTCTTATTTTGTTCAGTTTTTAGAAGTTTCTCCAGGTGCCTATGGGTTGTGCTGAGTTCTAAACTATTCTACGCTGTTTCAGATGTTTTCTAGTTATTTTATTACTTTTTTAAATTTTTCTCATGTTGCATATGTGTTGTGCTGCGTTCTAAACTACGCTACGCTGTTTCAGATGATTTCGAGATATTTTATTACTTTGTTGAATTTTTCGACGTTGCTCATGTTGCATATGTGTTGCGCTGCGATCTACACTAGCCTACGCTGTTTCAACAGATTTCGCGTTATTTTAATACTTTCTTGAGTTTTTCGAAGTTTCTCATGGTGCTTATGGGTTGTGCTGCGTTCTACACTACTCTACGCTGTTTCATAAGTTTTCGAGTTATTTTCTTATTTTGTTGAGTTTTTAGAAGTTTCTCCTGGCGCTTATGGATTGTGCTGAGTTCTAAACTATTCTACGCTGTTTCAGAGGTTTTCGATTTATTTTATTACTTTGTTGAATTTTTCTACGTTTCTCATGTTGCGTATGTGTTGTGCTGCGTTCTACACTACTCTACGCTGTTTCAGAAGTTTTCGAGTTATTTTCTTATTTTTTTGAGTTTTTAGAAATTGCTCCTGGCGCCTATGGGTTGTGCTGAGTTCTTAACTATTCTACGCTGTTTCAGATGTTTTCTAGTTATTTTATTATTTTTTCGAATTTTCCGACGTTTCTCATGTTGCACATGTGTTGTACTGCGTTGCAAACTATTCTACGCTGTTTCAGAAGTTTCCGAGTTTTGTTCTTACTTTTTTGAGTTTTTAGATGTTTATCCTGGTGCCTATGGGTTGTGCTGAGTTCTACACTAGCCTACGCAGTTTCAACAGATTTCGAGTTATTTTAATACTTTCTTGAGTTTTTCGAAGTTTCTCATGGTGCGTATGGGTTGAGCTGCGTTCTACCCTACTCTACGCTGTTTCAGAAGTTTTAGAGTTATTTTCTTATTTTGTTGAGTTTTTAGAAGTTTCCCCAGGTACCTATGGGTTGTGCGGAGTTATAAACTATTCTACGCTGTTTCAGATGTTTACTAGTTATCTTATTACGTTTTTGAGTTTTTCGACGTTTCTAATGTTGCATATGTGTTGTGCTGCGTTCTGAACTATTCGCTGTTTCAGATGTTTTCTAGTTAATTTCTTACTTTGTTTAATTTTTCTCATGTTGCAAATGTGTTGCGCTGCGTTCTACACTAGCCTACGCAGTTTCAACAGATTTCGAGTTATTTTAATACTTTCTTGAGTTTTTCGAAGTTTCTGATGGTGCATATGGGTTGAGCTTCGTTCTACACTACTCTACGCTGTTTCAGAAGTTTTGGAGTTATTTTCTTACTTTTTTGAGTTTTTAGAAGTTTATCCTGGTGCCTATGGGTTGTGCTGAGTTATAAACTATTCTACGCTGTTTCAGATGTTTACTAGTTATCTTATTACTTTTTTAAATTTTTCGACGTTTCTAATGTTTCATATGTGTTGTGCTGCGTTCTGAACTACTCGCTGTTTCAGATGTTTTCTAGTTAATTTCTTACTTTGTTTAATTTTTCTCATGTTGCAAATGGGTTGCGCTGCGTTCTACACTAGCCTAGGCAGTTTCAACAGATTTCGAGTTATTTTAATACTTTCTTGAGTTTTTCGAAGTTTCTGATGGTGCATATGGGTTGAGCTTCGTTCTACACTACTCTACGCTGTTTCAGAAGTTTTCGAGTTATTTTCTTATTTTGTTGAGTTTTTAGAAGTTTCTCCTGGCGCCTATGGGTTGTGCTGAGTTCTTAACTATTCTACGCTGTTTGAGATGTTTTCTAGTTATTTTATTACCTTTTTGAATTTTTCGACGTTTCTAATGTTGCATATGTGTTGTGCTGAGTTCTAAACTATTCTACGCTGTTTCAGATGTTTTCTAGTTATCTTGTTACTTTTTTGAATTTTTCGACGTTTCTCATGTTGCATATGTGTTGTGCTGCGATCTAAACTAGCCTTCGCTGTTTCAACAGATTTCGCGTTATTTTAATACTTTCTTGAGTTTTTCTACGTTTCACATGGTGCTTATGGGTTGAGCTGCGTTCTGCACTACTCTACGCTGTTTCATAAGTTTTCGAGTTATTTTCTTATTTTGTTGAGTTTTTAGAAGTTTCTCCTTGCGTTTATGGTTGTGCTGAGTTCTAAACTATTCTACGCTGTTTGAGATGTTTTCTAGTTATTTTAATACTTTCTTGAGTTTTTCGAAGTTTCTCATGGTGCATATGGGTTGAGCTGCGTTCTACACTATTCTACGCTGTCTCAGAAGTTTTCGAGTTATTTTCTTATTTTGTTGAGTTTTTAGAAGTTTCTCCTGGCGCATATGGGTTGTGCTGAGTTCTAAACTATTCTACGCTGTTTGAGATGTTTTCTAGTTATTTTATTACTTTTTTGAATTTTTCGACGTTTCTCATGTTGCACATGTGTTGTACTGCGTTGCAAACTATTCTACGCTGTTTCAGAAATTTTCGAGTTATTTTATTACTTTGTTGAGTTTTTAGAAGTTTCCCCTGGTGCCCATGGGTTGTGCTGAGTTCTTCACTAGCCTACGCAGTTTCAACAGATTTCGAGTTATTTTAATACTTTCTTGAGTTTTTCGAACTTTCTCATGGTGCATATGGGTTGAGCTGCGTTCTACACTATTCTACGCTGTCTCAGAATTTTTCGAGTTATTTTCTTATTTTGTTCAGTTTTTAGAAGTTTCTCCAGGTGCCTATGGGTTGTGCTGCGTTCTAAACTATGCTACGCTGTTTCAGATGTTTTCGAGTTATTTTATTACTTTGTTGAATTTTTCGACGTTGCTCATGTTGCATATGTGTTGCGCTGCGATCTACACTAGCCTGCGCTGTTTCAACAGATTTCGCGTTATTTTAATACTTTCTTGAGTTTTTCGAAGTTTCTCATGGTGCTTATGGGTTGTGCTGCGTTCTACACCACTCTACGCTGTTTCATAAGTTTTCGAGTTATTTTCTTATTTTGTTGAGTTTTTAGAAGTTTCTCCTGGCGCTTATGGGTTGTGCTGAGTTCTAAACTATTCTACGCTGTTTCAGAGGTTTTCGATTTATTTTATTACTTTGTTGAATTTTTCTACGTTTCTCATGTTGCGTATGTGTTGTGCTGCGTTCTACACTACTCTACGCTGTTTCAGAAGTTTTCGAGTTATTTTCTTATTTTGTTGAGTTTTTAGAAATTGCTCCTGGCGCCTATGGGTTGTGCTGAGTTCTTAACTATTCTACGCTGTTTGAGATGTTTTCTAGTTATTTTATTACCTTTTTGAATTTTTCGACGTTTCTAATGTTGCATATGTGTTGTGCTGAGTTCTAAACTATTCTACGCTGTTTCAGATGGTTTCTAGTTATTTTATTATTTTTTCGAATTTTCCGACGTTTCTCATGTTGCACATGTGTTGTACTGCGTTGCAAACTATTCTACGCTGTTTCAGAAGTTTCCGAGTTTTTTTCTTACTTTTTTGAGTTTTTAGAAGTTTATCCTGGTGCCTATGGGTTGTGCTGAGTTCTACACTAGCCTACGCAGTTTCAACAGATTTCGAGTTATTTTAATACTTTCTTGAGTTTTTCGAAGTTTCTCATGGTGCGTATGGGTTGACCTGCGTTCTACCCTACTCTACGATGTTTCAGAAGTTTTAGAGTTATTTTCTTATTTTGTTGAGTTTTTAGAAGTTTCCCCAGGTACCTATGGGTTGTGCGGAGTTATAAACTATTCTACGCTGTTTCAGATGTTTACTAGTTATCTTATTACTTTTTTGAATTTTTCGACGTTTCTAATGTTGCATATGTGTTGTGCTGCGTTCTGAACTACTCGCTGTTTCAGATGTTTTCTAGTTAATTTCTTACTTTGTTTAATTTTTCTCATGTTGCAAATGTGTTGCGCTGCGTTCTACACTAGACTAGGCAGTTTCAACAGATTTCGAGTTATTTTAATACTTTCTTGAGTTTTTCGAAGTTTCTGATGGTGCATATGGGTTGTGCTGCGTTCTACACTACTCTACGCTGTTTCAGAAGTTTTCGAGTTATTTTCTTATTTTGTTGAGTTTTTAGAAGTTTCTCCTGGCGCCTATGGGTTGTGCTGAGTTCTTAACTATTCTACGCTGTTTGAGATGTTTTCTAGTTATTTTATTACCTTTTTGAATTTTTCGACGTTTCTCATGTTGCATATGTGTTGTGCTCAGTTCTAAACTATTCTACGCTGTTTCAGATGTTTTCTAGTTATCTTGTTACTTTTTTGAATTTTTCGACGTTTCTCATGTTGCATATGTGTTGTGCTGCGATCTAAACTGGCCTTCGCTGTTTCAACAGATTTCGCGTTATTTTAATACTTTCTTGAGTTTTTCGAAGTTTCTCGGTGCTTATGGGTTGTGCTGCGTTCTACACTACTCTACGCTGTTTCATAAGATTTCGAGTTATTTTCTTATTTTGTTGAGTTTTTAGAAGTTTCTCCTGGCGCTTATGGGTTGTGCTGAGTTCTAAACTATTCTACGCTGTTTCAGAGGTTTTTGATTTATTTTATTACTTTGTTGAATTTTTCTACGTTTCTCATGCTGCATTTGGGTTGAGCTGCGTTCTACACTATTCTGCGCTGTTTCAGAAGTTTTCGAGTTATTTTCTTATTTTGTTGAGTTTTTAGAAGTTTCTCCAGGTGCCTATGGGTTGTGCTGAGTTCTAAACTATTCTACGCTGTTTCAGATGTTTTCTAGTTATTTAAATACTTTCTTGAGTTTTTCGAAGTTTCTCATGGTGCATATGGGTTGAGCTGCGTTCTACACTATTCTACGCTGTTTCAGAAGTTTTCGAGTTATTTTCTTATTTTGTTGAGTTTTTAGAAGTTGCTCAAGGTGCCTATGGGTTGTTCTGAGTTCTAAACTATTCTACGCTGTTTCAGATGTTTTCTAGTTATTTTATTACTTTTTAAAATTTTTCTCATGTTGCATATGTGTTGTGCTGCGTTGTAAACTATACTACGCTGTTTCAGATGTTTTCTAGTTATTTAAATACTTTCTTGAATTTTTCGAAGTTTCTCATGGTGCATATGGGTTGAGCTGCGTTCTACACTATTCTACGCTGTTTCAGAAGTTTTCGAGTTATTTTCTTATTTTGTTGAGTTTTTAGAAGTTTCTCCTGGCGCTTATGGGTTGTGCTGAGTTCTAAACTATTCTACGCTGTTTCAGAGGTTTTCGATTTATTTTATTACTTTGTTGAATTTTTCTACGTTTCTCATGTTGCATATGTGTTGTGCTGCGTTCTACACTACTCTACGCTGTTTCAGAAGTTTTCGAGTTATTTTCTTATTTTGTTGAGTTTTTAGAAATTTCACCTGGCGCCTATGGGTTGTGCTGAGTTCTTAACTATTCTACGCAGTTTCATATGTTTTTTAGTTATTTTATTACTTTTTTGAATTATTCGACGTTTCTCATGTTGCACTTATTTTCTTACTTTTTTGAGTTTTTAGATGTTTTCCCTGGTGTTCATGGGTTGTGTTGGGTTCTACACTAGCCTACGCAGTTTCAACAGATTTCGAGTTATTTTAATACTTTCTTGTGTTATTCGAACTTTCGCATGGTGCATATGGGTTGAGCTGCGTTCTACACTATTCTACGCTGTTTCAGAAGTTTTCGAGTTATTATCTTATTTTGTTGAGTTTTTAGAAATTTCTCCAGGTGCCTATGGGTTGTGCTGAGTTCTAAACTATTCTACGCTGTGTCAGATGTTTTCTAGTTATTTTATTGCTTTTTTGAATTGTTCGACCTTTCTAATGTTGCATATGTGTTGTGCTGCGTTCTGAACTATTCTACGCTGTTTCAGATATTTTCTCGTTATTTTATTACTTTTAAAATTTTTTCTCATGTTGCATATGTGTTGTGCTGCGTTCTAAACTATGCTACGCTGTTTCAGATGTTTTCGAGTTATTTTATTACTTTGTTGAATTTTTCGACGTTGCTCATGTTGCATATGTGTTGCGCTGCGATCTACACTAGCCTACGCTGTTTCAACAGATTTCGAGTTATTTTATTACTTTTTTAAATTTTTCTCATGTTGCATATGTGTTGTGCTGCATTGTAAACTAGCCTACGCTGTTTCAACAGATTTCGAGTTATTTTAATACTTTCTTGAGTTAGTCGAACTTTCGCATGGTGCATATGGGTTGTGCTGCGTTCTACACTACTCTACGCTGTTTCAGAAGATTTCGAGTTATTTTCTTATTTTGTTGAGTTTTTAGAAGTTTCTCCTGATGCCTATGGGTTGTGCTGAGTTCTAAACTATTCTACGCTGTTTCAGATGTTTTTTAGTTATTTTATTACTTTTTTGAATTATTCGACGTTTCTCATGTTGCACATGTGTTGTACTGCGTTGCAAACTATTCTACGCTGTTTCAGCAATTTTCGACTTATTTTCTTCCTTTTTTGAGTTTTTAGAAGTTTCCCCTGGTGCCCATGGGATGTGTTGAGTTCTACACCAGCCTACGCAGTTTCAACAGATTTCGAGTTATTTTAATACTTTCTTGAGTTTTTCGAAGTTTCTCATGGTGCATATGGGTTGAGCTGCGTTCTGCACTACTCTACGCTGTTTCAGAAGTTTTCGAGTTATTATCTTATTTTTTGAGTTTTTAGAAATTTCTCCAGGTGCCTATGGGTTGTGCTGAGTTCTAAACTATTCTACGCTGTTTCAGAGGTTTTCTAGTTATTTTATTACTTTTTTGAATTGTTCGACCTTTCTAATGTTGCATATGTGTTGTGCTGCGTTCTGAACTATTCTACGCTGTTTCAGATGTTTTCTCGTTATTTTATTACTTTTTAAAAAATTTTCTCATGTTGCATATCTGTTGTGCTGCGTTCTAAACTGTGCTATGCTGTTTCAGATGTTTTCGAGTTATTTTATTACTTTGTTGAATTTTTCGACGTTGCTCATGTTGCATATGTGTTGCGCTGCGATCTACACTAGCCTACGCTGTTTCAACAGATTTCGCGTTATTTTAATACTTTCTTGAGTTTTTCGAAGTTTCTCATGGTGCTTATGGGTTGTGCTGCGTTCTACACTACTGTACGCTGTTTCAGAAGTATTCGAGTTATTTTCTTATTTTGTTGAGTTTTTAGAAGTTTCTCCTTGCGTTTATGGGTTGTGCTGAGTTCTAAACTATTCTACGCTGTTTCAGAGGTCTTCGATTTATTTTATTACTTTGTTGAATTTGTCTACGTTTCTCATGTTGCATATGTGTTGTGCTGCGTTCTACACTACTCTACGCTGTTTCAGAAGTTTTCGAGTTATTTTCTTATTTTGTTGAGTTTTTAGAAATTTCACCTGGCGCCTATGGGTTGTGCTGAGTTCTTAACTATTCTACGCAGTTTCATATGTTTTTTAGTTATTTTATTACTTTTTTGAATTATTCGACGTTTCTCATGTTGCACTTATTTTCTTACTTTTTTGAGTTTTTAGATGTTTTCCCTGGTGTTCATGGGTTGTGTTGAGTTCTACACTAGCCTACGCAGTTTCAACAGATTTCGAGTTATTTTAATACTTTCTTGTGTTATTCGAACTTTCGCATGGTGCATATGGGTTGAGCTGCGTTCTACACTATTCTACGCTGTTTCAGAAGTTTTCGAGTTATTATCTTATTTTGTTGAGTTTTTAGAAATTTCTCCAGGTGCCTATGGGTTGTGCTGAGTTCTAAACTATTCTACGCTGTTTCAGATGTTTTCTAGTTATTTTATTGCTTTTTTGAATTGTTCGACCTTTCTAATGTTGCATATGTGTTGTGCTGCGTTCTGAACTATTCTACGCTGTTTCAGATATTTTCTCGTTATTTTATTACTTTTAAAATTTTTTCTCATGTTGCATATGTGTTGTGCTGCGTTCTAAACTATGCTACGCTGTTTCAGATGTTTTCGAGTTATTTTATTACTTTGTTGAATTTTTCGACGTTGCTCATGTTGCATATGTGTTGCGCTGCGATCTACACTAGACTACGCTGTTTCAACAGATTTCGCGTTATTTTATTACTTTCTTGAGTTTTTCGAAGTTTCTCATGGTGCTTATGGGTTGTGCTGCGTTCTACACTACTGTACGCTGTTTCATAAGTTTTCGAGTTATTTTCTTTATTTGTTGAGTTTTTGGAAGTTTCTCCTGGCGCTTATGGGTTGTGCTGAATTCTAAACTATTCTACGCTGTTTCAGAGGTTTTCGATTTATTTTATTACTTTGTTGAATTTTTCTACGTTTCTCATGTTGCGTATGTGTTGTGCTGCGTTCTACACTACTCTACGCTGTTTCAGAAGTTTTCGAGTTATTTTCTTATTTTGTTGAGTTTTTAGAAATTGCTCCTGGCGCCTATGGGTTGTGCTGAGTTCTTAACTATTCTACGCTGTTTGAGATGTTTTCTAGTTATTTTATTACCTTTTTGAATTTTTCGACGTTTCTAATGTTGCATATGTGTTGTGCTGAGTTCTAAACTATTCTACGCTGTTTCAGATGTTTTCTCGTTATTTTATTATTTTTTCGAATTTTCCGACGTTTCTCATGTTGCACATGTGTTGTACTGCGTTGCAAACTATTCTGCGCTGTTTCAGAAGTTTCCGAGTTTTTTTCTTACTTTTTTGAGTTTTTAGAAGTTTATCCTGGTGCCTATGGGTTGTGCTGAGTTCTACACTAGCCTACGCAGTTTCAACAGATTTCGAGTTATTTTAATACTTTCTTGAGTTTTTCGACGTTTCTGATGGTGCATATGGGTTGAGCTTCGTTCTACACTACTCTACGCTGTTTCAGAAGTTTTCGAGTTATTTTCTTATTTTGTTGAGTTTTTAGAAGTTTCTCCAGGTGCCTATGGGTTGTGCTGAGTTCTAAACTATTCTACGCTGTTTCAGATGTTTTCTAGTTATTTAAATACTTTCTTGAGTTTTTCGAAGTTTCTCATGGTGCATATGGGTTGAGCTGCGTTCTACACTATTCTACGCTGTTTCAGAAGTTTTCGAGTTATTTTCTTATTTTGTTGAGTTTTTAGAAGTTTCTCCAGGTGCCTATGGGTTGTGCTGAGTTCTAAACTATTCTACGCTGTTTCAGAAGTTTTCGAGTTATTTTCTTATTTTGTTGAGTTTTTAGAAGTTTCTCCAGGTGCCTATGGGTTGTGCTGCGTTGTAAACTATACTACGCTGTTTCAGATGTTTTCGAGTTATTTTATTACTTTGTTGAATTTTTCGACGTTGCTCATGTTGCAAATGAGTTGCGCTGCGATCTACACTAGCCTACGCTGTTTCAACAGATTTCGCGTTATTTTAATACTTTCTTGAGTTTTTCGAAGTTTCTCATGGTGCATATGGGTTGAGCTGCGTTCTACACTATTCTACGCTGTTTCAGAAGTTTTCGAGTTATTTTCTTATTTTGTTGAGTTTTTAGAAGTTTCTCCAGGTGCCTATGGGTTGTGCTGAGTTCTAAATTATTCTACGCTGTTTCAGATGTTTTCTAGTTATTTTATTACTTTTTTAAATTTTTCTCATGTTGCCTATGGGTTGTGTTGAGTTCTACACTAGCCTACGCAGTTTCAACAGATTTCGAGTTATTTTAATACTTTCTTGAGTTATTCGAACTTTCGCATGGTGCATATGGGTTGTGTTGCGTTCTACACTACTCTACGCTGTTTCAGAAGTTTACGAGTTATTTTCTTATTTTGTTAGAGTTTTTAGAAGTTTCTCCTGGCGCTTATGGGTTGTGCTGAGTTCTAAACTATTCTACGCTGTTTCAGAGGTTTTCGATTTATTTTATTACTTTGTTGAATTTTTCTACGTTTCTCATGTTGCGTATGTGTTGTGCTGCGTTCTACACTACTCTACGCTGTTTCAGAAGTTTTCGAGTTATTTTCTTATTTTGTTGAGTTTTTAGAAATTGCTCCTGGCGCCTATGGGTTGTGCTGAGTTCTACACTAGCCTCCGCAGTTTCAACAGATTTCGAGTTATTTTAATACTTTTTTGAATTTTTCGACGTTTCTCATGGTGCTTATGGGTTGTGCTGCGTTCTACACTACTCTACGCTGTTTCATAAGTTTTCGAGTTATTTTCTTATTTTGTTGAGTTTTTAGAAGTTTCTCCTGGCGCTTATGGGTTGTGCTGAGTTCTAAACTATTCTACGCTGTTTCAGAGGTTTTTGATTTATTTTATTACTTTGTTGAATTTTTCTACGTTTCTCATGCTGCATATGGGTTGAGCTGCGTTCTACACTATTCTGCGCTGTTTCTGAAGTTTTCGAGTTATTTTCTTATTTTGTTGAGTTTTTAGAAGTTTCTCCAGGTGCCTATGGGTTGTGCTGAGTTCTAAACTATTCTACGCTGTTTCAGATGTTTTCTAGTTATTTAAATACTTTCTTGAGTTTTTCGAAGTTTCTCATGGTGCTATGGGTTGAGCTGCGTTCTACACTATTCTACGCTGTTTCAGAAGTTTTCGAGTTATTTTCTTATTTTGTTGAGTTTTTAGAACTTTCTCCAGGTGCCTATGGGTTGTGCTGAGTTCTAAACTATTCTACGCTGTTTCAGATGTTTTCTAGTTATTTTATTACTTTTTAAAATTTTTCTCATGTTGCATATGTGTTGTGCTGCGTTGTAAACTATACTACGCTGTTTCAGATGTTTTCTTAGTTATTTAAATAGTTTCTTGAATTTTTCGAAGTTTCTCATGGTGCATATGGGTTGAGCTGCGTTCTACACTATTCTACGCTGTTTCAGAAGTTTTCGAGTTATTTTCTTATTTTGTTGAGTTTTTAGAAGTTTCTCATGGTGCTTATGGGTTGTGCTGCGTTCTACACTACTCTACGCTGTTTCATAAGTTTTCGAGTTATTTTCTTATTTTGTTGAGTTTGTAGAAGTTTCTCCTGGCGCTTATGGGTTGTGCTGAGTTCTAAACTATTCTACGCTGTTTCAGAGGTTTTCGATTTATTTTATTACTTTGTTGAATTTTTCTACGTTTCTCATGTTGCATATGTGTTGTGCTGCGTTCTACACTACTCTACGCTGTTTCAGAAGTTTTCGAGTTATTTTCTTATTTTGTTGAGTTTTTAGAAATTTCTCCTGGCGCCAATGGGTTGTGCTGAGTTCTTAACTATTCTACGCTGTTTCAGATGTTTTTTTAGTTATTTTATTACTTTTTTGAATTATTCGACGTTTCTCATGTTGCACATGTGTTGTACTGCGTTGCAAACTATTCTACGCTGTTTCAGAAATTTTCGACTTATTTTCTTCCTTTTTTGAGTTTTTAGAAATTTCCCCTGGTGCCCATGGGTTGTGTTGAGTTCTACACCAGCCTACGCAGTTTCAACAGACTTCGAGTTATTTTAATACTTTCTTGAGTTGTTCGAAGTTTCTCATGGTGCATATGGGTTGAGCTGCGTTCTGCACTACTCTACGCTGTTTCAGATGTTTTCGAGTTATTATCTTATTTTGTTGAGTTTTTAGAAATTTCTCCAGGTGCCTATGGGTTGTGCTGAGTTCTAAACTATTCTACGCTGTTTCAGATGTTTTCTAGTTATTTTATTACTTTTTTGAATTGTTCGACCTTTCTAATGTTGCATATGTGTTGTGCTGCGTTCTGAACTATTCTACGCTGTTTCAGATGTTTTCTCGTTATTTTATTACTTTTAAAAATTTTTCTCATGTTGCATATCTGTTGTGCTGCGTTCTAAACTGTGCTACGCTGTTTCAGATGTTTTCGAGTTATTTTATTACTTTGTTGAATTTTTCGACGTTGCTCATGTTGCATATGTGTTGCGCTGCGATCTACACTAGCCTAAGCTGTTTCAACAGATTTCGCGTTATTTTAATACTTTCTTGAGTTTTTCGAAGTTTCTCATGGTGCTTATGGGTTGTGCTGCGTTCTACACTACTCTACGCTGTTTCATAAGTTTTCGAGTTATTTTCTTATTTTGTTGAGTTTTTAGAAGTTTCTCCTGGCGCTTATGGGTTGTGCTGAGTTCTAAACTATTCTACGCTGTTTCAGAGGTTTTCGATTTATTTTATTACTTTGTTGAATTTTTCTACGTTTCTCATGTTGCCTAGGTGTTGTGCTGCGTTCTACACTATACTCTACGCTGTTGCAGAAGTTTTCGAGTTATTTTCTTATTTTGTTGAGTTTTTAGAAATTTCTCCTGGCGCCTATGGGTTGTGCTGAGTTCTTAACTATTCTACGCTGTTTGAGATGTTTTCTAGTTATTTTATTACCTTTTTGAATTTTTCGACGTTTCTAATGTTGCATATGTGTTGTGCTGCGTTGCAAACTATTCTGCGCTGTTTCAGAAGTTTCCGAGTTTTTTTCTTACTTTTTTGAGTTTTTAGAAGTTTATCCTGGTGCCTATGGGTTGTGCTGAGTTCTACACTAGCCTACGCAGTTTCAACAGATTTCGAGTTATTTTAATACTTTTTTGAATTTTTCGACGTTTCTCATGGTGCTTATGGGTTGTGCTGCGTTCTACACTACTCTACGCTGTTTCATAAGTTTTCGAGTTATTTTCTTATTTTGTTGAGTTTTTAGAAGTTTCTCCTGGTGCATATGGGTTGAGCTGCGTTCTACACTATTCTACGCTGTTTCAGAAGTTTTCGAGTTATTTTCTTATTTTGTTGAGTTTTCAGAAGTTTCTCATGGTGCTTATGGGTTGTGCTGCGTTCTACACTACTCTACGCTGTTTCATAAGTTTTCGAGTTATTTTCTTATTTTTTGAGTTTTTAGAAGTTTCTCCTGGCGCTTATGGGTTGTGCTGAGTTCTAAACTATTCTACGCTGTTTCAGAGGTTTTCGATTTATTTTATTACTTTGTTGAATTTTTCTACGTTTCTCATGTTGCATATGTGTTGTGCTGCGTTCTACACTACTCTGCGCTGTTTCAGAAGTTTTCGAGTTATTTTCTTATTTTGTTGAGTTTTTAGAAATTTCTCCTGGCGCCAATGGGTTGTGCTGAGTTCTTAACTATTCTACGCTGTTTCAGATGTTTTTTTAGTTATTTTATTACTTTTTTGAATTATTCGACGTTTCTCATGTTGCACCTGTGTTGTACTGCGTTGCAAACTATTCTATGCTGTTTCAGATGTTTTTTTAGTTATTTTATTACTTTTTTGAATTATTCGACGTTTCTCATGTTGCACATGTGTTGTACTGCGTTGCAAACTATTCTATGCTGTTTCAGAAATTTTCGACTTATTTTCTTACTTTTTTGAGTTTTTAGATGTTTTCCCGGGTGCCTATGGGTTGTGTTGAGTTCTACACTAGCCTACGCAGTTTCAACAGATTTCGAGTTATTTTAATACTTTCTTGAGTTATTCGAACTTTCGCATGGTGCATATGGGTTGTGTTGCGTTCTACACTACTCTACGCTGTTTCAGAAGTTTTCGAGTTATTTTCTTATTTTGTTGAGTTTTTAGAAGTTTCTCCTGGCGCTTATGGGTTGTGCTGAGTTCTAAACTATTCTACGCTGTTTCAGATGTTTTCTAGTTATTTTATTACTTTTTTGAATTGTTCGACCTTTCTAATGTTGCATATGTGTTGTGCTGCGTTCTGAACTATTCTACGCTGTTTCAGATGTTTTCTCGTTATTTTATTACTTTTAAAAAATTTTCTCATGTTGCATATGTGTTGTGCTGCGTTCTAAGCTATGCTACGCTGTTTCAGATGTTTTCGAGTTATTTTATTACTTTGTCATGGTGCATATGGGTTGTGCTGCGTTCTACACTACTCTACACTGTTTCAGAAGTTTTCGAGTTATTTTCTTATTTTGTTGAGTTTTTATAAGTTTCTCCCGATGCCTATGGGTTGTGCTGAGTTCTAAACTAGTCTACGCTGTTTCAGATGTTTTTTTAGTTATTTTATTACTTTTTTGAATTATTCGATGTTTCTCATGTTGCACATGTGTTGTACTGCGTTGCAAAGTATTCTACGCTGTTTCAGAAATTTTCGACTTATTTTCTTCCTTTTTTGAGTTTTTAGAAGTTTCCCCTGGTGCCCATGGGTTGTGTTGAGTTCTACACTAGCCTACGCAGTTTCAACAGATTTCGAGTTATTTTAATACTTTCTTGAGTTATTCGAACTTTCGCATGGTGCATATGGGTTGAGCTGCGTTCTGCACTACTCTACGCTGTTTCAGAAGTTTTCGAGTTATTATCTTATTTTGTTGAGTTTTTAGAAGTTTCTTCAGGTGCCTATGGGTTGTGCTGAGTTCTAAACTCTTCTACGCTGTTTCATATGTTTTCTCGTTATTTTACTACTTTTTAAAATTGTTCTCATGTTGCATATGTGTTGTGCAGCGTTCTAAACTATGCTACGCTGTTTCAGATGTTTTCGAGTTATTTTATTACTTTGTTGAATTTTTCTACGTTTCTCATGTTCCATATGTGTTGTGCTGCGTTCTACACTACTCTACGCTGTTTCAGAAGTTTTCGAGTTATTTTCTTATTTTGTTGAGTTTTTAGAAGTTTCTCCTGATGCCTATAGGTTGTGCTGAGTTCTAAACTAGTCTACGCTGTTTCAGATGTTTTTTAGTTATTTTATTACTTTTTTGAATTATTCGACGTTTCACATGTTGCACATGTGTTGTACTGCGTTGCAAACTATTCTACGCTGTTTCAGAAATTTTCGACTTATTTTCTTCCTTTTTTGAGTTTTTAGAAGTTTCCCCTGGTGCCCATGGGTTGTGCTGAGTTCTGCACTAGCCTACGCACTTTCAACAGATTTCGAGTTATTTTAATACTTTCTTGCGTTTTTCGACGTTTCTCAGGGTGCATATGGGTTGAGCTGCGGTCTACACTATTCTACGCTGTTTCAGATGTTTTCTAGATATTTTATTACTTTTTAAAATTTTTCTCATGTTGCATATGTGTTGTGCTGCGTTGTAAACTATGCTACGCTTTTTCAGATGTTTTCGAGTTATTTTATTACTTTGTTGAATTTTTCGACGTTGCTCATGTTGCATATGTGTTGTGCTGAGTTCTAAACCATTCTACGCTGTTTCAGATGTTTTCTAGTTATTTTATTATTGTTTCGAATTTTCCGACGTTTCTCATGTTGCCCATGTGTTGTACTGCGTTGCAAACTATTCTACGCTGTTTCAGAAGTTTCCGAGTTTTTTTCTAACTTTTTTGAGTTTTTAGAAGTTTATCCTGGTGCCTGTGGGTTGTGCTGAGTTCTAAACTATTCTACGCTGTTTCAGATGTTTTCTAGTTATTTTATTACTTTTTTGAATTGTTCGACCTTTCTAATGTTGCATATGTGTTGTGCTGCGTTCGGAACTATTCTACGCTGTTTCAGATGTTTTCTCGTTATTTTATTACTTTTAAAAAATTTTCTCATGTTGCATATGTGTTGTGCTGCGTTGTAAGCTATGCTACGCTGTTTCCGATGTTTTCGAGTTATTTTCTTATTTTGTTGAGTTTTTATAAGTTTCTCCCGATGCCTATGGGTTGTGCTGAGTTCTAAACTAGTCTACGCTGTTTCAGATGTTTTTTAAGTTATTTTATTACTTTTTTGAATTATTCGATGTTTCTCATGTTGCACATGTGTTGTACTGCGTTGCAAACTATTCTACGCTGTTTCAGAAATTTTCGACTTATTTTCTTCCTTTTTTGAGATTTTAGAAGTTTCCCCTGGTGCCCATGGGTTGTGTTGAGTTCTACACTAGCCTACGCAGTTTCAACAGATTTCGAGTTATTTTAATACTTTCTTGAGTTATTCGAACTTTCGCATGGTGCATATGGGTTGAGCTGCGCTCTGCACTACTCTACGCTGTTTCAGAAGTTTTCAAGTTATTATCTTATTTTGTTGAGTTTTTAGAAGTTTCTCCAGGTGCCTATGGGTTGTGCTGAGTTCTAAACTCTTCTACGCTGTTTCATATGTTTTCTCGTTATTTTATTACTTTTTAAAATTGTTCTCATGTTGCATATGTGTTGTGTAGCGTTCTAAACTATGCTACGCTGTTTCAGATGTTTTCGAGTTATTTTATTACTTTGTTGAATTTTTCTACGTTTCTCATGTTCCATATGTGTTGTGCTGCGTTCTACACTACTCTACGCTGTTTCAGAAGTTTTCGAGTTATTTTCTTATTTTGTTGAGTTTTTAGAAGTTTCTCCTGATGCCTATAGGTTGTGCTGAGTTCTAAACTAGTCTACGCTGTTTCAGATGTTTTTTAGTTATTTTATTACTTTTTTGAATTATTCGACGTTTCACATGTTGCACATGTGTTGTACTGCGTTGCAAACTATTCTACGCTGTTTCAGAAATTTTCGACTTATTTTCTTCCTTTTTTGAGTTTTTAGAAGTTTCCCCTGGTGCCCATGGGTTGTGCTGAGTTCTGCACTAGCCTACGCACTTTCAACAGATTTCGAGTTATTTTAATACTTTCTTGCGTTTTTCGACGTTTCTCATGGTGCATATGGGTTGAGCTGCGGTCTACACTATTCTACGCTGTTTCAGATGTTTTCTAGATATTTTATTACTTTTTAAAATTTTTCTCATGTTGCATATGTGTTGTGCTGCGTTGTAAACTATGCTACGCTTTTTCAGATGTTTTCGAGTTATTTTATTACTTTGTTGAATTTTTCGACGTTGCTCATGTTGCATGTGTTGTGCTGAGTTCTAAACCATTCTACGCTGTTTCAGATGTTTTCTAGTTATTTTATTATTGTTTCGAATTTTCCGACGTTTCTCATGTTGCCCATGTGTTGTACTGCGTTGCAAACTATTCTACGCTGTTTCAGAAGTTTCCGAGTTTTTTTCTAACTTTTTTGAGTTTTTAGAAGTTTATCCTGGTGCCTGTGGGTTGTGCTGAGTTCTAAACTATTCTACGCTGTTTCAGATGTTTTCTAGTTATTTTATTACTTTTTTGAATTGTTCGACCTTTCTAATGTTGCATATGTGTTGTGCTGCGTTCTGAACTATTCTACGCTGTTTCAGATGTTTTCTCGTTATTTTATTACTTTTAAAAAATTTTCTCATGTTGCATATGTGTTGTGCTGCGTTCTAAGCTATGCTACGCTGTTTCAGATGTTTTCGAGTTATTTTATTACTTTGTCATGGTGCATATGGGTTGTGCTGCGTTCTACACTACTCTACACTGTTTCAGAAGTTTTCGAGTTATTTTCTTATTTTGTTGAGTTTTTATAAGTTTCTCCCGATGCCTATGGGTTGTGCTGAGTTCTAAACTAGTCTACGCTGTTTCAGATGTTTTTTTAGTTATTTTATTACTTTTTTGAATTATTCGATGTTTCTCATGTTGCACATGTGTTGTACTGCGTTGCAAAGTATTCTACGCTGTTTCAGAAATTTTCGACTTATTTTCTTCCTTTTTTGAGTTTTTAGAAGTTTCCCCTGGTGCCCATGGGTTGTGTTGAGTTCTACACTAGCCTACGCAGTTTCAACAGATTTCGAGTTATTTTAATACTTTCTTGAGTTATTCGAACTTTCGCATGGTGCATATGGGTTGAGCTGCGTTCTGCACTACTCTACGCTGTTTCAGAAGTTTTCGAGTTATTATCTTATTTTGTTGAGTTTTTAGAAGTTTCTTCAGGTGCCTATGGGTTGTGCTGAGTTCTAAACTCTTCTACGCTGTTTCATATGTTTTCTCGTTATTTTACTACTTTTTAAAATTGTTCTCATGTTGCATATGTGTTGTGCAGCGTTCTAAACTATGCTACGCTGTTTCAGATGTTTTCGAGTTATTTTATTACTTTGTTGAATTTTTCTACGTTTCTCATGTTCCATATGTGTTGTGCTGCGTTCTACACTACTCTACGCTGTTTCAGAAGTTTTCGAGTTATTTTCTTATTTTGTTGAGTTTTTAGAAGTTTCTCCTGATGCCTATAGGTTGTGCTGAGTTCTAAACTAGTCTACGCTGTTTCAGATGTTTTTTAGTTATTTTATTACTTTTTTGAATTATTCGACGTTTCACATGTTGCACATGTGTTGTACTGCGTTGCAAACTATTCTACGCTGTTTCAGAAATTTTCGACTTATTTTCTTCCTTTTTTGAGTTTTTAGAAGTTTCCCCTGGTGCCCATGGGTTGTGCTGAGTTCTGCACTAGCCTACGCACTTTCAACAGATTTCGAGTTATTTTAATACTTTCTTGCGTTTTTCGACGTTTCTCAGGGTGCATATGGGTTGAGCTGCGGTCTACACTATTCTACGCTGTTTCAGATGTTTTCTAGATATTTTATTACTTTTTAAAATTTTTCTCATGTTGCATATGTGTTGTGCTGCGTTGTAAACTATGCTACGCTTTTTCAGATGTTTTCGAGTTATTTTATTACTTTGTTGAATTTTTCGACGTTGCTCATGTTGCATATGTGTTGTGCTGAGTTCTAAACCATTCTACGCTGTTTCAGATGTTTTCTAGTTATTTTATTATTGTTTCGAATTTTCCGACGTTTCTCATGTTGCCCATGTGTTGTACTGCGTTGCAAACTATTCTACGCTGTTTCAGAAGTTTCCGAGTTTTTTTCTAACTTTTTTGAGTTTTTAGAAGTTTATCCTGGTGCCTGTGGGTTGTGCTGAGTTCTAAACTATTCTACGCTGTTTCAGATGTTTTCTAGTTATTTTATTACTTTTTTGAATTGTTCGACCTTTCTAATGTTGCATATGTGTTGTGCTGCGTTCGGAACTATTCTACGCTGTTTCAGATGTTTTCTCGTTATTTTATTACTTTTAAAAAATTTTCTCATGTTGCATATGTGTTGTGCTGCGTTGTAAGCTATGCTACGCTGTTTCAGATGTTTTCGAGTTATTTTATTACTTTGTCATGGTGCATATGGGTTGTGCTGCGTTCTACACTACTCTACACTGTTTCAGAAGTTTTCGAGTTATTTTCTTATTTTGTTGAGTTTTTATAAGTTTCTCACGATGCCTATGGGTTGTGCTGAGTTCTAAACTAGTCTACGCTGTTTCAGATGTTTTTTAAGTTATTTTATTACTTTTTTGAATTATTCGATGTTTCTCATGTTGCACATGTGTTGTACTGCGTTGCAAACTATTCTACGCTGTTTCAGAAATTTTCGACTTATTTTCTTCCTTTTTTGAGATTTTAGAAGTTTCCCCTGGTGCCCATGGGTTGTGTTGAGTTCTACACTAGCCTACGCAGTTTCAACAGATTTCGAGTTATTTTAATACTTTCTTGAGTTATTCGAACTTTCGCATGGTGCATATGGGTTGAGCTGCGCTCTGCACTACTCTACGCTGTTTCAGAAGTTTTCAAGTTATTATCTTATTTTGTTGAGTTTTTAGAAGTTTCTCCAGGTGCCTATGGGTTGTGCTGAGTTCTAAACTCTTCTACGCTGTTTCATATGTTTTCTCGTTATTTTATTACTTTTTAAAATTGTTCTCATGTTGCATATGTGTTGTGTAGCGTTCTAAACTATGCTACGCTGTTTCAGATGTTTTCGAGTTATTTTATTACTTTGTTGAATTTTTCTACGTTTCTCATGTTCCATATGTGTTGTGCTGCGTTCTACACTACTCTACGCTGTTTCAGAAGTTTTCGAGTTATTTTCTTATTTTGTTGAGTTTTTAGAAGTTTCTCCTGATGCCTATAGGTTGTGCTGAGTTCTAAACTAGTCTACGCTGTTTCAGATGTTTTTTAGTTATTTTATTACTTTTTTGAATTATTCGACGTTTCACATGTTGCACATGTGTTGTACTGCGTTGCAAACTATTCTACGCTGTTTCAGAAATTTTCGACTTATTTTCTTCCTTTTTTGAGTTTTTAGAAGTTTCCCCTGGTGCCCATGGGTTGTGCTGAGTTCTGCACTAGCCTACGCACTTTCAACAGATTTCGAGTTATTTTAATACTTTCTTGCGTTTTTCGACGTTTCTCATGGTGCATATGGGTTGAGCTGCGGTCTACACTATTCTACGCTGTTTCAGATGTTTTCTAGATATTTTATTACTTTTTAAAATTTTTCTCATGTTGCATATGTGTTGTGCTGCGTTGTAAACTATGCTACGCTTTTTCAGATGTTTTCGAGTTATTTTATTACTTTGTTGAATTTTTCGACGTTGCTCATGTTGCATGTGTTGTGCTGAGTTCTAAACCATTCTACGCTGTTTCAGATGTTTTCTAGTTATTTTATTATTGTTTCGAATTTTCCGACGTTTCTCATGTTGCCCATGTGTTGTACTGCGTTGCAAACTATTCTACGCTGTTTCAGAAGTTTCCGAGTTTTTTTCTAACTTTTTTGAGTTTTTAGAAGTTTATCCTGGTGCCTGTGGGTTGTGCTGAGTTCTAAACTATTCTACGCTGTTTCAGATGTTTTCTAGTTATTTTATTACTTTTTTGAATTGTTCGACCTTTCTAATGTTGCATATGTGTTGTGCTGCGTTCTGAACTATTCTACGCTGTTTCAGATGTTTTCTCGTTATTTTATTACTTTTAAAAATTTTTCTCATGTTGCATATGTGTTGTGCTGCGTTCTAAGCTATGCTACGCTGTTTCAGATGTTTTCGAGTTATTTTATTACTTTGTCATGGTGCATATGGGTTGTGCTGCGTTCTACACTACTCTACACTGTTTCAGAAGTTTTCGAGTTATTTTCTTATTTTGTTGAGTTTTTATAAGTTTCTCCCGATGCCTATGGGTTGTGCTGAGTTCTAAACTAGTCTACGCTGTTTCAGATGTTTTTTTAGTTATTTTATTACTTTTTTGAATTATTCGATGTTTCTCATGTTGCACATGTGTTGTACTGCGTTGCAAAGTATTCTACGCTGTTTCAGAAATTTTCGACTTATTTTCTTCCTTTTTTGAGTTTTTAGAAGTTTCCCCTGGTGCCCATGGGTTGTGTTGAGTTCTACACTAGCCTACGCAGTTTCAACAGATTTCGAGTTATTTTAATACTTTCTTGAGTTATTCGAACTTTCGCATGGTGCATATGGGTTGAGCTGCGTTCTGCACTACTCTACGCTGTTTCAGAAGTTTTCGAGTTATTATCTTATTTTGTTGAGTTTTTAGAAGTTTCTTCAGGTGCCTATGGGTTGTGCTGAGTTCTAAACTCTTCTACGCTGTTTCATATGTTTTCTCGTTATTTTACTACTTTTTAAAATTGTTCTCATGTTGCATATGTGTTGTGCAGCGTTCTAAACTATGCTACGCTGTTTCAGATGTTTTCGAGTTATTTTATTACTTTGTTGAATTTTTCTACGTTTCTCATGTTCCATATGTGTTGTGCTGCGTTCTACACTACTCTACGCTGTTTCAGAAGTTTTCGAGTTATTTTCTTATTTTGTTGAGTTTTTAGAAGTTTCTCCTGATGCCTATAGGTTGTGCTGAGTTCTAAACTAGTCTACGCTGTTTCAGATGTTTTTTAGTTATTTTATTACTTTTTTGAATTATTCGACGTTTCACATGTTGCACATGTGTTGTACTGCGTTGCAAACTATTCTACGCTGTTTCAGAAATTTTCGACTTATTTTCTTCCTTTTTTGAGTTTTTAGAAGTTTCCCCTGGTGCCCATGGGTTGTGCTGAGTTCTGCACTAGCCTACGCACTTTCAACAGATTTCGAGTTATTTTAATACTTTCTTGCGTTTTTCGACGTTTCTCAGGGTGCATATGGGTTGAGCTGCGGTCTACACTATTCTACGCTGTTTCAGATGTTTTCTAGATATTTTATTACTTTTTAAAATTTTTCTCATGTTGCATATGTGTTGTGCTGCGTTGTAAACTATGCTACGCTTTTTCAGATGTTTTCGAGTTATTTTATTACTTTGTTGAATTTTTCGACGTTGCTCATGTTGCATATGTGTTGTGCTGAGTTCTAAACCATTCTACGCTGTTTCAGATGTTTTCTAGTTATTTTATTATTGTTTCGAATTTTCCGACGTTTCTCATGTTGCCCATGTGTTGTACTGCGTTGCAAACTATTCTACGCTGTTTCAGAAGTTTCCGAGTTTTTTTCTAACTTTTTTGAGTTTTTAGAAGTTTATCCTGGTGCCTGTGGGTTGTGCTGAGTTCTAAACTATTCTACGCTGTTTCAGATGTTTTCTAGTTATTTTATTACTTTTTTGAATTGTTCGACCTTTCTAATGTTGCATATGTGTTGTGCTGCGTTCGGAACTATTCTACGCTGTTTCAGATGTTTTCTCGTTATTTTATTACTTTTAAAAAATTTTCTCATGTTGCATATGTGTTGTGCTGCGTTGTAAGCTATGCTACGCTGTTTCCGATGTTTTCGAGTTATTTTCTTATTTTGTTGAGTTTTTATAAGTTTCTCCCGATGCCTATGGGTTGTGCTGAGTTCTAAACTAGTCTACGCTGTTTCAGATGTTTTTTAAGTTATTTTATTACTTTTTTGAATTATTCGATGTTTCTCATGTTGCACATGTGTTGTACTGCGTTGCAAACTATTCTACGCTGTTTCAGAAATTTTCGACTTATTTTCTTCCTTTTTTGAGATTTTAGAAGTTTCCCCTGGTGCCCATGGGTTGTGTTGAGTTCTACACTAGCCTACGCAGTTTCAACAGATTTCGAGTTATTTTAATACTTTCTTGAGTTATTCGAACTTTCGCATGGTGCATATGGGTTGAGCTGCGCTCTGCACTACTCTACGCTGTTTCAGAAGTTTTCAAGTTATTATCTTATTTTGTTGAGTTTTTAGAAGTTTCTCCAGGTGCCTATGGGTTGTGCTGAGTTCTAAACTCTTCTACGCTGTTTCATATGTTTTCTCGTTATTTTATTACTTTTTAAAATTGTTCTCATGTTGCATATGTGTTGTGTAGCGTTCTAAACTATGCTACGCTGTTTCAGATGTTTTCGAGTTATTTTATTACTTTGTTGAATTTTTCTACGTTTCTCATGTTCCATATGTGTTGTGCTGCGTTCTACACTACTCTACGCTGTTTCAGAAGTTTTCGAGTTATTTTCTTATTTTGTTGAGTTTTTAGAAGTTTCTCCTGATGCCTATAGGTTGTGCTGAGTTCTAAACTAGTCTACGCTGTTTCAGATGTTTTTTAGTTATTTTATTACTTTTTTGAATTATTCGACGTTTCACATGTTGCACATGTGTTGTACTGCGTTGCAAACTATTCTACGCTGTTTCAGAAATTTTCGACTTATTTTCTTCCTTTTTTGAGTTTTTAGAAGTTTCCCCTGGTGCCCATGGGTTGTGCTGAGTTCTGCACTAGCCTACGCACTTTCAACAGATTTCGAGTTATTTTAATACTTTCTTGCGTTTTTCGACGTTTCTCATGGTGCATATGGGTTGAGCTGCGGTCTACACTATTCTACGCTGTTTCAGATGTTTTCTAGATATTTTATTACTTTTTAAAATTTTTCTCATGTTGCATATGTGTTGTGCTGCGTTGTAAACTATGCTACGCTTTTTCAGATGTTTTCGAGTTATTTTATTACTTTGTTGAATTTTTCGACGTTGCTCATGTTGCATGTGTTGTGCTGAGTTCTAAACCATTCTACGCTGTTTCAGATGTTTTCTAGTTATTTTATTATTGTTTCGAATTTTCCGACGTTTCTCATGTTGCCCATGTGTTGTACTGCGTTGCAAACTATTCTACGCTGTTTCAGAAGTTTCCGAGTTTTTTTCTAACTTTTTTGAGTTTTTAGAAGTTTATCCTGGTGCCTGTGGGTTGTGCTGAGTTCTAAACTATTCTACGCTGTTTCAGATGTTTTCTAGTTATTTTATTACTTTTTTGAATTGTTCGACCTTTCTAATGTTGCATATGTGTTGTGCTGCGTTCTGAACTATTCTACGCTGTTTCAGATGTTTTCTCGTTATTTTATTACTTTTAAAAAATTTTCTCATGTTGCATATGTGTTGTGCTGCGTTCTAAGCTATGCTACGCTGTTTCAGATGTTTTCGAGTTATTTTATTACTTTGTCATGGTGCATATGGGTTGTGCTGCGTTCTACACTACTCTACACTGTTTCAGAAGTTTTCGAGTTATTTTCTTATTTTGTTGAGTTTTTATAAGTTTCTCCCGATGCCTATGGGTTGTGCTGAGTTCTAAACTTGTCTACGCTGTTTCAGATGTTTTTTTAGTTATTTTATTACTTTTTTGAATTATTCGATGTTTCTCATGTTGCACATGTGTTGTACTGCGTTGCAAACTATTCTACGCTGTTTCAGAAATTTTCGACTTATTTTCTTCCTTTTTTGAGTTTTTAGAAGTTTCCCCTGGTGCCCATGGGTTGTGTTGAGTTCTACACTAGCCTACGCAGTTTCAACAGATTTCGAGTTATTTTAATACTTTCTTGAGTTATTCGAACTTTCGCATGGTGCATATGGGTTGAGCTGCGTTCTGCACTACTCTACGCTGTTTCAGAAGTTTTCGAGTTATTATCTTATTTTGTTGAGTTTTTAGAAGTTTCTTCAGGTGCCTATGGGTTGTGCTGAGTTCTAAACTCTTCTACGCTGTTTCAGATGTTTTCTAGATATTTTACTACTTTTTAAAATTGTTCTCATGTTGCATATGTGTTGTGCAGCGTTGTAAACTATGCTACGCTTTTTCAGATGTTTTCGAGTTATTTTATTACTTTGTTGAATTTTTCGACGTTGCTCATGTTGCATATGTGTTGTGCTGAGTTCTAAACCATTCTACGCTGTTTCAGATGTTTTCTAGTTATTTTATTATTGTTTCGAATTTTCCGACGTTTCTCATGTTGCCCATGTGTTGTACTGCGTTGCAAACTATTCTACGCTGTTTCAGAAGTTTCCGAGTTTTTTTCTAACTTTTTTGAGTTTTTAGAAGTTTATCCTGGTGCCTGTGGGTTGTGCTGAGTTCTAAACTATTCTACGCTGTTTCAGATGTTTTCTAGTTATTTTATTACTTTTTTGAATTGTTCGACCTTTCTAATGTTGCATATGTGTTGTGCTGCGTTCGGAACTATTCTACGCTGTTTCAGATGTTTTCTCGTTATTTTATTACTTTTAAAAAATTTTCTCATGTTGCATATGTGTTGTGCTGCGTTCTAAGCTATGCTACGCTGTTTCAGATGTTTTCGAGTTATTTTATTACTTTGTCATGGTGCATATGGGTTGTGCTGCGTTCTACACTACTCTAAACTGTTTCAGAAGTTTTCGAGTTATTTTCTTATTTTGTTGAGTTTTTATAAGTTTCTCCCGATGCCTATGGGTTGTGCTGAGTTCTAAACTAGTCTACGCTGTTTCAGATGTTTTTTTAGTTATTTTATTACTTTTTTGAATTATTCGATGTTTCTCATGTTGCACATGTGTTGTACTGCGTTGCAAACTATTCTACGCTGTTTCAGAAATTTTCGACTTATTTTCTTCCTTTTTTGAGTTTTTAGAAGTTTCCCCTGGTGCCCATGGGTTGTGTTGAGCTCTACACTAGCCTACGCAGTTTCAACAGATTTCGAGTTATCTTAATACTTTCTTGAGTTTTTCGAAGTTTCTCATGGTGCATATGGGTTGAGCTGCGTTCTGCACTACTCTACGCTGTTTCAGAAGTTTTCAAGTTATTATCTTATTTTGTTGAGTTTTTAGAAATTTCTCCAGGTGCCTATGGGTTGTGCTGAGTTCTAAACTATTCTACGCTGTTTCAGATGTTTTCTAGTTATTTTATTACTTTTTTGAATTATTCGACGTTTCTCATGTTGCACATGTGTTGTACTGCGTTGCAAACTATTCTATGCTGTTTCAGAAATTTTCGACTTATTTTCTTACTTTTTTGAGTTTTTAGATGTTTTCTCGGGTGCCTATGGGTTGTGTTGAGTTCTACACTAGCCTGCGCAGTTTCAACAGATTTCGAGTTATTTTAATACTTTCTTGAGTTTATCGTAGTTTCTCATGGTGCATATGGGTTGAGCTGCGTTCTGCACTACTCTACGCTGTTTCAGAAGTTTTCGAGTTATTATCTTATTTTGTTGAGTTTTTAGAAATTTCTCCAGGTGCCTATGGGTTGTGCTGAGTTCTAAACTATTCTACGCTGTTTCAGATGTTTTCTAGTTATTTTATTACTTTTTTGAATTGTTCGACCTTTCTAATGTTGCATATGTGTTGTGCTGCGTTCTGAACTATTCTACGCTGTTTCAGATGTTTTCTCGTTATTTTATTGCTTTAAAAAAATTTTCTCATGTTGCATATGTGTTGTGCTGCGTTCTGAACTATGCTGCGCTCTTTCAGATGTTTTCGAGTTAATTTATTACTTTGTTGAATTTTTCGACGTTGCTCATGTTGCATATGTGTTGCGCTGCGATCTACACTAGCCTACGCTGGTTCAACAGATTTCGCGTTATTTTAATACTTTCTTGAGTTGTTCGAAGTTTCTCATGGTGCTTATGGGTTGTCCTGCGTTCTACACTACTCTACGCTGTTTCAGAAGTTTTCGAGTTATTTTAATACTTTCTTGAGTTTTTCGAAGTTTCTCATTGTGCATATGGGTTGAGCTGCGTTCTACACTATTCTACGCTGTTTGAGATGTTTTCTAGTTATTTTATTACTTTTTTGAATTTTTCGACGTTTCTCATGTTGCACATGTGTTGTACTGCGTTGCAAACTATTCTACGCTGTTTCAGAAATTTTCGACTTATTTTCTTCCTTTTTTGAGATTTTAGAAATTTCCCCTGGTGCCCATGGGTTGTGCTGAGTTCTACACTAGCCTACGCAGTTTCAACAGATTTCGAGTTATTTTAATACTTTCTTGAGTTATTCGAACTTTCGCATGGTGCATATGGGTTGAGCTGCGTTCTGCACTACTCTACGCTGTTTCAGAAGTTTTCGAGTTATTATCTTATTTTGTTGAGTTTTTAGAAGTTTCTCCAGGTGCCTATGGGTTGTGCTGAGTTCTAAACTCTTCTACGCTGTTTCATATGTTTTCTCGTTATTTTATTACTTTTTAAAATTGTTCTCATGTTGCATATGTGTTGTGCAGCGTTCTAAACTATGCTACGCTGTTTCAGATGTTTTCGAGTTATTTTATTACTTTGTTGAATTTTTCGAAGTTTCTCATGCTGCATATGGGTTGAGCTGCGTTCTACACTACTCTACGCTGTTTCAGAAGTTTTCGAGTTATTTTCTTATTGTGTTGAGTTTGTAGAAGTTTCTCCTGATGCCTATAGGTTGTGCTGAGTTCTAAACTAGTCTACGCTGTTTCAGATGTTTTTTAGTTATTTTATTACTTTTTTGAATTATTCGACGTTTCACATGTTGCACATGTGTTGTACTGCGTTGCAAACTATTCTACGCTGTTTCAGAAATTTTCGACTTATTTTCTTCCTTTTTTGAGTTTTTAGAAGTTTCCCCTGGTGCCCATGGGTTGTGCTGAGTTCTGCACTAGCCTACGCACTTTCAACAGATTTCGAGTTATTTTAATACTTTCTTGCGTTTTTCGACGTTTCTCATGGTGCATATGGGTTGAGCTGCGGTCTACACTATTCTACGCTGTTTCAGATGTTTTCTAGATATTTTATTACTTTTTAAAATTTTTCTCATGTTGCATATGTGTTGTGCTGCGTTGTAAACTATGCTACGCTTTTTCAGATGTTTTCGAGTTATTTTATTACTTTGTTGAATTTTTCGACGTTGCTCATGTTGCATGTGTTGTGCTGAGTTCTAAACCATTCTACGCTGTTTCAGATGTTTTCTAGTTATTTTATTATTGTTTCGAATTTTCCGACGTTTCTCATGTTGCCCATGTGTTGTACTGCGTTGCAAACTATTCTACGCTGTTTCAGAAGTTTCCGAGTTTTTTTCTAACTTTTTTGAGTTTTTAGAAGTTTATCCTGGTGCCTGTGGGTTGTGCTGAGTTCTAAACTATTCTACGCTGTTTCAGATGTTTTCTAGTTATTTTATTACTTTTTTGAATTGTTCGACCTTTCTAATGTTGCATATGTGTTGTGCTGCGTTCGGAACTATTCTACGCTGTTTCAGATGTTTTCTCGTTATTTTATTACTTTTAAAAAATTTTCTCATGTTGCATATGTGTTGTGCTGCGTTCTAAGCTATGCTACGCTGTTTCAGATGTTTTCGAGTTATTTTATTACTTTGTCATGGTGCATATGGGTTGTGCTGCGTTCTACACTACTCTAAACTGTTTCAGAAGTTTTCGAGTTATTTTCTTATTTTGTTGAGTTTTTATAAGTTTCTCCCGATGCCTATGGGTTGTGCTGAGTTCTAAACTAGTCTACGCTGTTTCAGATGTTTTTTTAGTTATTTTATTACTTTTTTGAATTATTCGATGTTTCTCATGTTGCACATGTGTTGTACTGCGTTGCAAACTATTCTACGCTGTTTCAGAAATTTTCGACTTATTTTCTTCCTTTTTTGAGTTTTTAGAAGTTTCCCCTGGTGCCCATGGGTTGTGTTGAGCTCTACACTAGCCTACGCAGTTTCAACAGATTTCGAGTTATCTTAATACTTTCTTGAGTTTTTCGAAGTTTCTCATGGTGCATATGGGTTGAGCTGCGTTCTGCACTACTCTACGCTGTTTCAGAAGTTTTCAAGTTATTATCTTATTTTGTTGAGTTTTTAGAAATTTCTCCAGGTGCCTATGGGTTGTGCTGAGTTCTAAACTATTCTACGCTGTTTCAGATGTTTTCTAGTTATTTTATTACTTTTTTGAATTATTCGACGTTTCTCATGTTGCACATGTGTTGTACTGCGTTGCAAACTATTCTATGCTGTTTCAGAAATTTTCGACTTATTTTCTTACTTTTTTGAGTTTTTAGATGTTTTCTCGGGTGCCTATGGGTTGTGTTGAGTTCTACACTAGCCTGCGCAGTTTCAACAGATTTCGAGTTATTTTAATACTTTCTTGAGTTTATCGTAGTTTCTCATGGTGCATATGGGTTGAGCTGCGTTCTGCACTACTCTACGCTGTTTCAGAAGTTTTCGAGTTATTATCTTATTTTGTTGAGTTTTTAGAAATTTCTCCAGGTGCCTATGGGTTGTGCTGAGTTCTAAACTATTCTACGCTGTTTCAGATGTTTTCTAGTTATTTTATTACTTTTTTGAATTGTTCGACCTTTCTAATGTTGCATATGTGTTGTGCTGCGTTCTGAACTATTCTACGCTGTTTCAGATGTTTTCTCGTTATTTTATTGCTTTAAAAAAATTTTCTCATGTTGCATATGTGTTGTGCTGCGTTCTGAACTATGCTGCGCTCTTTCAGATGTTTTCGAGTTAATTTATTACTTTGTTGAATTTTTCGACGTTGCTCATGTTGCATATGTGTTGCGCTGCGATCTACACTAGCCTACGCTGGTTCAACAGATTTCGCGTTATTTTAATACTTTCTTGAGTTGTTCGAAGTTTCTCATGGTGCTTATGGGTTGTCCTGCGTTCTACACTACTCTACGCTGTTTCAGAAGTTTTCGAGTTATTTTAATACTTTCTTGAGTTTTTCGAAGTTTCTCATTGTGCATATGGGTTGAGCTGCGTTCTACACTATTCTACGCTGTTTGAGATGTTTTCTAGTTATTTTATTACTTTTTTGAATTTTTCGACGTTTCTCATGTTGCACATGTGTTGTACTGCGTTGCAAACTATTCTACGCTGTTTCAGAAATTTTCGACTTATTTTCTTCCTTTTTTGAGATTTTAGAAGTTTCCCCTGGTGCCCATGGGTTGTGCTGAGTTCTACACTAGCCTACGCAGTTTCAACAGATTTCGAGTTATTTTAATACTTTCTTGAGTTATTCGAACTTTCGCATGGTGCATATGGGTTGAGCTGCGTTCTGCACTACTCTACGCTGTTTCAGAAGTTTTCGAGTTATTATCTTATTTTGTTGAGTTTTTAGAAGTTTCTCCAGGTGCCTATGGGTTGTGCTGAGTTCTAAACTCTTCTACGCTGTTTCATATGTTTTCTCGTTATTTTATTACTTTTTAAAATTGTTCTCATGTTGCATATGTGTTGTGCAGCGTTCTAAACTATGCTACGCTGTTTCAGATGTTTTCGAGTTATTTTATTACTTTGTTGAATTTTTCGAAGTTTCTCATGCTGCATATGGGTTGAGCTGCGTTCTACACTACTCTACGCTGTTTCAGAAGTTTTCGAGTTATTTTCTTATTGTGTTGAGTTTGTAGAAGTTTCTCCTGATGCCTATAGGTTGTGCTGAGTTCTAAACTAGTCTACGCTGTTTCAGATGTTTTTTAGTTATTTTATTACTTTTTTGAATTATTCGACGTTTCACATGTTGCACATGTGTTGTACTGCGTTGCAAACTATTCTACGCTGTTTCAGAAATTTTCGACTTATTTTCTTCCTTTTTTGAGTTTTTAGAAGTTTCCCCTGGTGCCCATGGGTTGTGCTGAGTTCTGCACTAGCCTACGCACTTTCAACAGATTTCGAGTTATTTTAATACTTTCTTGCGTTTTTCGACGTTTCTCATGGTGCATATGGGTTGAGCTGCGGTCTACACTATTCTACGCTGTTTCAGATGTTTTCTAGATATTTTATTACTTTTTAAAATTTTTCTCATGTTGCATATGTGTTGTGCTGCGTTGTAAACTATGCTACGCTTTTTCAGATGTTTTCGAGTTATTTTATTACTTTGTTGAATTTTTCGACGTTGCTCATGTTGCATGTGTTGTGCTGAGTTCTAAACCATTCTACGCTGTTTCAGATGTTTTCTAGTTATTTTATTATTGTTTCGAATTTTCCGACGTTTCTCATGTTGCCCATGTGTTGTACTGCGTTGCAAACTATTCTACGCTGTTTCAGAAGTTTCCGAGTTTTTTTCTAACTTTTTTGAGTTTTTAGAAGTTTATCCTGGTGCCTGTGGGTTGTGCTGAGTTCTAAACTATTCTACGCTGTTTCAGATGTTTTCTAGTTATTTTATTACTTTTTTGAATTGTTCGACCTTTCTAATGTTGCAAATATGTTGTGCTGCGTTCTGAACTATTCTACGCTGTTTCAGATGTTTTCTCGTTATTTTATTACTTTTAAAAAATTTTCTCATGTTGCATATGTGTTGTGCTGCGTTCTAAGCTATGCTACGCTGTTTCAGATGTTTTCGAGTTATTTTATTACTTTGTCATGGTGCATATGGGTTGTGCTGCGTTCTACACTACTCTACACTGTTTCAGAAGTTTTCGAGTTATTTTCTTATTTTGTTGAGTTTTTATAAGTTTCTCCCGATGCCTATGGGTTGTGCTGAGTTCTAAACTAGTCTACGCTGTTTCAGATGTTTTTTTAGTTATTTTATTACTTTTTTGAATTATTCGTGTTTCTCATGTTGCACATGTGTTGTACTGCGTTGCAAACTATTCTACGCTGTTTCAGAAATTTTCGACTTATTTTCTTCCTTTTTTGAGTTTTTAGAAGTTTCCCCTGGTGCCCATGGGTTGTGTTGAGTTCTACACTAGCCTACGCAGTTTCAACAGATTTCGAGTTATCTTAATACTTTCTTGAGTTTTTCGAAGTTTCTCATGGTGCATATGGGTTGAGCTGCGTTCTGCACTACTCTACGCTGTTTCAGAAGTTTTCAAGTTATTATCTTATTTTGTTGAGTTTTTAGAAATTTCTCCAGGTGCCTATGGGTTGTGCTGAGTTCTAAACTATTCTACGCTGTTTCAGATGTTTTCTAGTTATTTTATTACTTTTTAAAATTTTTCTCATGTTGCATATGTGTTGTGCTGCGTTGTAAACTATGCTACGCTGTTTCAGATGCTTTCGAGTTATTTTATTACTTTGTTGAATTTTTCGACGTTGCTCATGTTGCATTTGTGTTGCGCTGCGATCTACACTAGCCTACGCTGTTTCAACAGATTTCGCGTTATTTTAATACTTTCTTGAGTTTTCCGCAGTTTCTCATGGTGCTTATGGGTTGTGCTGCGTTCTGCACCACTCTACGCTGTTTCATAAGTTTTCGGGTTATTTTCATATTTTATTGAGTTTTTAGACGTTTCTCCTGGCGCTTATGGGTTGTGCTGAGTTCTAAACTATTCTACGCTGTTTCAGATGTTTTCTAGTTATTTTATTACTTTTTTGAATTGTTCGACCTTTCTAATGTTGCATATGTGTTGTGCTGCGTTCTGAACTATTCTACGCTGTTTCAGATGTTTTCTCGTTATTTTATTACTTTTAAAAAATTTTCTCATGTTGCATGTGTTGTGCTGCGTTCTAAGCTATGCTACGCTGTTTCAGATGTTTTCGAGTTATTTTATTACTTTGTCATGGTGCATATGGGTTGTGCTGCGTTCTACACTACTCTACACTGTTTCAGAAGTTTTCGAGTTATTTTCTTATTTTGTTGAGTTTTTATAAGTTTCTCCCGATGCCTATGGGTTGTGCTGAGTTCTAAACTAGTCTACGCTGTTTCAGATGTTTTTTTAATTATTTTATTACTTTTTTGAATTATTCGATGTTTCTCATGTTGCACATGTGTTGTACTGCGTTGCAAACTATTCTACGCTGTTTCAGAAATTTTCGACTTATTTTCTTCCTTTTTTGAGTTTTTAGAAGTTTCCCCTGGTGCCCATGGGTTGTGTTGAGTTCTACACTAGCCTACGCAGTTTCAACAGATTTCGAGTTATTTTAATACTTTCTTGAGTTATTCGAACTTTCGCATGGTGCATATGGGTTGAGCTGCGTTCTGCACTACTCTACGCTGTTTCAGAAGTTTTCGAGTTATTATCTTATTTTGTTGAGTTTTTAGAAGTTTCTTCAGGTGCCTATGGGTTGTGCTGAGTTCTAAACTCTTCTACGCTGTTTCATATGTTTTCTCGTTATTTTACTACTTTTTAAAATTGTTCTCATGTTGCATATGTGTTGTGCAGCGTTCTAAACTATGCTACGCTGTTTCAGATGTTTTCGAGTTATTTTATTACTTTGTTGAATTTTTCTACGTTTCTCATGTTCCATATGTGTTGTGCTGCGTTCTACACTACTCTACGCTGTTTCAGAAGTTTTCGAGTTATTTTCTTATTTTGTTGAGTTTTTAGAAGTTTCTCCTGATGCCTATAGGTTGTGCTGAGTTCTAAACTAGTCTACGCTGTTTCAGATGTTTTTTAGTTATTTTATTACTTTTTTGAATTATTCGACGTTTCACATGTTGCACATGTGTTGTACTGCGTTGCAAACTATTCTACGCTGTTTCAGAAATTTTCGACTTATTTTCTTCCTTTTTTGAGTTTTTAGAAGTTTCCCCTGGTGCCCATGGGTTGTGCTGAGTTCTGCACTAGCCTACGCACTTTCAACAGATTTCGAGTTATTTTAATACTTTCTTGCGTTTTTCGACGTTTCTCATGGTGCATATGGGTTGAGCTGCGGTCTACACTATTCTACGCTGTTTCAGATGTTTTCTAGATATTTTATTACTTTTTAAAATTTTTCTCATGTTGCATATGTGTTGTGCTGCGTTGTAAACTATGCTACGCTTTTTCAGATGTTTTGGAGTTATTTTATTACTTTGTTGAATTTTTCGACGTTGCTCATGTTGCATATGTGTTGTGCTGAGTTCTAAACCATTCTACGCTGTTTCAGATGTTTTCTAGTTATTTTATTATTGTTTCGAATTTTCCGACGTTTCTCATGTTGCCCATGTGTTGTACTGCGTTGCAAACTATTCTACGCTGTTTCAGAAGTTTCTGAGTTTTTTTCTAACTTCTTTGAGTTTTTAGAAGTTTATCCTGGTGCCTGTGGGTTGTGCTGAGTTCTAAACTATTCTACGCTGTTTCAGATGTTTTCTAGTTATTTTATTACTTTTTTGAATTGTTCGACCTTTCTAATGTTGCATATGTGTTGTGCTGCGTTCGGAACTATTCTACGCTGTTTCAGATGTTTTCTCGTTATTTTATTACTTTTAAAAAATTTTCTCATGTTGCATATGTGTTGTGCTGCGTTCTAAGCTATGCTACGCTGTTTCAGATGTTTTCGAGTTATTTTATTACTTTGTCATGGTGCATATGGGTTGTGTTGCGTTCTACACTACTCTACGCTGTTTCAGAAGTTTACGAGTTATTTTCTTATTTTGTTAGAGTTTTTAGAAGTTTCTCCTGGCGCTTATGGGTTGTGCTGAGTTCTAAACTATTCTACGCTGTTTCAGAGGTTTTCGATTTATTTTATTACTTTGTTGAATTTTTCTACGTTTCTCATGTTGCGTATGTGTTGTGCTGCGTTCTACACTACTCTACGCTGTTTCAGAAGTTTTCGAGTTATTTTCTTATTTTGTTGAGTTTTTAGAAATTGCTCCTGGCGCCTATGGGTTGTGCTGAGTTCTACACTAGCCTCCGCAGTTTCAACAGATTTCGAGTTATTTTAATACTTTTTTGAATTTTTCGACGTTTCTCATGGTGCTTATGGGTTGTGCTGCGTTCTACACTACTCTACGCTGTTTCATAAGTTTTCGAGTTATTTTCTTATTTTGTTGAGTTTTTAGAAGTTTCTCCTGGCGCTTATGGGTTGTGCTGAGTTCTAAACTATTCTACGCTGTTTCAGAGGTTTTTGATTTATTTTATTACTTTGTTGAATTTTTCTACGTTTCTCATGCTGCATATGGGTTGAGCTGCGTTCTACACTATTCTGCGCTGTTTCTGAAGTTTTCGAGTTATTTTCTTATTTTGTTGAGTTTTTAGAAGTTTCTCCAGGTGCCTATGGGTTGTGCTGAGTTCTAAACTATTCTACGCTGTTTCAGATGTTTTCTAGTTATTTAAATACTTTCTTGAGTTTTTCGAAGTTTCTCATGGTGCTATGGGTTGAGCTGCGTTCTACACTATTCTACGCTGTTTCAGAAGTTTTCGAGTTATTTTCTTATTTTGTTGAGTTTTTAGAAGTTTCTCCAGGTGCCTATGGGTTGTGCTGAGTTCTAAACTATTCTACGCTGTTTCAGATGTTTTCTAGTTATTTTATTACTTTTTAAAATTTTTCTCATGTTGCATATGTGTTGTGCTGCGTTGTAAACTATACTACGCTGTTTCAGATGTTTTCTTAGTTATTTAAATAGTTTCTTGAATTTTTCGAAGTTTCTCATGGTGCATATGGGTTGAGCTGCGTTCTACACTATTCTACGCTGTTTCAGAAGTTTTCGAGTTAGTTTCTTATTTTGTTGAGTTTTTAGAAGTTTCTCATGGTGCTTATGGGTTGTGCTGCGTTCTACACTACACTACGCTGTTTCATAAGTTTTCGAGTTATTTTCTTATTTTGTTGAGTTTGTAGAAGTTTCTCCTGGCGCTTATGGGTTGTGCTGAGTTCTAAACTATTCTACGCTGTTTCAGAGGTTTTCGATTTATTTTATTACTTTGTTGAATTTTTCTACGTTTCTCATGTTGCATATGTGTTGTGCTGCGTTCTACACTACTCTACGCTGTTTCAGAAGTTTTCGAGTTATTTTCTTATTTTGTTGAGTTTTTAGAAATTTCTCCTGGCGCCAATGGGTTGTGCTGAGTTCTTAACTATTCTACGCTGTTTCAGATGTTTTTTTAGTTATTTTATTACTTTTTTGAATTATTCGACGTTTCTCATGTTGCACATGTGTTGTACTGCGTTGCAAACTATTCTACGCTGTTTCAGAAATTTTCGACTTATTTTCTTCCTTTTTTGAGTTTTTAGAAGTTTCCCCTGGTGCCCATGGGTTGTGTTGAGTTCTACACCAGCCTACGCAGTTTCAACAGACTTCGAGTTATTTTAATACTTTCTTGAGTTGTTCGAAGTTTCTCATGGTGCATATGGGTTGAGCTGCGTTCTGCACTACTCTACGCTGTTTCAGATGTTTTCGAGTTATTATCTTATTTTATTGAGTTTTTAGAAATTTCTCCAGGTGCCTATGGGTTGTGCTGAGTTCTAAACTATTCTACGCTGTTTCAGATGTTTTCTAGTTATTTTATTACTTTTTTGAATTGTTCGACCTTTCTAATGTTGCATATGTGTTGTGCTGCGTTCTGAACTATTCTACGCTGTTTCAGATGTTTTCTCGTTATTTTATTACTTTTAAAATTTTTTCTCATGTTGCATATCTGTTGTGCTGCGTTGTAAACTGTGCTACGCTGTTTCAGATGTTTTCGAGTTATTTTATTACTTTGTTGAATTTTTCGACGTTGCTCATGTTGCATATGTGTTGCGCTGCGATCTACACTAGCCTAAGCTGTTTCAACAGATTTCGCGTTATTTTAATACTTTCTTGAGTTTTTCGAAGTTTCTCATGGTGCTTATGGGTTGTGCTGCGTTCTACACTACTCTACGCTGTTTCATAAGTTTTCGAGTTATCTTCTTATTTTGTTGAGTTTTTAGAAGTTTCTCCTGGCGCTTATGGGTTGTGCTGAGTTCTAAACTATGCTACGCTGTTTCAGAAGTTTTCGAGTTAGTTTCTTATTTTGTTGAGTTTTTAGAAGTTTCTCATGGTGCTTATGGGTTGTGCTGCGTTCTACACTACACTACGCTGTTTCATAAGTTTTCGAGTTATTTTCTTATTTTGTTGAGTTTGTAGAAGTTTCTCCTGGCGCTTATGGGTTGTGCTGAGTTCTAAACTATTCTACGCTGTTTCAGCGGTTTTCGATTTATTTTATTACTTTGTTGAATTTTTCTACGTTTCTCATGTTGCATATGTGTTGTGCTGCGTTCTACACTACTCTACGCTGTTTCAGAAGTTTTCGAGTTATTTTCTTATTTTGTTGAGTTTTTAGAAATTTCTCCTGGCGCCAATGGGTTGTGCTGAGTTCTTAACTATTCTACGCTGTTTCAGATGTTTTTTTAGTTATTTTATTACTTTTTTGAATTATTCGACGTTTCTCATGTTGCACATGTGTTGTACTGCGTTGCAAACTATTCTACGCTGTTTCAGAAATTTTCGACTTATTTTCTTCCTTTTTTGAGTTTTTAGAAGTTTCCCCTGGTGCCCATGGGTTGTGTTGAGTTCTACACCAGCCTACGCAGTTTCAACAGACTTCGAGTTATTTTAATACTTTCTTGAGTTGTTCGAAGTTTCTCATGGTGCATATGGGTTGAGCTGCGTTCTGCACTACTCTACGCTGTTTCAGATGTTTTCGAGTTATTATCTTATTTTATTGAGTTTTTAGAAATTTCTCCAGGTGCCTATGGGTTGTGCTGAGTTCTAAACTATTCTACGCTGTTTCAGATGTTTTCTAGTTATTTTATTACTTTTTTGAATTGTTCGACCTTTCTAATGTTGCATATGTGTTGTGCTGCGTTCTGAACTATTCTACGCTGTTTCAGATGTTTTCTCGTTATTTTATTACTTTTAAAATTTTTTCTCATGTTGCATATCTGTTGTGCTGCGTTGTAAACTGTGCTACGCTGTTTCAGATGTTTTCGAGTTATTTTATTACTTTGTTGAATTTTTCGACGTTGCTCATGTTGCATATGTGTTGCGCTGCGATCTACACTAGCCTAAGCTGTTTCAACAGATTTCGCGTTATTTTAATACTTTCTTGAGTTTTTCGAAGTTTCTCATGGTGCTTATGGGTTGTGCTGCGTTCTACACTACTCTACGCTGTTTCATAAGTTTTCGAGTTATCTTCTTATTTTGTTGAGTTTTTAGAAGTTTCTCCTGGCGCTTATGGGTTGTGCTGAGTTCTAAACTATTCTACGCTGTTTCAGAGGTTTTCGATTTATTTTATTACTTTGTTGAATTTTTCTACGTTTCTCATGTTGCCTAGGTGTTGTGCTGCGTTCTACACTACTCTACGCTGTTGCAGAAGTTTTCGAGTTATTTTCTTATTTTGTTGAGTTTTTAGAAATTTCTCCTGGCGCCTATGGGTTGTGCTGAGTTCTTAACTATTCTACGCTGTTTGAGATGTTTTCTAGTTATTTTATTACCTTTTTGAATTTTTCGACGTTTCTAATGTTGCATATGTGTTGTGCTGCGTTGCAAACTATTCTGCGCTGTTTCAGAAGTTTCCGAGTTTTTTTCTTACTTTTTTGAGTTTTTAGAAGTTTATCCTGGTGCCTATGGGTTGTGCTGAGTTCTACACTAGCCTACGCAGTTTCAACAGATTTCGAGTTATTTTAATACTTTTTTGAATTTTTCGACGTTTCTCATGGTGCTTATGGGTTGTGCTGCGTTCTACACTACTCTACGCTGTTTCATAAGTTTTCGAGTTATTTTCTTATTTTGTTGAGTTTTTAGAAGTTTCTCCTGGCGCTTATGGGTTGTGCTGAGTTCTAAACTATTCTACGCTGTTTCAGAGGTTTTTGATTTATTTTATTACTTTGTTGAATTTTTCTACGTTTCTCATGCTGCATATGGGTTGAGCTGCGTTCTACACTATTCTGCGCTGTTTCAGAAGTTTTCGAGTTATTTTCTTATTTTGTTGAGTTTTTAGAAGTTTCTCCAGGTGCCTATGGGTTGTGCTGAGTTCTAAACTATTCTACGCTGTTTCAGATGTTTTCTAGTTATTTAAATACTTTCTTGAGTTTTTCGAAGTTTCTCATGGTGCTATGGGTTGAGCTGCGTTCTACACTACTCTACGCTGTTTCAGAAGTTTTCGAGTTATTTTCTTATTTTGTTGAGTTTTTAGAAGTTTCTCCAGGTGCCTATGGGTTGTGCTGAGTTCTAAACTATTCTACGCTGTTTCAGAGGTTTTCTAGTTATTTTATTACTTTTTAAAATTTTTCTCATGTTGCATATGTGTTGTGCTGCGTTGTAAACTATACTACGCTGTTTCAGATGTTTTCTTAGTTATTTAAATACTTTCTTGAATTTTTCGAAGTTTCTCATGGTGCATATGGGTTGAGCTGCGTTCTACACTATTCTACGCTGTTTCAGAAGTTTTCGAGTTATTTTCTTATTTTGTTGAGTTTTCAGAAGTTTCTCATGGTGCTTATGGGTTGTGCTGCGTTCTACACTACTCTACGCTGTTTCATAAGTTTTCGAGTTATTTTCTTATTTTTTGAGTTTTTAGAAGTTTCTCCTGGCGCTTATGGGTTGTGCTGAGTTCTAAACTATTCTACGCTGTTTCAGAGGTTTTCGATTTATTTTATTACTTTGTTGAATTTTTCTACGTTTCTCATGTTGCATATGTGTTGTGCTGCGTTCTACACTACTCTGCGCTGTTTCAGAAGTTTTCGAGTTATTTTCTTATTTTGTTGAGTTTTTAGAAATTTCTCCTGGCGCCAATGGGTTGTGCTGAGTTCTTAACTATTCTACGCTGTTTCAGATGTTTTTTTAGTTATTTTATTACTTTTTTGAATTATTCGACGTTTCTCATGTTGCACATGTGTTGTACTGCGTTGCAAACTATTCTATGCTGTTTCAGATGTTTTTTTAGTTATTTTATTACTTTTTTGAATTATTCGACGTTTCTCATGTTGCACATGTGTTGTACTGCGTTGCAAACTATTCTATGCTGTTTCAGAAATTTTCGACTTATTTTCTTACTTTTTTGAGTTTTTAGATGTTTTCCCGGGTGCCTATGGGTTGTGTTGAGTTCTACACTAGCCTACGCAGTTTCAACAGATTTCGAGTTATTTTAATACCTTCTTGAGTTATTCGAACTTTCGCATGGTGCATATGGGTTGTGTTGCGTTCTACACTACTCTACGCTGTTTCAGAAGTTTTCGAGTTATTTTCTTATTTTGTTGAGTTTTTAGAAGTTTCTCCTGGCGCTTATGGGTTGTGCTGAGTTCTAAACTATTCTACGCTGTTTCAGATGTTTTCTAGTTATTTTATTACTTTTTTGAATTGTTCGACCTTTCTAATGTTGCATATGTGTTGTGCTGCGTTCTGAACTATTCTACGCTGTTTCAGATGTTTTCTCGTTATTTTATTACTTTTAAAAAATTTTCTCATGTTGCATATGTGTTGTGCTGCGTTCTAAGCTATGCTACGCTGTTTCAGATGTTTTCGAGTTATTTTATTACTTTGTCATGGTGCATATGGGTTGTGCTGCGTTCTACACTACTCTACACTGTTTCAGAAGTTTTCGAGTTATTTTCTTATTTTGTTGAGTTTTTATAAGTTTCTCCCGATGCCTATGGGTTGTGCTGAGTTCTAAACTAGTCTACGCTGTTTCAGATGTTTTTTTAGTTATTTTATTACTTTTTTGAATTATTCGATGTTTCTCATGTTGCACATGTGTTGTACTGCGTTGCAAAGTATTCTACGCTGTTTCAGAAATTTTCGACTTATTTTCTTCCTTTTTTGAGTTTTTAGAAGTTTCCCCTGGTGCCCATGGGTTGTGTTGAGTTCTACACTAGCCTACGCAGTTTCAACAGATTTCAAGTTATTTTAATACTTTCTTGAGTTATTCGAACTTTCGCATGGTGCATATGGGTTGAGCTGCGTTCTGCACTACTCTACGCTGTTTCAGAAGTTTTCGAGTTATTATCTTATTTTGTTGAGTTTTTAGAAGTTTCTTCAGGTGCCTATGGGTTGTGCTGAGTTCTAAACTCTTCTACGCTGTTTCATATGTTTTCTCGTTATTTTACTACTTTTTAAAATTGTTCTCATGTTGCATATGTGTTGTGCAGCGTTCTAAACTATGCTACGCTGTTTCAGATGTTTTCGAGTTATTTTATTACTTTGTTGAATTTTTCTACGTTTCTCATGTTCCATATGTGTTGTGCTGCGTTCTACACTACTCTACGCTGTTTCAGAAGTTTTCGAGTTATTTTCTTATTTTGTTGAGTTTTTAGAAGTTTCTCCTGATGCCTATAGGTTGTGCTGAGTTCTAAACTAGTCTACGCTGTTTCAGATGTTTTTTAGTTATTTTATTACTTTTTTGAATTATTCGACGTTTCACATGTTGCACATGTGTTGTACTGCGTTGCAAACTATTCTACGCTGTTTCAGAAATTTTCGACTTATTTTCTTCCTTTTTTGAGTTTTTAGAAGTTTCCCCTGGTGCCCATGGGTTGTGCTGAGTTCTGCACTAGCCTACGCACTTTCAACAGATTTCGAGTTATTTTAATACTTTCTTGCGTTTTTCGACGTTTCTCAGGGTGCATATGGGTTGAGCTGCGGTCTACACTATTCTACGCTGTTTCAGATGTTTTCTAGATATTTTATTACTTTTTAAAATTTTTCTCATGTTGCATATGTGTTGTGCTGCGTTGTAAACTATGCTACGCTTTTTCAGATGTTTTCGAGTTATTTTATTACTTTGTTGAATTTTTCGACGTTGCTCATGTTGCATATGTGTTGTGCTGAGTTCTAAACCATTCTACGCTGTTTCAGATGTTTTCTAGTTATTTTATTATTGTTTCGAATTTTCCGACGTTTCTCATGTTGCCCATGTGTTGTACTGCGTTGCAAACTATTCTACGCTGTTTCAGAAGTTTCCGAGTTTTTTTCTAACTTTTTTGAGTTTTTAGAAGTTTATCCTGGTGCCTGTGGGTTGTGCTGAGTTCTAAACTATTCTACGCTGTTTCAGATGTTTTCTAGTTATTTTATTACTTTTTTGAATTGTTCGACCTTTCTAATGTTGCATATGTGTTGTGCTGCGTTCGGAACTATTCTACGCTGTTTCAGATGTTTTCTCGTTATTTTATTACTTTTAAAAAATTTTCTCATGTTGCATATGTGTTGTCCTGCGTTCTAAGCTATGCTACGCTGTTTCAGATGTTTTCGAGTTATTTTCTTATTTTGTTGAGTTTTTATAAGTTTCTCCCGATGCCTATGGGTTGTGCTGAGTTCTAAACTAGTCTACGCTGTTTCAGATGTTTTTTTAGTTATTTTATTACTTTTTTGAATTATTCGATGTTTCTCATGTTGCACATGTGTTGTACTGCGTTGCAAACTATTCTACGCTGTTTCAGAAATTTTCGACTTATTTTCTTCCTTTTTTGAGATTTTAGAAGTTTCCCCTGGTGCCCATGGGTTGTGTTGAGTTCTACACTAGCCTACGCAGTTTCAACAGATTTCGAGTTATTTTAATACTTTCTTGAGTTATTCGAACTTTCGCATGGTGCATATGGGTTGAGCTGCGCTCTGCACTACTCTACGCTGTTTCAGAAGTTTTCAAGTTATTATCTTATTTTGTTGAGTTTTTAGAAGTTTCTCCAGGTGCCTATGGGTTGTGCTGAGTTCTAAACTCTTCTACGCTGTTTCATATGTTTTCTCGTTATTTTATTACTTTTTAAAATTGTTCTCATGTTGCATATGTGTTGTGTAGCGTTCTAAACTAGGCTACGCTGTTTCAGATGTTTTCGAGTTATTTTATTACTTTGTTGAATTTTTCTACGTTTCTCATGTTCCATATGTGTTGTGCTGCGTTCTACACTACTCTACGCTGTTTCAGAAGTTTTCGAGTTATTTTCTTATTTTGTTGAGTTTTTAGAAGTTTCTCCTGATGCCTATAGGTTGTGCTGAGTTCTAAACTAGTCTACGCTGTTTCAGATGTTTTTTAGTTATTTTATTACTTTTTTGAATTATTCGACGTTTCACATGTTGCACATGTGTTGTACTGCGTTGCAAACTATTCTACGCTGTTTCAGAAATTTTCGACTTATTTTCTTCCTTTTTTGAGTTTTTAGAAGTTTCCCCTGGTGCCCATGGGTTGTGCTGAGTTCTGCACTAGCCTACGCACTTTCAACAGATTTCGAGTTATTTTAATACTTTCTTGCGTTTTTCGACGTTTCTCATGGTGCATATGGGTTGAGCTGCGCTCTGCACTACTCTACGCTGTTTCAGAAGTTTTCAAGTTATTATCTTATTTTGTTGAGTTTTTAGAAGTTTCTCCAGGTGCCTATGGGTTGTGCTGCGTTCTACACTACTCTACGCTGTGTCAGATGTTTTCTAGTTATTTTATTGCTTTTTTGAATTGTTCGACCTTTCTAATGTTGCATATGTGTTGTGCTGCGTTCTGAACTATTCTACGCTGTTTCAGATGTTTTCTAGATATTTTATTACTTTTTAAAATTTTTCTCATGTTGCATATGTGTTGTGCTGCGTTGTAAACTATGCTACGCTTTTTCAGATGTTTTCGAGTTATTTTATTACTTTGTTGAATTTTTCGACGTTGCTCATGTTGCATGTGTTGTGCTGAGTTCTAAACCATTCTACGCTGTTTCAGATGTTTTCTAGTTATTTTATTATTGTTTCGAATTTTCCGACGTTTCTCATGTTGCCCATGTGTTGTACTGCGTTGCAAACTATTCTACGCTGTTTCAGAAGTTTCCGAGTTTTTTTCTAACTTTTTTGAGTTTTTAGAAGTTTATCCTGGTGCCTGTGGGTTGTGCTGAGTTCTAAACTATTCTACGCTGTTTCAGATGTTTTCTAGTTATTTTATTACTTTTTTGAATTGTTCGACCTTTCTAATGTTGCATATGTGTTGTGCTGCGTTCTGAACTATTCTACGCTGTTTCAGATGTTTTCTCGTTATTTTATTACTTTTAAAAAATTTTCTCATGTTGCATATGTGTTGTGCTGCGTTCTAAGCTATGCTACGCTGTTTCAGATGTTTTCGAGTTATTTTATTACTTTGTCATGGTGCATATGGGTTGTGCTGCGTTCTACACTACTCTACACTGTTTCAGAAGTTTTCGAGTTATTTTCTTATTTTGTTGAGTTTTTATAAGTTTCTCCCGATGCCTATGGGTTGTGCTGAGTTCTAAACTTGTCTACGCTGTTTCAGATGTTTTTTTAGTTATTTTATTACTTTTTTGAATTATTCGATGTTTCTCATGTTGCACATGTGTTGTACTGCGTTGCAAACTATTCTACGCTGTTTCAGAAATTTTCGACTTATTTTCTTCCTTTTTTGAGTTTTTAGAAGTTTCCCCTGGTGCCCATGGGTTGTGTTGAGTTCTACACTAGCCTACGCAGTTTCAACAGATTTCGAGTTATTTTAATACTTTCTTGAGTTATTCGAACTTTCGCATGGTGCATATGGGTTGAGCTGCGTTCTGCACTACTCTACGCTGTTTCAGAAGTTTTCGAGTTATTATCTTATTTTGTTGAGTTTTTAGAAGTTTCTTCAGGTGCCTATGGGTTGTGCTGAGTTCTAAACTCTTCTACGCTGTTTCATATGTTTTCTCGTTATTTTACTACTTTTTAAAATTGTTCTCATGTTGCATATGTGTTGTGCAGCGTTCTAAACTATGCTACGCTGTTTCAGATGTTTTCGAGTTATTTTATTACTTTGTTGAATTTTTCTACGTTTCTCATGTTCCATATGTGTTGTGCTGCGTTCTACACTACTCTACGCTGTTTCAGAAGTTTTCGAGTTATTTTCTTATTTTGTTGAGTTTTTAGAAGTTTCTCCTGATGCCTATAGGTTGTGCTGAGTTCTAAACTAGTCTACGCTGTTTCAGATGTTTTTTAGTTATTTTATTACTTTTTTGAATTATTCGACGTTTCACATGTTGCACATGTGTTGTACTGCGTTGCAAACTATTCTACGCTGTTTCAGAAATTTTCGACTTATTTTCTTCCTTTTTTGAGTTTTTAGAAGTTTCCCCTGGTGCCCATGGGTTGTGCTGAGTTCTGCACTAGCCTACGCACTTTCAACAGATTTCGAGTTATTTTAATACTTTCTTGCGTTTTTCGACGTTTCTCAGGGTGCATATGGGTTGAGCTGCGGTCTACACTATTCTACGCTGTTTCAGATGTTTTCTAGATATTTTATTACTTTTTAAAATTTTTCTCATGTTGCATATGTGTTGTGCTGCGTTGTAAACTATGCTACGCTTTTTCAGATGTTTTCGAGTTATTTTATTACTTTGTTGAATTTTTCGACGTTGCTCATGTTGCATATGTGTTGTGCTGAGTTCTAAACCATTCTACGCTGTTTCAGATGTTTTCTAGTTATTTTATTATTGTTTCGAATTTTCCGACGTTTCTCATGTTGCCCATGTGTTGTACTGCGTTGCAAACTATTCTACGCTGTTTCAGAAGTTTCCGAGTTTTTTTCTAACTTTTTTGAGTTTTTAGAAGTTTATCCTGGTGCCTGTGGGTTGTGCTGAGTTCTAAACTATTCTACGCTGTTTCAGATGTTTTCTAGTTATTTTATTACTTTTTTGAATTGTTCGACCTTTCTAATGTTGCATATGTGTTGTGCTGCGTTCGGAACTATTCTACGCTGTTTCAGATGTTTTCTCGTTATTTTATTACTTTTAAAAAATTTTCTCATGTTGCATATGTGTTGTGCTGCGTTCTAAGCTATGCTACGCTGTTTCAGATGTTTTCGAGTTATTTTATTACTTTGTCATGGTGCATATGGGTTGTGCTGCGTTCTACACTACTCTAAACTGTTTCAGAAGTTTTCGAGTTATTTTCTTATTTTGTTGAGTTTTTATAAGTTTCTCCCGATGCCTATGGGTTGTGCTGAGTTCTAAACTAGTCTACGCTGTTTCAGATGTTTTTTTAGTTATTTTATTACTTTTTTGAATTATTCGATGTTTCTCATGTTGCACATGTGTTGTACTGCGTTGCAAACTATTCTACGCTGTTTCAGAAATTTTCGACTTATTTTCTTCCTTTTTTGAGTTTTTAGAAGTTTCCCCTGGTGCCCATGGGTTGTGTTGAGTTCTACACTAGCCTACGCAGTTTCAACAGATTTCGAGTTATCTTAATACTTTCTTGAGTTTTTCGAAGTTTCTCATGGTGCATATGGGTTGAGCTGCGTTCTGCACTACTCTACGCTGTTTCAGAAGTTTTCAAGTTATTATCTTATTTTGTTGAGTTTTTAGAAATTTCTCCAGGTGCCTATGGGTTGTGCTGAGTTCTAAACTATTCTACGCTGTTTCAGATGTTTTCTAGTTATTTTATTACTTTTTTGAATTATTCGACGTTTCTCATGTTGCACATGTGTTGTACTGCGTTGCAATCTATTCTATGCTGTTTCAGAAATTTTCGACTTATTTTCTTACTTTTTTGAGTTTTTAGATGTTTTCCCGGGTGCCTATGGGTTGTGTTGAGTTCTACACTAGCCTGCGCAGTTTCAACAGATTTCGAGTTATTTTAATACTTTCTTGAGTTTATCGTAGTTTCTCATGGTGCATATGGGTTGAGCTGCGTTCTGCACTACTCTACGCTGTTTCAGAAGTTTTCGAGTTATTATCTTATTTTGTTGAGATTTTAGAAATTTCTCCAGGTGCCTATGGGTTGTGCTGAGTTCTAAACTATTCTACGCTGTTTCAGATGTTTTCTAGTTATTTTATTACTTTTTTGAATTGTTCGACCTTTCTAATGTTGCATATGTGTTGTGCTGCGTTCTGAACTATTCTACGCTGTTTCAGATGTTTTCTAGTTATTTTATTACTTTAAAAAAATTTTCTCATGTTGCATATGTGTTGTGCTGCGTTCTGAACTATGCTACGCTCTTTCAGATGTTTTCGAGTTAATTTATTACTTTGTTGAATTTTTCGACGTTGCTCATGTTGCATATGTGTTGCGCTGCGATCTACACTAGCCTACGCTGGTTCAACAGATTTCGCGTTATTTTAATACTTTCTTGAGTTGTTCGAAGTTTCTCATGGTGCTTATGGGTTGTCCTGCGTTCTACACTACTCTACGCTGTTTCAGAAGTTTTCGAGTTATTTTAATACTTTCTTGAGTTTTTCGAAGTTTCTCATTGTGCATATGGGTTGAGCTGCGTTCTACACTATTCTACGCTGTTTGAGATGTTTTCTAGTTATTTTATTACTTTTTTGAATTTTTCGACGTTTCTCATGTTGCACATGTGTTGTACTGCGTTGCAAACTATTCTACGCTGTTTCAGAAATTTTCGACTTATTTTCTTCCTTTTTTGAGATTTTAGAAGTTTCCCCTGGTGCCCATGGGTTGTGCTGAGTTCTACACTAGCCTACGCAGTTGCAACAGATTTCGAGTTATTTTAATACTTTCTTGAGTTATTCGAACTTTCGCATGGTGCATATGGGTTGAGCTGCGTTCTGCACTACTCTACGCTGTTTCAGAAGTTTTCGAGTTATTATCTTATTTTGTTGAGTTTTTAGAAGTTTCTCCAGGTGCCTATGGGTTGTGCTGAGTTCTAAACTCTTCTACGCTGTTTCATATGTTTTCTCGTTATTTTATTACTTTTTAAAATTGTTCTCATGTTGCATATGTGTTGTGCAGCGTTCTAAACTATGCTACGCTGTTTCAGATGTTTTCGAGTTATTTTATTACTTTGTTGAATTTTTCGAAGTTTCTCATGCTGCATATGGGTTGAGCTGCGTTCTACACTACTCTACGCTGTTTCAGAAGTTTTCGAGTTATTTTCTTATTGTGTTGAGTTTTTAGAAGTTTCTCCTGATGCCTATAGGTTGTGCTGAGTTCTAAACTAGTCTACGCTGTTTCAGATGTTTTTTAGTTATTTTATTACTTTTTTGAATTATTCGACGTTTCACATGTTGCACATGTGTTGTACTGCGTTGCAAACTATTCTACGCTGTTTCAGAAATTTTCGACTTATTTTCTTCCTTTTTTGAGTTTTTAGAAGTTTCCCCTGGTGCCCATGGGTTGTGCTGAGTTCTGCACTAGCCTACGCACTTTCAACAGATTTCGAGTTATTTTAATACTTTCTTGCGTTTTTCGACGTTTCTCATGGTGCATATGGGTTGAGCTGCGGTCTACACTATTCTACGCTGTTTCAGATGTTTTCTAGATATTTTATTACTTTTTAAAATTTTTCTCATGTTGCATATGTGTTGTGCTGCGTTGTAAACTATGCTACGCTTTTTCAGATGTTTTCGAGTTATTTTATTACTTTGTTGAATTTTTCGACGTTGCTCATGTTGCATATGTGTTGTGCTGAGTTCTAAACCATTCTACGCTGTTTCAGATGTTTTCTAGTTATTTTATTATTGTTTCGAATTTTCCGACGTTTCTCATGTTGCCCATGTGTTGTACTGCGTTGCAAACTATTCTACGCTGTTTCAGAAGTTTCCGAGTTTTTTTCTAACTTTTTTGAGTTTTTAGAAGTTTATCCTGGTGCCTGTGGGTTGTGCTGAGTTCTAAACTATTCTACGCTGTTTCAGATGTTTTCTAGTTATTTTATTACTTTTTTGAATTGTTCGACCTTTCTAATGTTGCAAATATGTTGTGCTGCGTTCTGAACTATTCTACGCTGTTTCAGATGTTTTCTCGTTATTTTATTACTTTTAAAAAAATTTCTCATGTTGCATATGTGTTGTGCTGCGTTCTAAGCTATGCTACGCTGTTTCAGATGTTTTCGAGTTATTTTATTACTTTGTCATGGTGCATATGGGTTGTGCTGCGTTCTACACTACTCTACACTGTTTCAGAAGTTTTCGAGTTATTTTCTTATTTTGTTGAGTTTTTATAAGTTTCTCCCGATGCCTATGGGTTGTGCTGAGTTCTAAACTAGTCTACGCTGTTTCAGATGTTTTTTTAGTTATTTTATTACTTTTTTGAATTATTCGTGTTTCTCATGTTGCACATGTGTTGTACTGCGTTGCAAACTATTCTACGCTGTTTCAGAAATTTTCGACTTATTTTCTTCCTTTTTTGAGTTTTTAGAAGTTTCCCCTGGTGCCCATGGGTTGTGTTGAGTTCTACACTAGCCTACGCAGTTTCAACAGATTTCGAGTTATCTTAATACTTTCTTGAGTTTTTCGAAGTTTCTCATGGTGCATATGGGTTGAGCTGCGTTCTGCACTACTCTACGCTGTTTCAGAAGTTTTCAAGTTATTATCTTATTTTGTTGAGTTTTTAGAAATTTCTCCAGGTGCCTATGGGTTGTGCTGAGTTCTAAACTATTCTACGCTGTTTCAGATGTTTTCTAGTTATTTTATTACTTTTTAAAATTTTTCTCATGTTGCATATGTGTTGTGCTGCGTTGTAAACTATGCTACGCTGTTTCAGATGCTTTCGAGTTATTTTATTACTTTGTTGAATTTTTCGACGTTGCTCATGTTGCATTTGTGTTGCGCTGCGATCTACACTAGCCTACGCTGTTTCAACAGATTTCGCGTTATTTTAATACTTTCTTGAGTTTTCCGCAGTTTCTCATGGTGCTTATGGGTTGTGCTGCGTTCTGCACCACTCTACGCTGTTTCATAAGTTTTCGGGTTATTTTCATATTTTATTGAGTTTTTAGACGTTTCTCCTGGCGCTTATGGGTTGTGCTGAGTTCTAAACTATTCTACGCTGTTTCAGATGTTTTCTAGTTATTTTATTACTTTTTTGAATTGTTCGACCTTTCTAATGTTGCATATGTGTTGTGCTGCGTTCTGAACTATTCTACGCTGTTTCAGATGTTTTCTCGTTATTTTATTACTTTTAAAAAATTTTCTCATGTTGCATGTGTTGTGCTGCGTTCTAAGCTATGCTACGCTGTTTCAGATGTTTTCGAGTTATTTTATTACTTTGTCATGGTGCATATGGGTTGTGCTGCGTTCTACACTACTCTACACTGTTTCAGAAGTTTTCGAGTTATTTTCTTATTTTGTTGAGTTTTTATAAGTTTCTCCCGATGCCTATGGGTTGTGCTGAGTTCTAAACTAGTCTACGCTGTTTCAGATGTTTTTTTAATTATTTTATTACTTTTTTGAATTATTCGATGTTTCTCATGTTGCACATGTGTTGTACTGCGTTGCAAACTATTCTACGCTGTTTCAGAAATTTTCGACTTATTTTCTTCCTTTTTTGAGTTTTTAGAAGTTTCCCCTGGTGCCCATGGGTTGTGTTGAGTTCTACACTAGCCTACGCAGTTTCAACAGATTTCGAGTTATTTTAATACTTTCTTGAGTTATTCGAACTTTCGCATGGTGCATATGGGTTGAGCTGCGTTCTGCACTACTCTACGCTGTTTCAGAAGTTTTCGAGTTATTATCTTATTTTGTTGAGTTTTTAGAAGTTTCTTCAGGTGCCTATGGGTTGTGCTGAGTTCTAAACTCTTCTACGCTGTTTCATATGTTTTCTCGTTATTTTACTACTTTTTAAAATTGTTCTCATGTTGCATATGTGTTGTGCAGCGTTCTAAACTATGCTACGCTGTTTCAGATGTTTTCGAGTTATTTTATTACTTTGTTGAATTTTTCTACGTTTCTCATGTTCCATATGTGTTGTGCTGCGTTCTACACTACTCTACGCTGTTTCAGAAGTTTTCGAGTTATTTTCTTATTTTGTTGAGTTTTTAGAAGTTTCTCCTGATGCCTATAGGTTGTGCTGAGTTCTAAACTAGTCTACGCTGTTTCAGATGTTTTTTAGTTATTTTATTACTTTTTTGAATTATTCGACGTTTCACATGTTGCACATGTGTTGTACTGCGTTGCAAAATATTCTACGCCGTTTCAGAAATTTTCGACTTATTTTCTTCCTTTTTTGAGTTTTTAGAAGTTTCCCCTGGTGCCCATGGGTTGTGCTGAGTTCTGCACTAGCCTACGCACTTTCAACAGATTTCGAGTTATTTTAATACTTTCTTGCGTTTTTCGACGTTTCTCATGGTGCATATGGGTTGAGCTGCGGTCTACACTATTCTACGCTGTTTCAGATGTTTTCTAGATATTTTATTACTTTTTAAAATTTTTCTCATGTTGCATATGTGTTGTGCTGCGTTGTAAACTATGCTACGCTTTTTCAGATGTTTTCGAGTTATTTTATTACTTTGTTGAATTTTTCGACGTTGCTCATGTTGCATATGTGTTGTGCTGAGTTCTAAACCATTCTACGCTGTTTCAGATGTTTTCTAGTTATTTTATTATTGTTTCGAATTTTCCGACGTTTCTCATGTTGCCCATGTGTTGTACTGCGTTGCAAACTATTCTACGCTGTTTCAGAAGTTTCTGAGTTTTTTTCTAACTTCTTTGAGTTTTTAGAAGTTTATCCTGGTGCCTGTGGGTTGTGCTGAGTTCTAAACTATTCTACGCTGTTTCAGATGTTTTCTAGTTATTTTATTACTTTTTTGAATTGTTCGACCTTTCTAATGTTGCATATGTGTTGTGCTGCGTTCGGAACTATTCTACGCTGTTTCAGATGTTTTCTCGTTATTTTATTACTTTTAAAAATTTTTCTCATGTTGCATATGTGTTGTGCTGCGTTCTAAGCTATGCTACGCTGTTTCAGATGTTTTCGAGTTATTTTATTACTTTGTCATGGTGCATATGGGTTGTGCTGCGTTCTACACTACTCTACACTGTTTCAGAAGTTTTCGAGTTATTTTCTTATTTTGTTGAGTTTTTATAAGTTTCTCCCGATGCCTATGGGTTGTGCTGAGTTCTAAACTAGTCTACGCTGTTTCAGATGTTTTTTTAGTTATTTTATTACTTTTTTGAATTATTCGATGTTTCTCATGTTGCACATGTGTTGTACTGCGTTGCAAACTATTCTACGCTGTTTCAGAAATTTTCGACTTATTTTCTTCCTTTTTTGAGTTTTTAGAAGTTTCCCCTGGTGCCCATGGGTTGTGCTGAGTTCTTCACTAGCCTACGCAGTTTCAACAGATTTCGAGTTATCTTAATACTTTCTTGAGTTTTTCGAAGTTTCTCATGGTGCATATGGGTTGAGCTGCGTTCTGCACTACTCTACGCTGTTTCAGAAGTTTTCAAGTTATTATCTTATTTTGTTGAGTTTTTAGAAATTTCTCCAGGTGCCTATGGGTTGTGCTGAGTTCTAAACTATTCTACGCTGTTTCAGATGTTTTCTAGTTATTTTATTACTTTTTAAAATTTTTCTCATGTTGCATATGTGTTGTGCTGCGTTGTAAACTATGCTACGCTGTTTCAGATGCTTTCGAGTTATTATATTACTTTTTTGAATTTTTCGACGTTGCTCATGTTGCATTTGTGTTGCGCTGCGATCTACACTAGCCTACGCTGTTTCAACAGATTTCGCGTTATTTTAATACTTTCTTGAGTTTTCCGCAGTTTCTCATGCTGCTTATGGGTTGTGCTGCGTTCTACACCACTCTACGCTGTTTCATAAGTTTTCGGGTTATTTTCATATTTTATTGAGTTTTTAGACGTTTCTCCTGGCGCTTATGGGTTGTGCTGAGTTCTAAACTATTCTACGCTGTTTATGAGGTTTTCGATTTATTTTATTACTTTGTTGACTTTTTCTACGTTTCTCATGTTGCATATGTGTTGTGCTGAGTTCTAAACTATTCTACGCTGTTTCAGATGTTTTCTAGTTATTTTATTATTTTTTCGAATATTCCGACGTTTATCATGTTGCACATGTGTTGTACTGCGTTGCAAACTATTCTACGCTGTTTCAGAAATTTTCGACTTATTTTCTTACTTTTTTGAGTTTTTAGAAGTTTATCCTGGTGCCTATGGGTTGTGCTGAGTTCTCCACTAGCCTACGCTGTTTCAACAGATTTCGAGTTATTTTAATACTTTCTTGAGTTTTTCGAAGTTTCTCATGCTGCATATGGGTTGAGCTGCGTTCTACACTACTCTACGCTGTTTCAGAAGTTTTCGAGTTATTTTCTTATTTTGTTGAGTTTTTAGAAGTTTCTCCTGATGCCTATGGGTTGTGCTGAGTTCTAAACTAGTCTACGCTGTTTCAGATGTTTTTTAGTTATTTTATTACTTTTTTGAATTATTCGACGTTTCTCATGTTGCACATGTGTTGTACTGCGTTGCAAACTATTCTATGCTGTTTCAGAAATTTTCGACTTATTTTCTTACTTTTTTGAGTTTTTAGATGTTTTCCCTGGTGCCCATGGGTTGTGCTGAGTTCTACACTAGCCTACGCAGTTTCAACAGATTTCGAGTTATTTTAATACTTTCTTGAGTTTTTCGAAGTTTCTCATGCTGCATATGGGTTGAGCTGCGTTCTACACTACTCTACGCTGTTTCAGAAGTTTTCGAGTTATTTTCTTATATTGTTGAGTTTTTAGAAATTTCTCCTGACGCCTATGGGTTGTGCTGAGTTCTAAACTATTCTACGCTGTTTCAGATGTTTTTTAGTTATTTTATTACTTTTTTGAATTTTTTGACGTTTCTAATGTTGCGTATGTGTTATGCTGCGTTATAAACTATTCTACGCTGTTTCACATGTTTTCTAGTTATTTTAATACTTTGTTGAATTTTTCGACGTTTCTCATGTTGCATATGTGTTGTGCTGCGTTCTACACTAGCCTACGCTGTTTCAACAGATTTCGAGTTATTTTAATACTTTCTTGAGTTTATCGTAGTTTGTCATGGTGCATATGGGTTGAGCTGCGTTCTGCACTACTCTACGCTGTTTCAGAAGTTTTCGAGTTATTATCTTATTTTGTTGAGTTTTTAGAAATTTCTCCAGGTGCCTATGGGTTGTGCTGAGTTCTAAACTATTCTACGCTGTTTCAGATGTTTTCTAGTTATTTTATTACTTTTTTGAATTGTTCGACCTTTCTAATGTTGCATATGTGTTGTGCTGCGTTCTGAACTATTCTACGCTGTTTCAGATGTTTTCTCGTTATTTTATTGCTTTAAAATTTTTTTCTCATGTTGCATATGTGTTGTGCTGCGTTCTGAACTATGCTACGATGTTTCAGATGTTTTCGAGTTATTTTATTACTTTGTTGAATTTTTCGACGTTGCTCATGTTGCATATGTGTTGCGCTGCGATCTACACTAGCCTACGCTGGTTCAACAGATTTCGCGTTATTTTAATACTTTCTTGAGTTTTTCGAAGTTTCTCATGGTGCTTATGGGTTGTCCTGCGTTCTACACTACTCTACGCTGTTTCAGAAGTTTTCGAGTTATTTTCTTATTTTGTTGAGTTTTTGGAAGTTTCTCCTGGCGCTTATGGGTTATGCTGAGTTCTAAACTATTCTACGCTGTTTGAGATGTTTTCTAGTTATTTTATTACTTTTTTGAAGTTTCGACGTTTCTCATGTTGCACATGTGTTGTGCTGCGTTGCAAACTATTCTACGCTGTTTGAGAAATTTTCGACTTATTTTCTTACTTTTTTGAGTTTTTAGAAGTTTCCCCTGGTGCCCATGGGTTGTGCTGAGTTCTACACTAGCCTACGCAGCTTCAACAGATTTCGAGTTATTTTAATACTTTCTTGAGTTTTTCGAAGTTTCTCATGGTGCATATGGGTTGAGCTGCGTTCTACACTATTCTACGCTGTTTCAGACGTTTTCGAGTTATTTTCTTATTTTGTTGAGTTTTTAGACGTTTCTCCAGGTGCCTATGGGTTGTGCTGTGTTCTAAACTATTCTACGCTGTTTCAGATGTTTTCTCGTTATTTTATTACTTTTAAAAAATTTTCTCATGTTGCATATGTGTTGTGCTGCGTTCTAAACTATGCTACGCTGTTTCAGATGTTTTCGAGTTATTTTATTACTTTGTTGAATTTTTCGACGTTGCTCATGTTGCATATGTGTTGCGCTGCGATCTACACTAGCCTACGCTGGTTCAACAGATTTCGCGTTATTTTAATACTTTCTTGAGTTTTTCGAAGTTTCTCATGGTGCTTATGGGTTGTCCTGCGTTCTACACTACTCTACGCTGTTTCAGAAGTTTTCGAGTTATTTTCTTATTTTGTTGAGTTTTTAGAAGTTTCTCCTGGCGCTTATGGGTTATGCTGAGTTCTAAACTATTCTACGCTGTTTGAGATGTTTTCTAGTTATTTTATTACTTTTTTGAATTTTTCGACGTTTCTCATGTTGCACATGTGTTGTACTGCGTTGCAAACTATTCTACGCTGTTTGAGAAATTTTCGACTTATTTTCTTACTTTTTTGAGTTTTTAGAAGTTTCCCCTGGTGCCCATGGGTTGTGCTGAGTTCTACACTTGCCTACTCAGCTTCAACAGATTTCGAGTTATTTTAATACTTTCTTGAGTTTTTCGAAGTTTCTCATGGTGCATATGGGTTGAGCTGCGTTCTACACTATTCTACGCAGTTTCAGAAGTTTTCGAGTTATTTTATTACCTTTTTGAATGTTTCGACGTTTCTAATGTTGCATATGTGTTGTGCTGAGTTCTAAACTATTCTACGCTGTTTCAGATGTTTTCTAGTTATTTTATTATTTTTTCGAATATTCCGACGTTTATCATGTTGCACATGTGTTGTACTGCGTTGCAAACTATTCTACGCTGTTTCAGAAATTTTCGACTTATTTTCTTACTTTTTTGAGTTTTTAGAAGTTTCCCCTGGTGCCCATGGGTTGTGCTGAGTTCTACACTAGCCTACGCAGCTTCAACAGATTTCGAGTTATTTTAATACTTTCTTGAGTTTTTCGAAGTTTCTCATGGTGCATATGGGTTGAGCTGCGTTCTACACTATTCTACGCTGTTTCAGACGTTTTCGAGTTATTTTCTTATTTTGTTGAGTTTTTAGACGTTTCTCCAGGTGCCTATGGGTTGTGCTGTGTTCTAAACTATTCTACGCTGTTTCAGATGTTTTCTCGTTATTTTATTACTTTTAAAAAATTTTCTCATGTTGCATATGTGTTGTGCTGCGTTCTAAACTATGCTACGCTGTTTCAGATGTTTTCGAGTTATTTTATTACTTTGTTGAATTTTTCGACGTTGCTCATGTTGCATATGTGTTGCGCTGCGATCTACACTAGCCTACGCTGGTTCAACAGATTTCGCGTTATTTTAATACTTTCTTGAGTTTTTCGAAGTTTCTCATGGTGCTTATGGGTTATCCTGCGTTCTACACTACTCTACGCTGTTTCAGAAGTTTTCGAGTTATTTTCTTATTTTGTTGAGTTTTTAGAAGTTTCTCCTGGCGCTTATGGGTTATGCTGAGTTCTAAACTATTCTACGCTGTTTGAGATGTTTTCTAGTTATTTTATTACTTTTTTGAATTTTTCGACGTTTCTCATGTTGCACATGTGTTGTACTGCGTTGCAAACTATTCTACGCTGTTTGAGAAATTTTCGACTTATTTTCTTACTTTTTTGAGTTTTTAGAAGTTTCCCCTGGTGCCCATGGGTTGTGCTGAGTTCTACACTAGCCTACTCAGCTTCAACAGATTTCGAGTTATTTTAATACTTTCTTGAGTTTTTCGAAGTTTCTCATGGTGCATATGGGTTGAGCTGCGTTCTACACTATTCTACGCTGTTTGAGATGTTTTCTAGTTATTTTATTACTTTTTTGAATTTTTCGACGTTTCTCATGTTGCACATGTGTTGTACTGCGTTGCAAACTATTCTACGCTGTTTCAGAAATTTTCGACTTATTTTCTTACTTTCTTGAGTTTTTAGAAGTTTCCCCTGGTGCCCATGGGTTGTGCTGAGTTCTACACTAGCCTACGCAGTTTCAACAGATTTCGAGTTATTTTATTACTTTCTTGAGTTTTTCGAAGTTTCTCATGGTGCATATGGGTTGAGCTGCGTTCTACACTACTCTACGCTGTTTCAGAAGTTTTCGAGTTATTTTATTACCTTTTTGAATGTTTCGACGTTTCTAATGTTGCATATGTGTTGTGCTGAGTTCTAAACTATTCTACGCTGTTTCAGATGTTTTCTAGTTATTTTATTATTTTTTCGAATATTCCGACGTTTATCATGTTGCACATGTGTTGTACTGCGTTGCAAACTATTCTACGCTGTTTCAGAAATTTTCGACTTATTTTCTTACTTTATTGAGTTTTTAGAAGTTTATCCTGGTGCCTATGGGTTGTGCTGAGTTCTCCACTAGCCTACGCTGTTTCAACAGATTTCGAGTTATTTTAATACTTTCTTGAGTTTTTCGAAGTTTCTCATGCTGCATATGGGTTGAGCTGCGTTCTACACTACTCTACGCTGTTTCAGAAGTTTTCGAGTTATTTACTTATTCTGTTGAGTTTTTTGAAGTTTCTCCTGATGCCTATGGGTTGTGCTGCGTTCTAAACTATGCTACGCTGTTTCAGAGGTTTTCGATTTATTTTATTACTTTGTTGAATTTTTCGACGTTTCTCATGTTGCATATGTGTTGTGCTGCGTTCTACACTACTCTACGCTGTTTCAGAAGTTTTCGAGTTATTTTCTTATTTTGTTGAGTTTTTAGAAGTTTCTCCTGGCGCTTATGGGTTGTGCTGAGTTCTAAACTATTCGACACTGTTTGAGATGTTTTCTAGTTATTTTATTACTTTTTTGAATTTTTCGACGTTTCTCATGTTGCACATGTGTTGTACTGCGTTGCAAAGTATTCTACGCTGTTTCAGAAATTTTCGACTTATTTTCTTACTTTTTTGAGTTTTTAGAAGTTTCCCCTGGTGCCCATGGGTTGTGCTGAGGTCTACACTAGCTTACGCAGTTTCAACAGATTTCGAGTTATTTTAATACTTTCTTGAGTTTTTCGAAGTTTCTCATGGTGCATATGGGTTGAGCTGCGTTCTACACTATTCTACGCCGTCTCAGATGTTTTCGAGTTATTTTCTTATTTTGTTCAGTTTTTAGAAGTTTCTCCAGGTGCCTATGGGTTGTGCGGAGTTCTAAACTGTTCTACGCTGTTTCAGATGTTTTCTAGTTATTTTATTACTTTTTTAAATTTTTCTCATGTTGCATATGTGTTGTGCTGCGTTCTAAACTATGCTACGCTGTTTCAGATGTTTTCGCGTTATTTTAATACTTTCTTGAGTTTTTCGAAGTTTCTCATGGTGCTTATGGGTTGTGCTGCGTTCTACACTACTCTACGCTGTTTCATAAGTTTTCGAGTTATTTTCTTATTTTGTTGAGTTTTTAGAAGTTTCTCCTGGCGCTTATGGGTTGTGCTGAGTTCTAAACTATTCTACGCTGTTTCAGAGGTTTTCGATTTATTTTATTACTTTGTTGAAATTTTCTACGTTTCTCATGTTGCATATGTGTTGTGCTGCGTTCTACACTACTCTACGCTGTTTCAGAAGTTTTCGAGTTATTTTCTTATTTTGTTGAGTTTTTAGAAGTTTCTCCTGATGCCTATGGGTTGTGCTGAGTTCTAAACTAGTCTACGCTGTTTCAGATGTTTTCTAGTTATTGTATTACTTTTTAAAATTTTTCTCATGTTGCATATGTGTTGTGCTGCGTTCTAAACTATGCTACGCTGTTTCAGATGTTTTCGCGTTATTTTAATACTTTCTTGAGTTTTTCGAAGTTTCTCATGGTGCTTATGGGTTGTGCTGCGTTCTACACTACTCTACGCTGTTTCATAAGTTTTCGAGTTATTTTCTTATTTTGTTGAGTTTTTAGAAGTTTCTCCTGGCGCTTATGGGTTGTGCTGAGTTCTAAACTATGCTACGCTGTTTCAGATGTTTTCTAGTTATTTTATTACTTTTTGAATTTTTCTACGTTTCTCATGTTGCATATGTGTTGTGCTGCGTTCTACACTACTCTACGCTGTTTCAGAAGTTTTCGAGTTATTTTCTTATTTTGTTGAGTTTTTAGAAATTTCTACTGGCGTCTATCGGTTGTGCTGAGTTCTTAACTATTCTACGCTGTTTGAGATGTTTTCTAGTTATTTTATTACCTTTTTGAATGTTTCGACGTTTCTAATGTTGCATATGTGTTGTGCTGAGTTCTAAACTATTCTACGCTGTTTCAGATGTTTTCTAGTTATTTTATTATTTTTTCGAATATTCCGACGTTTATCATGTTGCACATGTGTTGTACTGCGTTGCAAACTATTCTACGCTGTTTCAGAAATTTTCGACTTATTTTCTTACTTTATTGAGTTTTTAGAAGTTTATCCTGGTGCCTATGGGTTGTGCTGAGTTCTCCACTAGCCTACGCTGTTTCAACAGATTTCGAGTTATTTTAATACTTTCTTGAGTTTTTCGAAGTTTCTCATGCTGCATATGGGTTGAGCTGCGTTCTACACTACTCTACGCTGTTTCAGAAGTTTTCGAGTTATTTACTTATTCTGTTGAGTTTTTAGAAGTTTCTCCTGGCGCTTATGGGTTGTGCTGAGTTCTAAACTATTCTACGCTGTTTCAGAGGTTTTCGATTTATTTTATTACTTTGTTGAATTTTTCTACGTTTCTCATGTTGCGTATGTGTTGTGCTGCGTTCTACACTACTCTACGCTGTTTCAGAAGTTTTCGAGTTATTTTCTTATTTTGTTGAGTTTTTAGAAATTGCTCCTGGCGCCTATGGGTTGTGCTGAGTTCTTAACTATTCTACGCTGTTTCAGATGTTTTCTAGTTATTTTATTATTTTTTCGAATTTTCCGACGTTTCTCATGTTGCACATGTGTTGTGCTGCGTTGTAAACTATACTACGCTGTTTCAGATGTTTTCGAGTTATTTTATTACTTTGTTGAATTTTTCGACGTTGCTCATGTTGCATATGTGTTGCGCTGCGATCTACACTAGCCTTCGCTGTTTCAACAGATTTCGCGTTATTTTAATACTTTCTTGAGTTTTTCGAAGTTTCTCATGGTGCTTATGGGTTGTGCTGCGTTCTACACTACTCTACGCTGTTTCACAAGTTTTCAAGTTATTTTAATACTTTGTTGTATTTTTCGACGTTTCTCATGTTGCATATGTGTTGTGCTGCGTTCTACACTAGCCTACGCTGTTTCAACAGATTTCGAGTTATTTTATTACTTTTTTAAATTTTTCTCATGTTGCATATGAGTTGTGCTGCGTTGTAAACTAGCCTACGCTGTTTCAACAGATTTCGAGTTATTTTAATACTTTCTTGAGTTATTCGAACTTTCGCACGGTGCATATGGGTTGTGCTGCGTTCTACACTACTCTACGCTGTTTCAGAAGTTTTCGAGTTATTTTCTTATTTTGTTAAGTTTTTAGAAGTTTCTCCTGATGCCTATGGGTTGTGCTGAGTTCTAAACTAGTCTACGCTGTTTCAGATGTTTTTTAGTTATTTTATTACTTTTTTGAATTATTCGACGTTTCTCATGTTGCACATGTGTTTTACTGCGTTGCAAACTATTCTACGCTGTTTCAGAAATTTTCGACCTTTTTTCTTACTTTTTTGAGTTTTTAGAAGTTTCCCCTGGTGCCCATGGGTTGTGCTGAGTTCTACACTAGCCTACGCAGTTTCAACAGATTTCGAGTTATTTTAATACTTTTCTGAATTGTTCGACCTTTCTAATGTTGCATATGTGTTTTGCTGCGTTCTGAACTATTCTACGCTGTTTCAGATGTTTTCTCGTTATTTTATTACTTTTAAAAAATTTTCTCATGTCGCATATGTCTTGTGCTGCGTTCTAAACTATGCTACGCTGTTTCAGAGGTTTTCGATTTATGTTATTACTTTGTTGAATTTTTCTACGTTTCTCATGTTGCATATGTGTTGTGCTGCGTTCTACACTACTCTACGCTGTTTCAGAAGTTTTCGAGTTATTTTCTTATTTTGTTCAGTTTTTAGAAGTTTCTCCAGGTGCCTATGGGTTGTGCTGAGTTCTGCACTAGCCTACGCAGTTTCAACAGATTTCGAGTTATTTTAATACTTTCTTGAGTTTTTCGAAGTTTCTCATGGTGCATATGGGTTGAGCTGCGTTCTACACTACTCTACGCTGTTTCAGAAGTTTTCGAGTTATTTTATTACTTTTTTGAATTTTTAGAAATTTCTCCTGACGCCTATGGGTTGTGCTGAGTTCTAAACTATTCTACGCTGTTGCAGAGGTTTTCCATTTATTTTATTACTTTTTGAATTTTTCTACGTTTCTCATGTTGCATATGTGTTGTGCTGCGTTCTACACTACTCTACGCTGTTTCAGAAGTTTTCGAGTTATTTTCTTATTTTGTTGAGTTTTTAGAAATTTCTACTGGCGCCTATCGGTTGTGCTGAGTTCTTAACTATTCTACGCTGTTTGAGATGTTTTCTAGTTATTTTATTACCTTTTTGAATGTTTCGACGTTTCTAATGTTGCATATGTGTTGTGCTGAGTTCTAAACTATTCTACGCTGTTTCAGATGTTTTCTAGTTATTTTATTATTTTTTCGAATATTCCGACGTTTATCATGTTGCACATGTGTTGTACTGCGTTGCAAACTATTCTACGCTGTTTCAGAAATTTTCGACTTATTTTCTTACTTTATTGAGTTTTTAGAAGTTTATCCTGGTGCCTATGGGTTGTGCTGAGTTCTCCACTAGCCTACGCTGTTTCAACAGATTTCGAGTTATTTTAATACTTTCTTGAGTTTTTCGAAGTTTCTCATGCTGCATATGGGTTGAGCTGCGTTCTACACTACTCTACGCTGTTTCAGAAGTTTTCGAGTTATTTACTTATTCTGTTGAGTTTTTTGAAGTTTCTCCTGATGCCTATGGGTTGTGCTGCGTTCTAAACTATGCTACGCTGTTTCAGAGGTTTTCGATTTATTTTATTACTTTGTTGAATTTTTCGACGTTTCTCATGTTGCATATGTGTTGTGCTGCGTTCTACACTACTCTACGCTGTTTCAGAAGTTTTCGAGTTATTTTCTTATTTTGTTGAGTTTTTAGAAGTTTCTCCTGGCGCTTATGGGTTGTGCTGAGTTCTAAACTATTCGACACTGTTTGAGATGTTTTCTAGTTATTTTATTACTTTTTTGAATTTTTCGACGTTTCTCATGTTGCACATGTGTTGTACTGCGTTGCAAAGTATTCTACGCTGTTTCAGAAATTTTCGACTTATTTTCTTACTTTTTTGAGTTTTTAGAAGTTTCCCCTGGTGCCCATGGGTTGTGCTGAGGTCTACACTAGCTTACGCAGTTTCAACAGATTTCGAGTTATTTTAATACTTTCTTGAGTTTTTCGAAGTTTCTCATGGTGCATATGGGTTGAGCTGCGTTCTACACTATTCTACGCTGTCTCAGATGTTTTCGAGTTATTTTCTTATTTTGTTCAGTTTTTAGAAGTTTCTCCAGGTGCCTATGGGTTGTGCTGAGTTCTAAACTGTTCTACGCTGTTTCAGATGTTTTCTAGTTATTTTATTACTTTTTTAAATTTTTCTCATGTTGCATATGTGTTGTGCTGCGTTCTAAACTATGCTATGCTGTTTCAGATGTTTTCGCGTTATTTTAATACTTTCTTGAGTTTTTCGAAGTTTCTCATGGTGCTTATGGGTTGTGCTGCGTTCTACACTACTCTACGCTGTTTCATAAGTTTTAGAGTTATTTTCTTATTTTGTTGAGTTTTTAGAAGTTTCTCCTGGCGCTTATGGGTTGTGCTGAGTTCTAAACTATTCTACGCTGTTTCAGAGGTTTTCGATTTATTTTATTACTTTGTTGAATTTTTCTACGTTTCTCATGTTGCGTATGTGTTGTGCTGCGTTCTACACTACTCTACGCTGTTTCAGAAGTTTTCGAGTTATTTTCTTATTTTGTTGAGTTTTTAGAAATTGCTCCTGGCGCCTATGGGTTGTGCTGAGTTCTTAACTATTCTACGCTGTTTCAGATGTTTTCTAGTTATTTTATTATTTTTTCGAATTTTCCGACGTTTCTCATGTTGCACATGTGTTGTGCTGCGTTGTAAACTATACTACGCTGTTTCAGATGTTTTCGAGTTATTTTATTACTTTGTTGAATTTTTCGACGTTGCTCATGTTGCATATGTGTTGCGCTGCGATCTACACTAGCCTTCGCTGTTTCAACAGATTTCGCGTTATTTTAATACTTTCTTGAGTTTTTCGAAGTTTCTCATGGTGCTTATGGGTTGTGCTGCGTTCTACACTACTCTACGCTGTTTCACAAGTTTTCAAGTTATTTTAATACTTTGTTGTATTTTCCGACGTTTCTCATGTTGCATATGTGTTGTGCTGCGTTCTACACTAGCCTACGCTGTTTCAACAGATTTCGAGTTATTTTATTACTTTTTTAAATTTTTCTCATGTTGCATATGAGTTGTGCTGCGTTGTAAACTAGCCTACGCTGTTTCAACAGATTTCGAGTTATTTTAATACTTTCTTGAGTTATTCGAACTTTCGCACGGTGCATATGGGTTGTGCTGCGTTCTACACTACTCTACGCTGTTTCAGAAGTTTTCGAGTTATTTTCTTATTTTGTTAAGTTTTTAGAAGTTTCTCCTGATGCCTATGGGTTGTGCTGAGTTCTAAACTAGTCTACGCTGTTTCAGATGTTTTTTAGTTATTTTATTACTTTTTTGAATTATTCGACGTTTCTCATGTTGCACATGTGTTTTACTGCGTTGCAAACTATTCTACGCTGTTTCAGAAATTTTCGACTTATTTTCTTACTTTTTTGAGTTTTTAGAAGTTTCCCCTGGTGCCCATGGGTTGTGCTGAGTTCTTCACTAGCCTACGCATTTTCAACAGATTTCGAGTTATTTTAATACTTTCTTGAGTTTTTCGAAGTTTCTCATGGTGCATATGGGTTGAGCTGCGTTCTACACTATTCTACGCTGTCTCAGAAGTTTTCGAGTTATTTTCTTATTTTGTTCAGTTTTTAGAAGTTTCTCCAGGTGCCTATTGGTTGTGCTGAGTTCTAAACTATTCTACGCTGTTTCAGATGTTTTCTAGTTATTTTATTACTTTTTTAAATTTTTCTCATGTTGCATATGTGTTGTGCTGCGTTCTAAACTATGCTACGCTGTTTCAGATGTTTTCGAGTTGTTTTATTACTTTGTTGAATTTTTCGACGTTGCTCATGTTGCATATGTGTTGCGCTGCGATCTACACTAGCCTACGCTGTTTCAACAGATTTCGCGTTATTTTAATACTTTCTTGAGTTTTTCGAAGTTTCTCATGGTGCTTATGGGTTGTGCTGAGTTCTACACTACTCTACGCTGTTTCATAAGTTTTCGAGTTATTTTCTTATTTTGTTGAGTTTTTAGAAGTTTCTCCTGGCGCTTATGGGTTGTGCTGAGTTCTAAACTATTCTACGCTGTTTCAGAGGTTTTCGATTTATTTTATTACTTTTTGAATTTTTCTACGTTTCTCATGTTGCGTATGTGTTGTGCTGCGTTCTACACTACTCTACGCTGTTTCAGAAGTTTTCGAGTTATTTTCTTATTTTGTTGAGTTTTTAGAAATTGCTCCTGGCGCCTATGGGTTGTGCTGAGTTCTTAACTATTCTACGCTGTTTGAGATGTTTTCTAGTTATTTTATTACCTTTTTGAATTTTTCGACGTTTCTAATGTTGCATATGTGTTGTGCTGAGTTCTAAACTATTCTACGCTGTTTCAGATGTTTTCTAGTTATTTTATTATTTTTTCGAATTTTCCGACGTTTCTCATGGTGCATATGGGTTGAGCTGCGTTCTACCCTACTCTACGCTGTTTCAGAAGTTTTAGAGTTATTTTCTTATTTTGTTGAGTTTTTAGAAGTTTCCCCAGGTACCTATGGGTTGTGCGGAGTTATAAACTATTCTACGCTGTTTCAGATGTTTACTAGTTATCTTATTACTTTTTTGAATTTTTCGACGTTTCTCATGGTTCATATGGGTTGAGCTGCGTTCTACACTATTCTACGCTGTTTCAGAAGTTTTCGAGTTATTTTCTTATTTTGTTGAGTTTTTAGAAGTTTCTCCAGGTGCCTATGGGTTGTGCTGAGTTCTAAACTATTCTACGCTGTTTCAGAGGTTTTCGATTTATTTTATTACTTTGTTGAATTTATCTACGTTTCTCATGTTGCGTATGTGTTGTGCTGCGTTCTACACTACTCTACGATGTTTCAGAAGTTTTCGAGTTATTTTCTTATTTTGTTGAGTTTTTAGAAATTGCTCCTGGCGCCTATGGGTTGTGCTGAGTTCTTAACTATTCTACGCTGTTTGAGATGTTTTCTAGTTATTTTATTACTTTTTTGAATTATTCGACGTTTCTCATGTTGCACATGTGTTGTACTGCGTTGCAAACTATTCTACGCTGTTTCAGAAATTTTCGACTTATTTTCTTACTTTTTTGAGTTTTTAGAAGTTTCCCCTGGTGCCCATGGGTTGTGCTGAGTTCTACACTAGCCTACGCAGTTTCAACAGATTTCGAGTTATTTTAATACTTTCTTGAGTTTTTCGACGTTTCTCATGCTGCATATGGGTTGAGCTGCGTTCTACACTACTCTACGCTGTTTCAGAAGTTTTCGAGTTATTTTCTTATATTGTTGAGTTTTTAGAAATTTCTCCTGACGCCTATGGGTTGTGCTGAGTTCTAAACTATTCTACGCTGTTTCAGATGTTTTCTAGTTATTTTATTACTTTTTTGAATTTTATGACGTTTCTAATGTTGCGTATGTGTTATGCTGCGTTGTAAACTATTCTACGCTGTTTCACATGTTTTCTAGTTATTTTAATACTTTGTTGAATTTTTCGACGTTTCTCATGTTGCATATGTGTTGTGCTGCGTTCTACACTAGCCTACGCTGTTTCAACAGATTTCGAGTTATTTTAATACTTTCTTGAGTTTATCGTAGTTTGTCATGGTGCATATGGGTTGAGCTGCGTTCTGCACTACTCTACGCTGTTTCAGAAGTTTTCGAGTTATTATCTTATTTTGTTGAGTTTTTCGAAATTTCTCCAGGTGCCTATGGGTTGTGCTGAGTTCTAAACTATTCTACGCTGTTTCAGATGTTTTCTAGTTATTTTATTACTTTTTTGAATTGTTCGACCTTTCTAATGTTGCATATGTGTTGTGCTGCGTTCTGAACTATGCTACGCTGTTTCAGATGTTTTCGAGTTATTTTATTACTTTGTTGAATTTTTCGACGTTGCTCATGTTGCATATGTGTTGCGCTGCGATCTACACTAGCCTACGCTGGTTCAACAGATTTCGCGTTATTTTAATACTTTCTTGAGTTTTTCGAAGTTTCTCATGGTGCTTATGGGTTGTCCTGCGTTCTACACTACTCTACGCTGTTTCAGAAGTTTTCGAGTTATTTTCTTATTTTGTTGAGTTTTTGGAAGTTTCTCCTGGCGCTTATGGGTTATGCTGAGTTCTAAACTATTCTACGCTGTTTGAGATGTTTTCTAGTTATTTTATTACTTTTTTGAATTTTCGACGTTTCTCATGTTGCACATGTGTTGTGCTGCGTTGCAAACTATTCTACGCTGTTTGAGAAATTTTCGACTTATTTTCATACTTTTTTGAGTTTTTAGAAGTTTCCCCTGGTGCCCATGGGTTGTGCTGAGTTCTACACTAGCCTACGCAGCTTCAACAGATTTCGAGTTATTTTAATACTTTCTTGAGTTTTTCGAAGTTTCTCATGGTGCATATGGGTTGAGCTGCGTTCTACACTATTCTACGCTGTTTCAGACGTTTTCGAGTTATTTTCTTATTTTGTTGAGTTTTTAGACGTTTCTCCAGGTGCCTATGGGTTGTGCTGTGTTCTAAACTATTCTACGCTGTTTCAGATGTTTTCTCGTTATTTTATTACTTTTAAAATTTTTTCTCATGTTGCATATGTGTTGTGCTGCGTTCTAAACTATGCTACGCTGTTTCAGATGTTTTCGAGTTATTTTATTACTTTGTTGAATTTTTCGACGTTGCTCATGTTGCATATGTGTTGCGCTGCGATCTACACTAGCCTACGCTGGTTCAACAGATTTCGCGTTATTTTAATACTTTCTTGAGTTTTTCGAAGTTTCTCATGGTGCTTATGGGTTGTCCTGCGTTCTACACTACTCTACGCTGTTTCAGAAGTTTTCGAGTTATTTTCTTATTTTGTTGAGTTTTTAGAAGTTTCTCCTGGCGCTTATGGGTTATGCTGAGTTCTAAACTATTCTACGCTGTTTGAGATGTTTTCTAGTTATTTTATTACTTTTTTGAATTTTTCGACGTTTCTCATGTTGCACATGTGTTGTACTGCGTTGCAAACTATTCTACGCTGTTTCAGAAATTTTCGACTTATTTTCTTACTTTTTTGAGTTTTTAGAAGTTTCCCCTGGTGCCCATGGGTTGTGCTGAGTTCTACACTAGCCTACGCAGCTTCAACAGATTTCGAGTTATTTTAATACTTTCTTGAGTTTTTCGAAGTTTCTCATGGTGCATATGGGTTGAGCTGCGTTCTACACTATTCTACGCTGTTTCAGACGTTTTCGAGTTATTTTCTTATTTTGTTGAGTTTTTCGAAATTTCTCCAGGTGCCTATGGGTTGTGCTGAGTTCTAAACTATTCTACGCTGTTTCAGATGTTTTCTAGTTATTTTATTACTTTTTTGAATTGTTCGACCTTTCTAATGTTGCATATGTGTTGTGCTGCGTTCTGAAGTATTCTACGCTGTTTCAGATGTTTTCTCGTTATTTTATTGCTTTAAAAATTTTTTCTCATGTTGCATATGTGTTGTGCTGCGTTCTGAACTATGCTACGCTGTTTCAGATGTTTTCGAGTTATTTTATTACTTTGTTGAATTTTTCGACGTTGCTCATGTTGCATATGTGTTGCGCTGCGATCTACACTAGCCTACGCTGGTTCAACAGATTTCGCGTTATTTTAATACTTTCTTGAGTTTTTCGAAGTTTCTCATGGTGCTTATGGGTTGTCCTGCGTTCTACACTACTCTACGCTGTTTCAGAAGTTTTCGAGTTATTTTCTTATTTTGTTGAGTTTTTGGAAGTTTCTCCTGGCGCTTATGGGTTATGCTGAGTTCTAAACTATTCTACGCTGTTTGAGATGTTTTCTAGTTATTTTATTACTTTTTTGAATTTTCGACGTTTCTCATGTTGCACATGTGTTGTGCTGCGTTGCAAACTATTCTACGCTGTTTGAGAAATTTTCGACTTATTTTCTTACTTTTTTGAGTTTTTAGAAGTTTCCCCTGGTGCCCATGGGTTGTGCTGAGTTCTACACTAGCCTACGCAGCTTCAACAGATTTCGAGTTATTTTAATACTTTCTTGAGTTTTTCGAAGTTTCGCATGGTGCATATGGGTTGAGCTGCGTTCTACACTATTCTACGCTGTTTCAGACGTTTTCGAGTTATTTTCTTATTTTGTTGAGTTTTTAGACGTTTCTCCAGGTGCCTATGGATTGTGCTGTGTTCTAAACTATTCTACGCTGTTTCAGATGTTTTCTCGTTATTTTATTACTTTTAAAATTTTTTCTCATGTTGCATATGTGTTGTGCTGCGTTCTAAACTATGCTACGCTGTTTCAGATGTTTTCGAGTTATTTTATTACTTTGTTGAATTTTTCGACGTTGCTCATGTTGCATATGTGTTGCGCTGCGATCTACACTAGCCTACGCTGGTTCAACAGATTTCGCGTTATTTTAATACTTTCTTGAGTTTTTCGAAGTTTCTCATGGTGCTTATGGGTTGTCCTGCGTTCTACACTACTCTACGCTGTTTCAGAAGTTTTCGAGTTATTTTCTTATTTTGTTGAGTTTTTAGAAGTTTCTCCTGGCGCTTATGGGTTATGCTGAGTTCTAAACTATTCTACGCTGTTTGAGATGTTTTCTAGTTATTTTATTACTTTTTTGAATTTTTCGACGTTTCTCATGTTGCACATGTGTTGTACTGCGTTGCAAACTATTCTACGCTGTTTGAGAAATTTTCGACTTATTTTCTTACTTTTTTGAGTTTTTAGAAGTTTCCCCTGGTGCCCATGGGTTGTGCTGAGTTCTACACTAGCCTACTCAGCTTCAACAGATTTCGAGTTATTTTAATACTTTCTTGAGTTTTTCGAAGTTTCTCATGGTGCATATGGGTTGAGCTGCGTTCTACACTATTCTACGCTGTTTGAGATGTTTTCTAGTTATTTTATTACTTTTTTGAATTTTTCGACGTTTCTCATGTTGCACATGTGTTGTACTGCGTTGCAAACTATTCTACGCTGTTTCAGAAATTTTCGACTTATTTTCTTACTTTTTTGAGTTTTTAGAAGTTTCCCCTGGTGCCCATGGGTTGTGCTGAGTTCTACACTAGCCTACGCTGTTTCAACAGATTTCGCGTTATTTTAATACTTTCTTGAGTTTTTCGAAGTTTCTCATGGTGCTTATGGGTTGTGCTGAGTTCTACACTACTCTACGCTGTTTCATAAGTTTTCGAGTTATTTTCTTATTTTGTTGAGTTTTTAGAAGTTTCTCCTGGCGCTTATGGGTTGTGCTGAGTTCTAAACTATTCTACGCTGTTTCAGAGGTTTTCGATTTATTTTATTACTTTTTGAATTTTTCTACGTTTCTCATGTTGCGTATGTGTTGTGCTGCGTTCTACACTACTCTACGCTGTTTCAGAAGTTTTCGAGTTATTTTCTTATTTTGTTGAGTTTTTAGAAATTGCTCCTGGCGCCTATGGGTTGTGCTGAGTTCTTAACTATTCTACGCTGTTTGAGATGTTTTCTAGTTATTTTATTACCTTTTTGAATTTTTCGACGTTTCTAATGTTGCATATGTGTTGTGCTGAGTTCTAAACTATTCTACGCTGTTTCAGATGTTTTCTAGTTATTTTATTATTTTTTCGAATTTTCCGACGTTTCTCATGGTGCATATGGTTTGAGCTGCGTTCTACCCTACTCTACGCTGTTTCAGAAGTTTTAGAGTTATTTTCTTATTTTGTTGAGTTTTTAGAAGTTTCCCCAGGTACCTATGGGTTGTGCGGAGTTATAAACTATTCTACGCTGTTTCAGATGTTTACTAGTTATCTTATTACTTTTTTGATTTTTTCGACGTTTCTCATGGTTCATATGGGTTGAGCTGCGTTCTACACTATTCTACGCTGTTTCAGAAGTTTTCGAGTTATTTTCTTATTTTGTTGAGTTTTTAGAAGTTTCTCCAGGTGCCTATGGGTTGTGCTGAGTTCTAAACTATTCTACGCTGTTTCAGAGGTTTTCGATTTATTTTATTACTTTGTTGAATTTATCTACGTTTCTCATGTTGCCTATGTGTTGTGCTCCGTTCTACACTACTCTACGATGTTTCAGAAGTTTTCGAGTTATTTTCTTATTTTGTTGAGTTTTTAGAAATTGCTCCTGGCGCCTATGGGTTGTGCTGAGTTCTTAACTATTCTACGCTGTTTGAGATGTTTTCTAGTTATTTTATTACTTTTTTGAATTATTCGACGTTTCTCATGTTGCACATGTGTTGTACTGCGTTGCAAACTATTCTACGCTGTTTCAGAAATTTTCGACTTATTTTCTTACTTTTTTGAGTTTTTAGAAGTTTCCCCTGGTGCCCATGGGTTGTGCTGAGTTCTACACTAGCCTACGCAGTTTCAACAGATTTCGAGTTATTTTATTACTTTCTTGAGTTTTTCGAAGTTTCTCATGCTGCATATGGGTTGAGCTGCGTTCTACACTACTCTACGCTGTTTCAGAAGTTTTCGAGTTATTTTCTTATATTGTTGAGTTTTTAGAAATTTCTCCTGACGCCTATGGGTTGTGCTGAGTTCTAAACTATTCTACGCTGTTTCAGATGTTTTCTAGTTATTTTATTACTTTTTTGAATTTTATGACGTTTCTAATGTTGCGTATGTGTTATGCTGCGTTGTAAACTATTCTACGCTGTTTCACATGTTTTCTAGTTATTTTAATACTTTGTTGAATTTTTCGACGTTTCTCATGTTGCATATGTGTTGTGCTGCGTTCTACACTAGCCTACGCTGTTTCAACAGATTTCGAGTTATTTTAATACTTTCTTGAGTTTATCGTAGTTTGTCATGGTGCATATGGGTTGAGCTGCGTTCTGCACTACTCTACGCTGTTTCAGAAGTTTTCGAGTTATTATCTTATTTTGTTGAGTTTTTCGAAATTTCTCCAGGAGCCTATGGGTTGTGCTGAGTTCTAAACTATTCTACGCTGTTTCAGATGTTTTCTAGTTATTTTATTACTTTTTTGAATTGTTCGACCTTTCTAATGTTGCATATGTGTTGTGCTGCGTTCTGAACTATGCTACGCTGTTTCAGATGTTTTCGAGTTATTTTATTACTTTGTTGAATTTTTCGACGTTGCTCATGTTGCATATGTGTTGCGCTGCGATCTACACTAGCCTACGCTGGTTCAACAGATTTCGCGTTATTTTAATACTTTCTTGAGTTTTTCGAAGTTTCTCATGGTGCTTATGGGTTGTCCTGCGTTCTACACTACTCTACGCTGTTTCAGAAGTTTTCGAGTTATTTTCTTATTTTGTTGAGTTTTTGGAAGTTTCTCCTGGCGCTTATGGGTTATGCTGAGTTCTAAACTATTCTACGCTGTTTGAGATGTTTTCTAGTTATTTTATTACTTTTTTGAATTTTCGACGTTTCTCATGTTGCACATGTGTTGTGCTGCGTTGCAAACTATTCTACGCTGTTTGAGAAATTTTCGACTTATTTTCATACTTTTTTGAGTTTTTAGAAGTTTCCCCTGGTGCCCATGGGTTGTGCTGAGTTCTACACTAGCCTACGCAGCTTCAACAGATTTCGAGTTATTTTAATACTTTCTTGAGTTTTTCGAAGTTTCTCATGGTGCATATGGGTTGAGCTGCGTTCTACACTATTCTACGCTGTTTCAGACGTTTTCGAGTTATTTTCTTATTTTGTTGAGTTTTTAGACGTTTCTCCAGGTGCCTATGGGTTGTGCTGTGTTCTAAACTATTCTACGCTGTTTCAGATGTTTTCTCGTTATTTTATTACTTTTAAAATTTTTTCTCATGTTGCATATGTGTTGTGCTGCGTTCTAAACTATGCTACGCTGTTTCAGATGTTTTCGAGTTATTTTATTACTTTGTTGAATTTTTCGACGTTGCTCATGTTGCATATGTGTTGCGCTGCGATCTACACTAGCCTACGCTGGTTCAACAGATTTCGCGTTATTTTAATACTTTCTTGAGTTTTTCGAAGTTTCTCATGGTGCTTATGGGTTGTCCTGCGTTCTACACTACTCTACGCTGTTTCAGAAGTTTTCGAGTTATTTTCTTATTTTGTTGAGTTTTTAGAAGTTTCTCCTGGCGGTTATGGGTTATGCTGAGTTCTAAACTATTCTACGCTGTTTGAGATGTTTTCTAGTTATTTTATTACTTTTTTGAATTTTTCGACGTTTCTCATGTTGCACATGTGTTGTACTGCGTTGCAAACTATTCTACGCTGTTTCAGAAATTTTCGACTTATTTTCTTACTTTTTTGAGTTTTTAGAAGTTTCCCCTGGTGCCCATGGGTTGTGCTGAGTTCTACACTAGCCTACGCAGCTTCAACAGATTTCGAGTTATTTTAATACTTTCTTGAGTTTTTCGAAGTTTCTCATGGTGCATATGGGTTGAGCTGCGTTCTACACTATTCTACGCTGTTTCAGACGTTTTCGAGTTATTTTCTTATTTTGTTGAGTTTTTCGAAATTTCTCCAGGTGCCTATGGGTTGTGCTGAGTTCTAAACTATTCTACGCTGTTTCAGATGTTTTCTAGTTATTTTATTACTTTTTTGAATTGTTCGACCTTTCTAATGTTGCATATGTGTTGTGCTGCGTTCTGAAGTATTCTACGCTGTTTCAGATGTTTTCTCGTTATTTTATTGCTTTAAAAATTTTTTCTCATGTTGCATATGTGTTGTGCTGCGTTCTGAACTATGCTACGCTGTTTCAGATGTTTTCGAGTTATTTTATTACTTTGTTGAATTTTTCGACGTTGCTCATGTTGCATATGTGTTGCGCTGCGATCTACACTAGCCTACGCTGGTTCAACAGATTTCGCGTTATTTTAATACTTTCTTGAGTTTTTCGAAGTTTCTCATGGTGCTTATGGGTTGTCCTGCGTTCTACACTACTCTACGCTGTTTCAGAAGTTTTCGAGTTATTTTCTTATTTTGTTGAGTTTTTGGAAGTTTCTCCTGGCGCTTATGGGTTATGCTGAGTTCTAAACTATTCTACGCTGTTTGAGATGTTTTCTAGTTATTTTATTACTTTTTTGAATTTTCGACGTTTCTCATGTTGCACATGTGTTGTGCTGCGTTGCAAACTATTCTACGCTGTTTGAGAAATTTTCGACTTATTTTCTTACTTTTTTGAGTTTTTAGAAGTTTCCCCTGGTGCCCATGGGTTGTGCTGAGTTCTACACTAGCCTACGCAGCTTCAACAGATTTCGAGTTATTTTAATACTTTCTTGAGTTTTTCGAAGTTTCGCATGGTGCATATGGGTTGAGCTGCGTTCTACACTATTCTACGCTGTTTCAGACGTTTTCGAGTTATTTTCTTATTTTGTTGAGTTTTTAGACGTTTCTCCAGGTGCCTATGGATTGTGCTGTGTTCTAAACTATTCTACGCTGTTTCACATGTTTTCTCGTTATTTTATTACTTTTAAAATTTTTTCTCATGTTGCATATGTGTTGTGCTGCGTTCTAAACTATGCTACGCTGTTTCAGATGTTTTCGAGTTATTTTATTACTTTGTTGAATTTTTCGACGTTGCTCATGTTGCATATGTGTTGCGCTGCGATCTACACTAGCCTACGCTGTTTCAACAGATTTCGCGTTATTTTAATACTTTCTTGAGTTTTCCGCAGTTTCGCATGCTGCTTATGGGTTGTGCTGCGTTCTACACTACTCTACGCTGTTTCATAAGTTTTCGGGTTATTTTCATATTTTATTGAGTTTTTAGACGTTTCTCCTGGCGCTTATGGGTTGTGATGAGTTCTAAACTATTCTACGCTGTTTCAGATGTTTTCTAGTTATTTTATTACTTTTTTGAATTTTTCGACGTTTCTCATGTTGCACATGTGTTGTACTGCGTTGCAAACTATTCTACGCTGTTTGAGAAATTTTCGACTTATTTTCTTACTTTTTTGAGTTTTTAGAAGTTTCCCCTGGTGCCCATGGGTTGTGCTGAGTTCTACACTAGCCTACTCAGCTTCAACAGATTTCGAGTTATTTTAATACTTTCTTGAGTTTTTCGAAGTTTCTCATGGTGCATATGGGTTGAGCTGCGTTCTACACTATTCTACGCTGTTTGAGATGTTTTCTAGTTATTTTATTACTTTTTTGAATTTTTCGACGTTTCTCATGTTGCACATGTGTTGTACTGCGTTGCAAACTATTCTACGCTGTTTCAGAAATTTTCGACTTATTTTCTTACTTTATTGAGTTTTTAGAAGTTTATCCTGGTGCCTATGGGTTGTGCTGAGTTCTCCACTAGCCTACGCAGTTTCAACAGATTTCGAGTTATTTTAATACTTTCTTGAGTTTTTCGAAGTTTCTCATGGTGCATATGGGTTGAGCTGCGTTCTACACTACTCTACGCTGTTTCAGAAGTTTTCGAGTTATTTTATTACTTTTTTGAATTTTTAGAAATTTCTCCTGACGCCTATGGGTTGTGCTGAGTTCTAAACTATTCTACGCTGTTGCAGAGGTTTTCGATTTATTTTATTACTTTTTGAATTTTTCTACGTTTCTCATGTTGCATATGTGTTGTGCTGCGTTCTACACTACTCTACGCTGTTTCAGAAGTTTTCGAGTTATTTTCTTATTTTGTTGAGTTTTTAGAAATTTCTCCTGGCGCCTATCGGTTGTGCTGAGTTCTTAACTATTCTACGCTGTTTGAGATGTTTTCTAGTTATTTTATTACCTTTTTGAATGTTTCGACGTTTCTAATGTTGCATATGTGTTGTGCTGAGTTCTAATCTATTCTACGATGTTTCAGATGTTTTCTAGTTATTTTATTATTTTTTCGAATATTCCGACGTTTATCATGTTGCACATGTGTTGTACTGCGTTGCAAACTATTCTACGCTGTTTCAGAAATTTTCGACTTATTTTCTTACTTTATTGAGTTTTTAGAAGTTTATCCTGGTGCCTATGGGTTGTGCTGAGTTCTCCACTAGCCTACGCTGTTTCAACAGATTTCGAGTTATTTTAATACTTTCTTGAGTTTTTCGAAGTTTCTCATGCTGCATATGGGTTGAGCTGCGTTCTACACTACTCTACGCTGTTTCAGAAGTTTTCGAGTTATTTACTTATTCTGTTGAGTTTTTTGAAGTTTCTCCTGATGCCTATGGGTTGTGCTGCGTTCTAAACTATGCTACGCTGTTTCAGAGGTTTTCGATTTATTTTATTACTTTGTTGAATTTTTCGACGTTTCTCATGTTGCATATGTGTTGTGCTGCGTTCTACACTACTCTACGCTGTTTCAGAAGTTTTCGAGTTATTTTCTTATTTTGTTGAGTTTTTAGAAGTTTCTCCTGGCGCTTATGGGTTGTGCTGAGTTCTAAACTATTCGACACTGTTTGAGATGTTTTCTAGTTATTTTATTACTTTTTTGAATTTTTCGACGTTTCTCATGTTGCACATGTGTTGTACTGCGTTGCAAAGTATTCTACGCTGTTTCAGAAATTTTCGACTTATTTTCTTACTTTTTTGAGTTTTTAGAAGTTTCCCCTGGTGCCCATGGGTTGTGCTGAGTTCTTAACTATTCTACGCTAGCTTACGCAGTTTCAACAGATTTCGAGTTATTTTAATACTTTCTTGAGTTTTTCGAAGTTTCTCATGGTGCATATGGGTTGAGCTGCGTTCTACACTATTCTACGCTGTCTCAGATGTTTTCGAGTTATTTTCTTATTTTGTTCAGTTTTTAGAAGTTTCTCCAGGTGCCTATGGGTTGTGCTGAGTTCTAAACTGTTCTACGCTGTTTCAGATGTTTTCTAGTTATTTTATTACTTTTTTAAATTTTTCTCATGTTGCATATGTGTTGTGCTGCGTTCTAAACTATGCTACGCTGTTTCAGATGTTTTCGCGTTATTTTAATACTTTCTTGAGTTTTTCGAAGTTTCTCATGGTGCTTATGGGTTGTGCTGCGTTCTACACTACTCTACGTTGTTTCATAAGTTTTCGAGTAATTTTCTTATTTTGTTGAATTTTTAGAAGTTTCTCCTGGCGCTTATGGGTTGTGCTGAGTTCTAAACTATTCTACGCTGTTTCAGAGGTTTTCGATTTATTTTATTACTTTGTTGAATTTTTCTACGTTTCTCATGTTGCGTATGTGTTGTGCTGCGTTCTACACTACTCTACGCTGTTTCAGAAGTTTTCGAGTTATTTTCTTATTTTGTTGAGTTTTTAGAAATTGCTCCTGGCGCCTATGGGTTGTGCTGAGTTCTTAACTATTCTACGCTGTTTCAGATGTTTTCTAGTTATTTTATTATTTTTTCGAATTTTCCGACGTTTCTCATGTTGCACATGTGTTGTGCTGCGTTGTAAACTATACTACGCTGGTTCAGATGTTTTCGAGTTATTTTATTACTTTGTTGAATTTTTCGACGTTGCTCATGTTGCATATGTGTTGCGCTGCGATCTACACTAGCCTTCGCTGTTTCAACAGATTTCGCGTTATTTTAATACTTTCTTGAGTTTTTCGAAGTTTCTCATGGTGCTTATGGGTTGTGCTGCGTTCTACACTACTCTACGCTGTTTCACAAGTTTTCAAGTTATTTTAATACTTTTTTAAATTTTTCTCATGTTGCATATGAGTTGTGCTGCGTTGTAAACTAGCCTACGCTGTTTCAACAGATTTCGAGTTATTTTAAGACTTTCTTGAGTTATTCGAACTTTCGCACGGTGCATATGGGTTGTGCTGCGTTCTACACTAGTCTACGCTGTTTCAGATGTTTTTTAGTTATTTTATTACTTTTTTGAATTATTCGACGTTTCTCATGTTGCACATGTGTTTTACTGCGTTGCAAACTATTCTACGCTGTTTCAGAAATTTTCGACCTTTTTTCTTACTTTCTTGAGTTTTTAGAAGTTTCCCCTGGTGCCCATGGGTTGTGCTGAGTTCTACACTAGCCTACGCAGTTTCAACAGATTTCGAGTTATTTTAATACTTTTCTGAATTGTTCGACCTTTCTAATGTTGCATATGTGTTTTGCTGCGTTCTGAACTATTCTACGCTGTTTCAGATGTTTTCTCGTTATTTTATTACTTTTAAAAAATTTTCTCATGTCGCATATGTCTTGTGCTGCGTTCTAAACTATGCTACGCTGTTTCAGAGGTTTTCGATTTATGTTGTTACTTTGTTGAATTTTTCTACGTTTCTCATGTTGCATATGTGTTGTGCTGCGTTCTACACTATTCTACGCTGTTTCAGAAGTTTTCGAGTTATTTTCTTATTTTGTTCAGTTTTTAGAAGTTTCTCCAGGTGCCTATGGGTTGTGCTGAGTTCTAAACTATTCTACGCTGTTTGAGATGTTTTCTAGTTATTTTATTACTTTTTTGAATTTGTCGACGTTTCTCATGTTGCACATGTGTTGTACTGCGTTGCAAACTATTCTACGCTGTTTCAGAAATTTTCGACTTATTTTCTTACTTTTTTGAGTTTTTAGAAGTTTCCCCTGGTGCCCATGGGTTGCGCTGAGTTCTTCACTAGCCTACGCATTTTCAACAGATTTCGAGTTATTTTAATACTTTCTTGAGTTTTTCGAAGTTTCTCATGGTGCATATGGGTTGAGCTGCGTTCTACACTATTCTACGCTGTCTCAGAAGTTTTCGAGTTATTTTCTTATTTTGTTCAGTTTTTCGAAGTTTCTCCAGGTGCCTATTGGTTGTGCTGAGTTCTAAACTATTCTACGCTGTTTCAGATGTTTTCTAGTTATTTTATTACTTTTTTAAATTTTTCTCATGTTGCATATGTGTTGTGCTGCGTTCTAAACTATGCTACGCTGTTTCAGATGTTTTCGAATTGTTTTATTACTTTGTTGAATTTTTCGACGTTGCTCATGTTGCATATGTGTTGCGCTGCGATCTACACTAGACTACGCTGTTTCAACAGATTTCGCGTTATTTTAATACTTTCTTGAGTTTTTCGAAGTTTCTCATGGTGCTTATGGGTTGTGCTGAGTTCTACACTACTGTACGCTGTTTCATAAGTTTTCGAGTTATTTTCTTATTTTGTTGAGTTTTTAGACGTTTCTCCTGGCGCTTATGGGTTGTGCTGAGTTCTAAACTATTCTACGCTGTTTCAGAGGTTTTCGATTTATTTTATTACTTTTTGAATTTTTCTACGTTTCTCATGTTGTGTATGTGTTGTGCTGCGTTCTACACTACTCTACGCTGTTTCAGAAGTTTTCGAGTTATTTTCTTATTTTGTTGAGTTTTTAGAAATTGCTCCTGGCGCCTATGGGTTGTGCTGAGTTCTTAACTATTCTACGCTGTTTGAGATGTTTTCTAGTTATTTTATTACCTTTTTGAATTTTTCGACGTTTCTAATGTTGCATATGTGTTGTGCTGAGTTCTAAACTATTCTACGCTGTTTCAGATGTTTTCTAGTTATTTTATTATTTTTTCGAATTTTCCGACGTTTCTCATGGTGCATATGGGTTGAGCTGCGTTCTACCCTACTCTACGCTGTTTCAGAAGTTTTAGAGTTATTTTCTTATTTTGTTGAGTTTTTAGAAGTTTCCCCAGGTACCTATGGGTTGTGCGGAGTTATAAACTATTCTACGCTGTTTCAGATGTTTACTAGTTATCTTATTACTTTTTTGAATTTTTCGACGTTTCTCATGGTTCATATGGGTTGAGCTGCGTTCTACACTATTCTACGCTGTTTCAGAAGTTTTCGAGTTATTTTCTTATTTTGTTGAGTTTTTAGAAGTTTCTCCAGGTGCCTATGGGTTGTGCTGAGTTCTAAACTATTCTACGCTGTTTCAGATGTTTTCTAGTTATTTTATTACTTTTTTGAATTATTCGACGTTTCTCATGTTGCGCATGTGTTGTACTGCGTTGCAAACTATTCTACGCTGTTTCAGAAATTTTCGACTTATTTTCTTACTTTTTTGAGTTTTTAGAAGTTTCCCCTGGTGCCCATGGGTTGTGCTGAGTTCTACACTAGCCTACGCAGTTTCAACAGATTTCGAGTTATTTTAATACTTTTCTGAATTGTTCGACCTTTCTAATGTTGCATATGTGTTTTGCTGCGTTCTGAACTATTCTACGCTGTTTCAGATGTTTTCTCGTTATTTTATTACTTTTAAAAAATTTTCTCATGTCGCATATGTCTTGTGCTGCGTTCTAAACTATGCTACGCTGTTTCAGAGGTTTTCGATTTACGTTGTTACTTTGTTGAATTTTTCTACGTTTCTCATGTTGCATATGTGTTGTGCTGCGTTCTACACTACTCTACGCTGTTTCAGAAGTTTTCGAGTTATTTTCTTATTTTGTTCAGTTTTTAGAAGTTTCTCCAGGTGCCTATGGGTTGTGCTGAGTTCTAAACTATTCTACGCTGTTTGAGATGTTTTCTAGTTATTTTATTACTTTTTTGAATTTGTCGACGTTTCTCATGTTGCACATGTGTTGTACTGCGTTGCAAACTATTCTACGCTGTTTCAGAAATTTTCGACTTATTTTCTTACTTTTTTGAGTTTTTAGAAGTTTCCCCTGGTGCCCATGGGTTGTGCTGAGTTCTTCACTAGCCTACGCATTTTCAACAGATTTCGAGTTATTTTAATACTTTCTTGAGTTTTTCGAAGTTTCTCATGGTGCATATGGGTTGAGCTGCGTTCTACACTATTCTACGCTGTCTCAGAAGTTTTCGAGTTATTTTCTTATTTTGTTCAGTTTTTCGAAGTTTCTCCAGGTGCCTATGGATTGTGCTGTGTTCTAAACTATTCTACGCTGTTTCAGATGTTTTCTAGTTATTTTATTACTTTTTTAAATTTTTCTCATGTTGCATATGTGTTGTGCTGCTTTCTAAACTATGCTACGCTGTTTCAGATGTTTTCGAGTTGTTTTATTACTTTGTTGAATTTTTCGACGTTGCTCATGTTGCATATGTGTTGCGCTGCGATCTACACTAGACTACGCTGTTTCAACAGATTTCGCGTTATTTTAATACTTTCTTGAGTTTTTCGAAGTTTCTCATGGTGCTTATGGGTTGTGCTGAGTTCTACACTACTCTACGCTGTTTCATAAGTTTTCGAGTTATTTTCTTATTTTGTTGAGTTTTTAGAAGTTTCTCCTGGCGCTTATGGGTTGTGCTGAGTTCTAAACTATTCTACGCTGTTTCAGAGGTTTTCGATTTATTTTATTACTTTTTGAATTTTTCTACGTTTCTCATGTTGCGTATGTGTTGTGCTGCGTTCTACACTACTCTACGCTGTTTCAGAAGTTTTCGAGTTATTTTCTTATTTTGTTGAGTTTTTAGAAATTGCTCCTGGCGCCTATGGGTTGTGCTGAGTTCTTAACTATTCTACGCTGTTTGAGATGTTTTCTAGTTATTTTATTACCTTTTTGAATTTTTCGACGTTTCTAATGTTGCATATGTGTTGTGCTGAGTTCTAAACTATTCTACGCTGTTTCAGATGTTTTCTAGTTATTTTATTATTTTTTCGAATTTTCCGACGTTTCTCATGGTGCATATGGGTTGAGCTGCGTTCTACCCTACTCTACGCTGTTTCAGAAGTTTTAGAGTTATTTTCTTATTTTGTTGAGTTTTTAGAAGTTTACCCAGGTACCTATGGGTTGTGCGGAGTTATAAACTATTCTACGCTGTTTCAGATGTTTACTAGTTATCTTATTACTTTTTTGAATTATTCGACGTTTCTCATGGTTCATATGGGTTGAGCTGCGTTCTACACTATTCTACGCTGTTTCAGAAGTTTTCGAGTTATTTTCTTATTTTGTTGAGTTTTTAGAAGTTTCTCCAGGTGCCTATGGGTTGTGCTGAGTTCTAAACTATTCTACGCTGTTTCAGATGTTTTCTAGTTATTTTATTACTTTTTTGAATTATTCGACGTTTCTCATGTTGCACATGTGTTGTACTGCGTTGCAAACTATTCTACGCTGTTTCAGAAATTTTCGACTTATTTTCTTACTTTTTTGAGTTTTTAGAAGTTTCCCCTGGTGCCCATGGGTTGTGCTGAGTTCTACACTAGCCTACGCAGTTTCAACAGATTTCGAGTTATTTTAATACTTTCTTGAGTTTTTCGAAGTTTCTCATGCTGCCTATGGGTTGAGCTGCGTTCTACACTACTCTACGCTGTTTCAGAAGTTTTCGAGTTATTTTCTTATATTGTTGAGTTTTTAGAAATTTCTCCTGACGCCTTTGGGTTGTGCTGAGTTCTAAACTATTCTACGCTGTTTCAGATGTTTTCCAGTTATTTTATTACTTTTTTGAATTGTTCGACCTTTCTAATGTTGCATATGTGTTTTGCTGCGTTCTGAACTATTCTACGCTGTTTCAGATGTTTTCTCGTTATTTTATTACTTTAAAAAAATTTTCTCATGTCGCATATGTCTTGTGCTGCGTTCTAAACTATGCTACGCTGTTTCAGAGGTTTTCGATTTATTTTATTACTTTGTTGAATTTTTCTACGTTTCTCATGTTGCATATGTGTTGTGCTGCGTTCTACACTACTCTACGCTGTTTCAGAAGTTTTCGAGTTATTTTCTTATTTTGTTGAGTTTTTAGAAGTTTCTCCTGGCGCTTATGGGTTGTGCTGAGTTCTAAACTATTCTACGCTGTTTGAGATGTTTTCTAGTTATTTTATTACTTTTTTGAATTTTTCGACGTTTCTCATGTTGCACATGTGTTGTACTGCGTTGCAAACTATTCTACGCTGTTTCAGAAATTTTCGACTTATTTTCTTACTTTTTTGAGTTTTTAGAAGTTTCCCCTGGTGCCCATGGGTTGAGCTGAGTTCTTCACTAGCCTACGCAGTTTCAACAGATTACGAGTTATTTTAATACTTTCTTGAGTTTTTCGAAGTTTCTCATGGTGCATATGGGTTGAGCTGCGTTCTACACTATTCTACGCTGTCTCAGAAGTTTTCGAGTTACTTTCTTATTTTTTCAGTTTTTAGAAGTTTCTCCAGGTGCCTATGGGTTGTGCTGCGTTCTAAACTATGCTACGCTGTTTCAGATGTTTTCGAGTTATTTTATTACTTTGTTGAATTTTTCGACGTTGCTCATGTTGCATATGTGTTGCGCTGCGATCTACACTAGCCTACGCTGTTTCAACAGATTTCGCGTTATTTTAATACTTTCTTGAGGTTTTCGAAGTTTCTCATGGTGCTTATGGGTTGTGCTGCGTTCTGCACTACTCTACGCTGTTTCATAAGTTTTCGAGTTATTTTCTTATTTTGTTGAGTTTTTAGAAGTTTCTCCTGGCGCTTATGGGTTGTGCTGAGTTCTAAACTATTCTACGCTGTTTGAGATGTTTTCTAGTTATTTTATTACTTTTTTGAATTATTCGACGTTTCTCATGTTGCACATGTGTTTTACTGCGTTGCAAACTATTCTACGCTGTTTCAGAAATTTTCGACCTTTTGTCTTACTTTTTTGAGTTTTTAGAAGTTTCCCCTGGTGCCCATGGGTTGTGCTGAGTTCTACACTAGCCTACGCAGTTTCAACAGATTTCGAGTTATTTTAATACTTTTCTGAATTGTTCGACCTTTCTAATGTTGCATATGTGTTTTGCTGCGTTCTGAACTATTCTACGCTGTTTCAGATGTTTTCTCGTTATTTTATTACTTTGAAAAAATTTTCTCATGTCGCATATGTCTTGTGCTGCGTTCTAAACTATGCTACGCTGTTTCAGAGGTTTTCGATTTATGTTATTACTTTGTTGAATTTTTCTACGTTTCTCATGTTGCATATGTGTTGTGCTGAGTTCTAAACTATTCTACGCTGTTTGAGATGTTTTCTAGTTATTTTATTACTTTTTTGAATTTGTCGACGTTTCTCATGTTGCACATGTGTTGTACTGCGTTGCAAACTATTCTACGCTGTTTCAGAAATTTTCGACTTATTTTCTTACTTTTTTGAGTTTTTAGAAGTTTCCCCTGGTGCCCATGGGTTGTGCTGAGTTCTTCACTAGCCTACGCAGTTTCAACAGATTTCGAGTTATTTTAATACTTTCTTGAGTTTTTCGAAGTTTCTCATGGTGCATATGGGTTGAGCTGCGTTCTACACTATTCTACGCTGTCTCAGAAGTTTTCGAGTTATTTTCTTATTTTGTTGAGTTGTTAGAAGTTTCTCCAGGTGCCTATGGGTTGTGCTGAGTTCTAAACTATTCTACGCTGTTTCAGATTTTTTCTAGTTATTTTATTCCTTTTTTGAATTTTTCGACGTTTCTCATGTTGCACATGTGTTGTACTGCGTTGCAAACTATTCTACGCTGTTTCAGAAATTTTCGACTTATTTTCTTACTTTTTTGAGTTTTTAGAAGTTTCCCCTGGTGCCCATGGGTTGTGCTGAGTTCTACACTAGCCTACGCAGTTTCAACAGATTTCGAGTTATTTTAATACTTACTTGAGTTATTCGAACTTTCGCATGGTGCATATGGGTTGTGCTGCGTTCTACACTACTCTACGCTGTTTCAGAAGTTTTCGAGTTATTTTCTTATTTTCTTGAGTTTTCAGAAGTTTCTCCAGGTGCCTATGGGTTGTGCTGAGTTCTAAACTATTCTACGCTGTTTCAGATGTTTTCTAGTTATCTAAATACTTTCTTGAGTTTTTCGAAATTTCTCATGGTGCATATGGGTTGAGCTGCGTTCTACACTATTCTACGCTGTTTCAGAAGTTTTCGAGTTTTTTTCTTATTTTGTTGAGCTTTTAGAAGTTTCTCATGTCGCATATGTCTTTTGCTGCGTTCTAAACTATGCTACGCTGTTTCAGATGTTTTCGAGTTGTTTTATTACTTTGTTGAATTTTTCGACGTTGCTCATGTTGCATATGTGTTGCGCTGCGATCTACACTAGACTACGCTGTTTCAACAGATTTCGCGTTATTTTAATACTTTCTTGAGTTTTTCGAAGTTTCTCATGGTGCTTATGGGTTGTGCTGAGTTCTACACTACTCTACGCTGTTTCATAAGTTTTCGAGTTATTTTCTTATTTTGTTGAGTTTTTAGAAGTTTCTCCTGGCGCTTATGGGTTGTGCTGAGTTCTAAACTATTCTACGCTGTTTCAGAGGTTTTCGATTTATTTTATTACTTTTTGAATTTTTCTACGTTTCTCATGTTGCGTATGTGTTGTGCTGCGTTCTACACTACTCTACGCTGTTTCAGAAGTTTTCGAGTTATTTTCTTATTTTGTTGAGTTTTTAGAAATTGCTCCTGGCGCCTATGGGTTGTGCTGAGTTCTTAACTATTCTACGCTGTTTGAGATGTTTTCTAGTTATTTTATTACCTTTTTGAATTTTTCGACGTTTCTAATGTTGCACATGTGTTGTGCTGAGTTCTAAACTATTCTACGCTGTTTCAGATGTTTTCTAGTTATTTTATTATTTTTTCGAATTTTCCGACGTTTCTCATGGTGCATATGGGTTGAGCTGCGTTCTACCCTACTCTACGCTGTTTCAGAAGTTTTAGAGTTATTTTCTTATTTTCTTGAGTTTTTAGAAGTTTCCCCAGGTACCTATGGATTGTGCGGAGTTATAAACTATTCTACGCTGTTTCAGATGTTTACTAGTTATCTTATTACTTTTTTGAATTTTTCGACGTTTCTCATGGTTCATATGGGTTGAGCTGCGTTCTACACTATTCTACGCTGTTTCAGAAGTTTTCGAGTTATTTTCTTATTTTGTTGAGTTTTTAGAAGTTTCTGCAGGTGCCTATGGGTTGTGCTGAGTTCTAAACTATTCTACGCTGTTTCAGATGTTTTCTAGTTATTTTATTACTTTTTTGAATTATTCGACGTTTCTCATGTTGCACATGTGTTGTACTGCGTTGCAAACTATTCTACGCTGTTTCAGAAATTTTCGACTTATTTTCTTACTTTTTTGAGTTTTTAGAAGTTCCCCTGGTGCCCATGGGTTGTGCTGAGTTCTACACTAGCCTACGCAGTTTCAACAGATTTCGAGTTATTTTAATACTTTCTTGAGTTTTTCGAAGTTTCTCATGCTGCATATGGGTTGAGCTGCGTTCTACACTACTCTACGCTGTTTCAGAAGTTTTCGAGTTATTTTCTTATATTGTTGAGTTTTTAGAAATTTCTCCTGACGCCTATGGGTTGTGCTGAGTTCTAAACTATTCTACGCTGTTTCAGATGTTTTCTAGTTATTTTATTACTTTTTTGAATTGTTCGACCTTTCTAATGTTGCATATGTGTTTTGCTGCGTTCTGAACTATTCTACGCTGTTTCAGATGTTTTCTCGTTATTTTATTACTTTAAAAAAATTTTCTCATGTCGCATATGTCTTGTGCTGCGCTCTAAACTATGCTACACTGTTTCAGAGGTTTTCGATTTATTTTATTACTTTTTTGAATTTTTCTACGTTTCTCATGTTGCATATGTGTTGTGCTGCGTTCTACACTACTCTACGCTGTTTCAGAAGTTTTCGAGTTATTTTCTTATTTTGTTGAGTTTTTAGAAGTTTCTCCTGGCGCTTATGGGTTGTGCTGAGTTCTAAACTATTCTACGCTGTTTGAGATGTTTTCTAGTTATTTTATTTCTTTTTTGAATTTTTCGACGTTTCTCATGTTGCACATGTGTTGTACTGCGTTGCAAACTATTCTACGCTGTTTCAGAAATTTTCGACTTATTTTCTTACTTTTTTGAGTTTTTAGAAGTTTCCCCTGGTGCCCATGGGTTGAGCTGAGTTCTTCACTAGCCTACGCAGTTTCAACAGATTACGAGTTATTTTAATACTTTCTTGAGTTTTTCGAAGTTTCTCATGGTGCATATGGGTTGAGCTGCGTTCTACACTATTCTACGCTGTCTCAGAAGTTTTCGAGTTACTTTCTTATTTTTTCAGTTTTTAGAAGTTTCTCCAGGTGCCTATGGGTTGTGCTGCGTTGTAAACTATACTACGCTGTTTCAGATGTTTTCGAGTTATTTTATTACTTTGTTGAATTTTTCGACGTTGCTCATGTTGCATATGTGTTGCGCTGCGATCTACACTAGCCTACGCTGTTTCAACAGATTTCGCGTTATTTTAATACTTTCTTGAGTTTTTCGAAGTTTCTCATGGTGCTTATGGGTTGTGCTGCGTTCTGCACTACTCTACGCTGTTTCATAAGTTTTCGAGTTATTTTCTTATTTTGTTGAGTTTTTAGAAGTTTCTCCTGGCGCTTATGGGTTGTGCTGAGTTCTAAACTATTCTACGCTGTTTCAGAGGTTTTCGATTTATTTTATTACTTTGTTGATTTTTTATACGTTTCTCATGTTGCGTATGTGTTGTGCTGCGTTCTACACTACTCTACGCTGTTTCAGAAGTTTTCGAGTTATTTTCTTATTTTGTTGAGTTTTTAGAAATTGCTCCTGGCGCCTATGGGTTGTGCTGAGTTCTTAACTATTCTACGCTGTTTCAGATGTTTTCTCGTTATTGTATTACTTTTAAAAATTTTTCTCATGTCGCATATGTCTTGTGCTGCGTTCTAAACTATGCTACGCTGTTTCAGAGGTTTTCGATTTATTTTATTACTTTGTTGAATTTTTCTACGTTTCTCATGTTGCATATGTGTTGTGCTGCGTTCTACACTACTCTACGCTGTTTCAGAGGTTTTCGAGTTATTTTCTTATTATGTTGAGTTTTTAGAAGTTTCTCCTGGCGCTTATGGGTTGTGCTGAGTTCTAAACTATTCTACGCTGTTTGAGATGTTTTCTAGTTATTTTATTACTTTTTTGAATTTTTCGACGTTTCTCATGTTGCACATGTGTTGTACTGCGTTGCAAACTATTCTACGCTGTTTCAGAAATTTTCGACTTATTTTCTTACTTTTTTGAGTTTTTAGAAGTTTCCCCTGGTGCCCATGGGTTGTGCTGAGTTCTTCACTAGCCTACGCAGTTTCAACAGATTTCGAGTTATTTTAATACTTTCTTGAGTTTTTCGAAGTTTCTCATGGTGCATATGGGTTGAGCTGCGTTCTACACTATTCTACGCTGTCTCAGAAGTTTTCGAGTTATTTTCTTATTTTGTTCAGTTTTTAGAAGTTTCTCCAGGTGCCTATGGGTTGTGCTGAGTTCTAAACTATTCTACGCTGTTTCAGATGTTTTCTAGTTATTTTATTACTTTTTTAAATTTTTCTCATGTTGCATATGTGTTGTGCTGCGTTCTAAACTATGCTACGCTGTTTCAGATGTTTTCGAGTTATCTTATTACTTTTTTGAGTTTTTCGACGTTTCTAATGTTGCATATGTGTTGTGCTGCGTTCTGAACTATTCGCTGTTTCAGATGTTTTCGAGTTAATTTCTTACTTTGTTTAATTTTTCTCATGTTGCAAATGTGTTGCGCTGCGTTCTACACTAGCCTACGCAGTTTCAACAGATTTCGAGTTATTTTAATACTTTCTTGAGTTATTCGAACTTTCGCATGGTGCATATGGGTTGTGCTGCGTTCTACACTACTCTACGCTGTTTCAGAAGTTTTCGAGTTATTTTCTTATTTTGTTGAGTTTTTAGAAGTTTCTCCAGGTGCCTATGGGTTGTGCTGAGTTCTAAACTATTCTACGCTGTTTCAGATGTTTTCTAGTTATTTTATTACTTTTTTGAATTATTCGACGTTTCTCATGTTGCACATGTGTTGTACTGCGTTGCAAACTATTCTACGCTGTTTCAGAAATTTTCGACTTATTTTCTTACTTTTTTGAGTTTTTAGAAGTTCCCCTGGTGCCCATGGGTTGTGCTGAGTTCTACACTAGCCTACGCAGTTTCAACAGATTTCGAGTTATTTTAATACTTTCTTGAGTTTTTCGAAGTTTCTCATGCTGCATATGGGTTGAGCTGCGTTCTACACTACTCTACGCTGTTTCAGAAGTTTTCGAGTTATTTTCTTATATTGTTGAGTTTTTAGAAATTTCTCCTGACGCCTATGGGTTGTGCTGAGTTCTAAACTATTCTACGCTGTTTGAGATGTTTTCTAGTTATTTTATTACTTTTTTGAATTGTTCGACCTTTCTAATGTTGCATATGTGTTTTGCTGCGTTCTGAACTATTCTACGCTGTTTCAGATGTTTTCTCGTTATTTTATTACTTTAAAAAAATTTTCTCATGTCGCATATGTCTTGTGCTGCGCTCTAAACTATGCTACACTGTTTCAGAGGTTTTCGATTTATTTTATTACTTTTTTGAATTTTTCTACGTTTCTCATGTTGCATATGTGTTGTGCTGCGTTCTACACTACTCTACGCTGTTTCAGAAGTTTTCGAGTTATTTTCTTATTTTGTTGAGTTTTTAGAAGTTTCTCCTGGCGCTTATGGGTTGTGCTGAGTTCTAAACTATTCTACGCTGTTTGAGATGTTTTCTAGTTATTTTATTTCTTTTTTGAATTTTTCGACGTTTCTCATGTTGCACATGTGTTGTACTGCGTTGCAAACTATTCTACGCTGTTTCAGAAATTTTCGACTTATTTTCTTACTTTTTTGAGTTTTTAGAAGTTTCCCCTGGTGCCCATGGGTTGAGCTGAGTTCTTCACTAGCCTACGCAGTTTCAACAGATTACGAGTTATTTTAATACTTTCTTGAGTTTTTCGAAGTTTCTCATGGTGCATATGGGTTGAGCTGCGTTCTACACTATTCTACGCTGTCTCAGAAGTTTTCGAGTTACTTTCTTATTTTTTCAGTTTTTAGAAGTTTCTCCAGGTGCCTATGGGTTGTGCTGCGTTGTAAACTATACTACGCTGTTTCAGATGTTTTCGAGTTATTTTATTACTTTGTTGAATTTTTCGACGTTGCTCATGTTGCATATGTGTTGCGCTGCGATCTACACTAGCCTACGCTGTTTCAACAGATTTCGCGTTATTTTAATACTTTCTTGAGTTTTTCGAAGTTTCTCATGGTGCTTATGGGTTGTGCTGCGTTCTGCACTACTCTACGCTGTTTCATAAGTTTTCGAGTTATTTTCTTATTTTGTTGAGTTTTTAGAAGTTTCTCCTGGCGCTTATGGGTTGTGCTGAGTTCTAAACTATTCTACGCTGTTTCAGAGGTTTTCGATTTATTTTATTACTTTGTTGATTTTTTATACGTTTCTCATGTTGCGTATGTGTTGTGCTGCGTTCTACACTACTCTACGCTGTTTCAGAAGTTTTCGAGTTATTTTCTTATTTTGTTGAGTTTTTAGAAATTGCTCCTGGCGCCTATGGGTTGTGCTGAGTTCTTAACTATTCTACGCTGTTTCAGATGTTTTCTCGTTATTGTATTACTTTTAAAAATTTTTCTCATGTCGCATATGTCTTGTGCTGCGTTCTAAACTATGCTACGCTGTTTCAGAGGTTTTCGATTTATTTTATTACTTTGTTGAATTTTTCTACGTTTCTCATGTTGCATATGTGTTGTGCTGCGTTCTACACTACTCTACGCTGTTTCAGAGGTTTTCGAGTTATTTTCTTATTATGTTGAGTTTTTAGAAGTTTCTCCTGGCGCTTATGGGTTGTGCTGAGTTCTAAACTATTCTACGCTGTTTGAGATGTTTTCTAGTTATTTTATTACTTTTTTGAATTTTTCGACGTTTCTCATGTTGCACATGTGTTGTACTGCGTTGCAAACTATTCTACGCTGTTTCAGAAATTTTCGACTTATTTTCTTACTTTTTTGAGTTTTTAGAAGTTTCCCCTGGTGCCCATGGGTTGTGCTGAGTTCTTCACTAGCCTACGCAGTTTCAACAGATTTCGAGTTATTTTAATACTTTCTTGAGTTTTTCGAAGTTTCTCATGGTGCATATGGGTTGAGCTGCGTTCTACACTATTCTACGCTGTCTCAGAAGTTTTCGAGTTATTTTCTTATTTTGTTCAGTTTTTAGAAGTTTCTCCAGGTGCCTATGGGTTGTGCTGAGTTCTAAACTATTCTACGCTGTTTCAGATGTTTTCTAGTTATTTTATTACTTTTTTAAATTTTTCTCATGTTGCATATGTGTTGTGCTGCGTTCTAAACTATGCTACGCTGTTTCAGATGTTTTCGAGTTATCTTATTACTTTTTTGAGTTTTTCGACGTTTCTAATGTTGCATATGTGTTGTGCTGCGTTCTGAACTATTCGCTGTTTCAGATGTTTTCGAGTTAATTTCTTACTTTGTTTAATTTTTCTCATGTTGCAAATGTGTTGCGCTGCGTTCTACACTAGCCTACGCAGTTTCAACAGATTTCGAGTTATTTTAATACTTTCTTGAGTTATTCGAACTTTCGCATGGTGCATATGGGTTGTGCTGCGTTCTACACTACTCTACGCTGTTTCAGAAGTTTTCGAGTTATTTTCTTATTTTGTTGAGTTTTTAGAAGTTTCTCCAGGTGCCTATGGGTTGTGCTGAGTTCTAAACTATTCTACGCTGTTTCAGATGTTTTCTAGTTATTTTATTACTTTTTTGAATTATTCGACGTTTCTCATGTTGCACATGTGTTGTACTGCGTTGCAAACTATTCTACGCTGTTTCAGAAATTTTCGACTTATTTTCTTACTTTTTTGAGTTTTTAGAAGTTCCCCTGGTGCCCATGGGTTGTGCTGAGTTCTACACTAGCCTACGCAGTTTCAACAGATTTCGAGTTATTTTAATACTTTCTTGAGTTTTTCGAAGTTTCTCATGCTGCATATGGGTTGAGCTGCGTTCTACACTACTCTACGCTGTTTCAGAAGTTTTCGAGTTATTTTCTTATATTGTTGAGTTTTTAGAAATTTCTCCTGACGCCTATGGGTTGTGCTGAGTTCTAAACTATTCTACGCTGTTTGAGATGTTTTCTAGTTATTTTATTACTTTTTTGAATTGTTCGACCTTTCTAATGTTGCATATGTGTTTTGCTGCGTTCTGAACTATTCTACGCTGTTTCAGATGTTTTCTCGTTATTTTATTACTTTAAAAAAATTTTCTCATGTCGCATATGTCTTGTGCTGCGCTCTAAACTATGCTACACTGTTTCAGAGGTTTTCGATTTATTTTATTACTTTTTTGAATTTTTCTACGTTTCTCATGTTGCATATGTGTTGTGCTGCGTTCTACACTACTCTACGCTGTTTCAGAAGTTTTCGAGTTATTTTCTTATTTTGTTGAGTTTTTAGAAGTTTCTCCTGGCGCTTATGGGTTGTGCTGAGTTCTAAACTATTCTACGCTGTTTGAGATGTTTTCTAGTTATTTTATTTCTTTTTTGAATTTTTCGACGTTTCTCATGTTGCACATGTGTTGTACTGCGTTGCAAACTATTCTACGCTGTTTCAGAAATTTTCGACTTATTTTCTTACTTTTTTGAGTTTTTAGAAGTTTCCCCTGGTGCCCATGGGTTGAGCTGAGTTCTTCACTAGCCTACGCAGTTTCAACAGATTACGAGTTATTTTAATACTTTCTTGAGTTTTTCGAAGTTTCTCATGGTGCATATGGGTTGAGCTGCGTTCTACACTATTCTACGCTGTCTCAGAAGTTTTCGAGTTACTTTCTTATTTTTTCAGTTTTTAGAAGTTTCTCCAGGTGCCTATGGGTTGTGCTGCGTTGTAAACTATACTACGCTGTTTCAGATGTTTTCGAGTTATTTTATTACTTTGTTGAATTTTTCGACGTTGCTCATGTTGCATATGTGTTGCGCTGCGATCTACACTAGCCTACGCTGTTTCAACAGATTTCGCGTTATTTTAATACTTTCTTGAGTTTTTCGAAGTTTCTCATGGTGCTTATGGGTTGTGCTGCGTTCTGCACTACTCTACGCTGTTTCATAAGTTTTCGAGTTATTTTCTTATTTTGTTGAGTTTTTAGAAGTTTCTCCTGGCGCTTATGGGTTGTGCTGAGTTCTAAACTATTCTACGCTGTTTCAGAGGTTTTCGATTTATTTTATTACTTTGTTGATTTTTTATACGTTTCTCATGTTGCGTATGTGTTGTGCTGCGTTCTACACTACTCTACGCTGTTTCAGAAGTTTTCGAGTTATTTTCTTATTTTGTTGAGTTTTTAGAAATTGCTCCTGGCGCCTATGGGTTGTGCTGAGTTCTTAACTATTCTACGCTGTTTCAGATGTTTTCTCGTTATTGTATTACTTTTAAAAATTTTTCTCATGTCGCATATGTCTTGTGCTGCGTTCTAAACTATGCTACGCTGTTTCAGAGGTTTTCGATTTATTTTATTACTTTGTTGAATTTTTCTACGTTTCTCATGTTGCATATGTGTTGTGCTGCGTTCTACACTACTCTACGCTGTTTCAGAGGTTTTCGAGTTATTTTCTTATTATGTTGAGTTTTTAGAAGTTTCTCCTGGCGCTTATGGGTTGTGCTGAGTTCTAAACTATTCTACGCTGTTTGAGATGTTTTCTAGTTATTTTATTACTTTTTTGAATTTTTCGACGTTTCTCATGTTGCACATGTGTTGTACTGCGTTGCAAACTATTCTACGCTGTTTCAGAAATTTTCGACTTATTTTCTTACTTTTTTGAGTTTTTAGAAGTTTCCCCTGGTGCCCATGGGTTGTGCTGAGTTCTTCACTAGCCTACGCAGTTTCAACAGATTTCGAGTTATTTTAATACTTTCTTGAGTTTTTCGAAGTTTCTCATGGTGCATATGGGTTGAGCTGCGTTCTACACTATTCTACGCTGTCTCAGAAGTTTTCGAGTTATTTTCTTATTTTGTTCAGTTTTTAGAAGTTTCTCCAGGTGCCTATGGGTTGTGCTGAGTTCTAAACTATTCTACGCTGTTTCAGATGTTTTCTAGTTATTTTATTACTTTTTTAAATTTTTCTCATGTTGCATATGTGTTGTGCTGCGTTCTAAACTATGCTACGCTGTTTCAGATGTTTTCGAGTTATCTTATTACTTTTTTGAGTTTTTCGACGTTTCTAATGTTGCATATGTGTTGTGCTGCGTTCTGAACTATTCGCTGTTTCAGATGTTTTCGAGTTAATTTCTTACTTTGTTTAATTTTTCTCATGTTGCAAATGTGTTGCGCTGCGTTCTACACTAGCCTACGCAGTTTCAACAGATTTCGAGTTATTTTAATACTTTCTTGAGTTATTCGAACTTTCGCATGGTGCATATGGGTTGTGCTGCGTTCTACACTACTCTACGCTGTTTCAGAAGTTTTCGAGTTATTTTCTTATTTTGTTGAGTTTTTAGAAGTTTCTCCTGATGCCTATGGGTTGTGCTGAGTTCTAAACTATTCTACGCTGTTTCAGATGTTTTTTTAGTTATTTTATTACTTTTTTGAATTTTTCGACGTTTCTCATGTTGCAAATGTGTTGTACTGCGTTGCAAACTATTCTACGCTGTTTCAGAAATTTTCGACCTTTTTTCTTACTTTTTTGAGTTTTTAGAAGTTTCTCATGGTGCATATGGGTTGTGCTGAGTTCTAAACTATTCTACGCTGTTTCAGAGGTTTTCGATTTATTTTATTACTTTGTTGAATTTTTCTACGTTTCTCATGTTGCATATGTGTTGTGCTGCGTTCTACACTACTCTACGCTGTTTCAGAAGTTTTCGAGTTATTTTCTTATTTTGTTGAGTTTTTAGAAGTTTCTCCTGGCGCTTATGGGTTGTGCTGAGTTCTAAACTATTCTACGCTGTTTGAGATGTTTTCTAGTTATTTTATTACTTTTTTGAATTTTTCGACGTTTCTCATGTTGCACATGTGTTGTACTGCGTTGCAAACTATTCTACGCTGTTTCAGAAATTTTCGACTTATTTTCTTACTTTTTTGAGTTTTTAGAAGTTTCCCCTGGTGCCCATGGGTTGAGCTGAGTTCTTCACTAGCCTACGCAGTTTCAACAGATTACGAGTTATTTTAATACTTTCTTGAGTTTTTCGAAGTTTCTCATGGTGCATATGGGTTGAGCTGCGTTCTACACTATTCTACGCTGTCTCAGAAGTTTTCGAGTTACTTTCTTATTTTTTCAGTTTTTAGAATTTTCTCCAGGTGCCTATGGGTTGTGCTGCGTTGTAAACTATACTACGCTGTTTCAGATGTTTTCGAGTTATTTTATTACTTTGTTGAATTTTTCGACGTTGCTCATGTTGCATATGTGTTGCGCTGCGATCTACACTAGCCTACGCTGTGTCAACAGATTTCGCGTTATTTTAATACTTTCTTGAGTTTTTCGAAGTTTCTCATGGTGCTTATGGGTTGTGCTGCGTTCTGCACTACTCTACGCTGTTTCATAAGTTTTCGAGTTATTTTCTTATTTTGTTGAGTTTTTAGAAGTTTCTCCTGGCGCTTATGGGTTGTGCTGAGTTCTAAACTATTCTACGCTGTTTCAGAGGTTTTCGATTTATTTTATTACTTTGTTGATTTTTTATACGTTTCTCATGTTGCGTATGTGTTGTGCTGCGTTCTACACTACTCTACGCTGTTTCAGAAGTTTTCGAGTTATTTTCTTATTTTGTTGAGTTTTTAGAAATTGCTCCTGGCGCCTATGGGTTGTGCTGAGTTCTTAACTATTCTACGCTGTTTCAGATGTTTTCTCGTTATTGTATTACTTTTAAAAAATTTTCTCATGTCGCATATGTCTTGTGCTGCGTTCTAAACTATGCTACGCTGTTTCAGAGGTTTTCGATTTATTTTATTACTTTGTTGAATTTTTCTACGTTTCTCATGTTGCATATGTGTTGTGCTGCGTTCTACACTACTCTACGCTGTTTCAGAGTTTTTCGAGTTATTTTCTTATTATGTTGAGTTTTTAGAAGTTTCTCCTGGCGCTTATGGGTTGTGCTGAGTTCTAAACTATTCTACGCTGTTTGAGATGTTTTCTAGTTATTTTATTACTTTTTTGAATTTTTCGACGTTTCTCATGTTGCACATGTGTTGTACTGCGTTGCAAACTATTCTACGCTGTTTCAGAAATTTTCGACTTATTTTCTTACTTTTTTGAGTTTTTAGAAGTTTCCCCTGGTGCCCATGGGTTGTGCTGAGTTCTTCACTAGCCTACGCAGTTTCAACAGATTTCGAGTTATTTTAATACTTTCTTGAGTTTTTCGAAGTTTCTCATGGTGCATATGGGTTGAGCTGCGTTCTACACTATTCTACGCTGTCTCAGAAGTTTTCGAGTTATTTTCTTATTTTGTTCAGTTTTTAGAAGTTTCTCCAGGTGCCTATGGGTTGTGCTGAGTTCTAAACTATTCTACGCTGTTTCAGATGTTTTCTAGTTATTTTATTACTTTTTTAAATTTTTCTCATGTTGCATATGTGTTGTGCTGCGTTCTAAACTATGCTACGCTGTTTCAGATGTTTTCGAGTTATCTTATTACTTTTTTGAGTTTTTCGACGTTTCTAATGTTGCATATGTGTTGTGCTGCGTTCTGAACTATTCGCTGTTTCAGATGTTTTCGAGTTAATTTCTTACTTTGTTTAATTTTTCTCATGTTGCAAATGTGTTGCGCTGCGTTCTACACTAGCCTACGCAGTTTCAACAGATTTCGAGTTATTTTAATACTTTCTTGAGTTATTCGAACTTTCGCATGGTGCATATGGGTTGTGCTGCGTTCTACACTACTCTACGCTGTTTCAGAAGTTTTCGAGTTATTTTCTTATTTTGTTGAGTTTTTAGAAGTTTCTCCAGGTGCCTATGGGTTGTGCTGAGTTCTAAACTATTCTACGCTGTTTCAGATGTTTTCTAGTTATTTTATTACTTTTTTGAATTATTCGACGTTTCTCATGTTGCACATGTGTTGTACTGCGTTGCAAACTATTCTACGCTGTTTCAGAAATTTTCGACTTATTTTCTTACTTTTTTGAGTTTTTAGAAGTTCCCCTGGTGCCCATGGGTTGTGCTGAGTTCTACACTAGCCTACGCAGTTTCAACAGATTTCGAGTTATTTTAATACTTTCTTGAGTTTTTCGAAGTTTCTCATGCTGCATATGGGTTGAGCTGCGTTCTACACTACTCTACGCTGTTTCAGAAGTTTTCGAGTTATTTTCTTATATTGTTGAGTTTTTAGAAATTTCTCCTGACGCCTTTGGGTTGTGCTGAGTTCTAAACTATTCTACGCTGTTTCAGATGTTTTCTAGTTATTTTATTACTTTTTTGAATTGTTCGACCTTTCTAATGTTGCATATGTGTTTTGCTGCGTTCTGAACTATTCTACGCTGTTTCAGATGTTTTCTCGTTATTTTATTACTTTAAAAAAATTTTCTCATGTCGCATATGTCTTGTGCTGCGCTCTAAACTATGCTACACTGTTTCAGAGGTTTTCGATTTATTTTATTACTTTTTTGAATTTTTCTACGTTTCTCATGTTGCATATGTGTTGTGCTGCGTTCTACACTACTCTACGCTGTTTCAGAAGTTTTCGAGTTATTTTCTTATTTTGTTGAGTTTTTAGAAGTTTCTCCTGGCGCTTATGGGTTGTGCTGAGTTCTAAACTATTCTACGCTGTTTGAGATGTTTTCTAGTTATTTTATTTCTTTTTTGAATTTTTCGACGTTTCTCATGTTGCACATGTGTTGTACTGCGTTGCAAACTATTCTACGCTGTTTCAGAAATTTTCGACTTATTTTCTTACTTTTTTGAGTTTTTAGAAGTTTCCCCTGGTGCCCATGGGTTGAGCTGAGTTCTTCACTAGCCTACGCAGTTTCAACAGATTACGAGTTATTTTAATACTTTCTTGAGTTTTTCGAAGTTTCTCATGGTGCATATGGGTTGAGCTGCGTTCTACACTATTCTACGCTGTCTCAGAAGTTTTCGAGTTACTTTCTTATTTTTTCAGTTTTTAGAAGTTTCTCCAGGTGCCTATGGGTTGTGCTGCGTTGTAAACTATACTACGCTGTTTCAGATGTTTTCGAGTTATTTTATTACTTTGTTGAATTTTTCGACGTTGCTCATGTTGCATATGTGTTGCGCTGCGATCTACACTAGCCTACGCTGTTTCAACAGATTTCGCGTTATTTTAATACTTTCTTGAGTTTTTCGAAGTTTCTCATGGTGCTTATGGGTTGTGCTGCGTTCTGCACTACTCTACGCTGTTTCATAAGTTTTCGAGTTATTTTCTTATTTTGTTGAGTTTTTAGAAGTTTCTCCTGGCGCTTATGGGTTGTGCTGAGTTCTAAACTATTCTACGCTGTTTCAGAGGTTTTCGATTTATTTTATTACTTTGTTGATTTTTTATACGTTTCTCATGTTGCGTATGTGTTGTGCTGCGTTCTACACTACTCTACGCTGTTTCAGAAGTTTTCGAGTTATTTTCTTATTTTGTTGAGTTTTTAGAAATTGCTCCTGGCGCCTATGGGTTGTGCTGAGTTCTTAACTATTCTACGCTGTTTCAGATGTTTTCTCGTTATTGTATTACTTTTAAAAATTTTTCTCATGTCGCATATGTCTTGTGCTGCGTTCTAAACTATGCTACGCTGTTTCAGAGGTTTTCGATTTATTTTATTACTTTGTTGAATTTTTCTACGTTTCTCATGTTGCATATGTGTTGTGCTGCGTTCTACACTACTCTACGCTGTTTCAGAGGTTTTCGAGTTATTTTCTTATTATGTTGAGTTTTTAGAAGTTTCTCCTGGCGCTTATGGGTTGTGCTGAGTTCTAAACTATTCTACGCTGTTTGAGATGTTTTCTAGTTATTTTATTACTTTTTTGAATTTTTCGACGTTTCTCATGTTGCACATGTGTTGTACTGCGTTGCAAACTATTCTACGCTGTTTCAGAAATTTTCGACTTATTTTCTTACTTTTTTGAGTTTTTAGAAGTTTCCCCTGGTGCCCATGGGTTGTGCTGAGTTCTTCACTAGCCTACGCAGTTTCAACAGATTTCGAGTTATTTTAATACTTTCTTGAGTTTTTCGAAGTTTCTCATGGTGCATATGGGTTGAGCTGCGTTCTACACTATTCTACGCTGTCTCAGAAGTTTTCGAGTTATTTTCTTATTTTGTTCAGTTTTTAGAAGTTTCTCCAGGTGCCTATGGGTTGTGCTGAGTTCTAAACTATTCTACGCTGTTTCAGATGTTTTCTAGTTATTTTATTACTTTTTTAAATTTTTCTCATGTTGCATATGTGTTGTGCTGCGTTCTAAACTATGCTACGCTGTTTCAGATGTTTTCGAGTTATCTTATTACTTTTTTGAGTTTTTCGACGTTTCTAATGTTGCATATGTGTTGTGCTGCGTTCTGAACTATTCGCTGTTTCAGATGTTTTCGAGTTAATTTCTTACTTTGTTTAATTTTTCTCATGTTGCAAATGTGTTGCGCTGCGTTCTACACTAGCCTACGCAGTTTCAACAGATTTCGAGTTATTTTAATACTTTCTTGAGTTATTCGAACTTTCGCATGGTGCATATGGGTTGTGCTGCGTTCTACACTACTCTACGCTGTTTCAGAAGTTTTCGAGTTATTTTCTTATTTTGTTGAGTTTTTAGAAGTTTCTCCAGGTGCCTATGGGTTGTGCTGAGTTCTAAACTATTCTACGCTGTTTCAGATGTTTTCTAGTTATTTTATTACTTTTTTGAATTATTCGACGTTTCTCATGTTGCACATGTGTTGTACTGCGTTGCAAACTATTCTACGCTGTTTCAGAAATTTTCGACTTATTTTCTTACTTTTTTGAGTTTTTAGAAGTTCCCCTGGTGCCCATGGGTTGTGCTGAGTTCTACACTAGCCTACGCAGTTTCAACAGATTTCGAGTTATTTTAATACTTTCTTGAGTTTTTCGAAGTTTCTCATGCTGCATATGGGTTGAGCTGCGTTCTACACTACTCTACGCTGTTTCAGAAGTTTTCGAGTTATTTTCTTATATTGTTGAGTTTTTAGAAATTTCTCCTGACGCCTATGGGTTGTGCTGAGTTCTAAACTATTCTACGCTGTTTGAGATGTTTTCTAGTTATTTTATTACTTTTTTGAATTGTTCGACCTTTCTAATGTTGCATATGTGTTTTGCTGCGTTCTGAACTATTCTACGCTGTTTCAGATGTTTTCTCGTTATTTTATTACTTTAAAAAAATTTTCTCATGTCGCATATGTCTTGTGCTGCGCTCTAAACTATGCTACACTGTTTCAGAGGTTTTCGATTTATTTTATTACTTTTTTGAATTTTTCTACGTTTCTCATGTTGCATATGTGTTGTGCTGCGTTCTACACTACTCTACGCTGTTTCAGAAGTTTTCGAGTTATTTTCTTATTTTGTTGAGTTTTTAGAAGTTTCTCCTGGCGCTTATGGGTTGTGCTGAGTTCTAAACTATTCTACGCTGTTTGAGATGTTTTCTAGTTATTTTATTTCTTTTTTGAATTTTTCGACGTTTCTCATGTTGCACATGTGTTGTACTGCGTTGCAAACTATTCTACGCTGTTTCAGAAATTTTCGACTTATTTTCTTACTTTTTTGAGTTTTTAGAAGTTTCCCCTGGTGCCCATGGGTTGAGCTGAGTTCTTCACTAGCCTACGCAGTTTCAACAGATTACGAGTTATTTTAATACTTTCTTGAGTTTTTCGAAGTTTCTCATGGTGCATATGGGTTGAGCTGCGTTCTACACTATTCTACGCTGTCTCAGAAGTTTTCGAGTTACTTTCTTATTTTTTCAGTTTTTAGAAGTTTCTCCAGGTGCCTATGGGTTGTGCTGCGTTGTAAACTATACTACGCTGTTTCAGATGTTTTCGAGTTATTTTATTACTTTGTTGAATTTTTCGACGTTGCTCATGTTGCATATGTGTTGCGCTGCGATCTACACTAGCCTACGCTGTTTCAACAGATTTCGCGTTATTTTAATACTTTCTTGAGTTTTTCGAAGTTTCTCATGGTGCTTATGGGTTGTGCTGCGTTCTGCACTACTCTACGCTGTTTCATAAGTTTTCGAGTTATTTTCTTATTTTGTTGAGTTTTTAGAAGTTTCTCCTGGCGCTTATGGGTTGTGCTGAGTTCTAAACTATTCTACGCTGTTTCAGAGGTTTTCGATTTATTTTATTACTTTGTTGATTTTTTATACGTTTCTCATGTTGCGTATGTGTTGTGCTGCGTTCTACACTACTCTACGCTGTTTCAGAAGTTTTCGAGTTATTTTCTTATTTTGTTGAGTTTTTAGAAATTGCTCCTGGCGCCTATGGGTTGTGCTGAGTTCTTAACTATTCTACGCTGTTTCAGATGTTTTCTCGTTATTGTATTACTTTTAAAAATTTTTCTCATGTCGCATATGTCTTGTGCTGCGTTCTAAACTATGCTACGCTGTTTCAGAGGTTTTCGATTTATTTTATTACTTTGTTGAATTTTTCTACGTTTCTCATGTTGCATATGTGTTGTGCTGCGTTCTACACTACTCTACGCTGTTTCAGAGGTTTTCGAGTTATTTTCTTATTATGTTGAGTTTTTAGAAGTTTCTCCTGGCGCTTATGGGTTGTGCTGAGTTCTAAACTATTCTACGCTGTTTGAGATGTTTTCTAGTTATTTTATTACTTTTTTGAATTTTTCGACGTTTCTCATGTTGCACATGTGTTGTACTGCGTTGCAAACTATTCTACGCTGTTTCAGAAATTTTCGACTTATTTTCTTACTTTTTTGAGTTTTTAGAAGTTTCCCCTGGTGCCCATGGGTTGTGCTGAGTTCTTCACTAGCCTACGCAGTTTCAACAGATTTCGAGTTATTTTAATACTTTCTTGAGTTTTTCGAAGTTTCTCATGGTGCATATGGGTTGAGCTGCGTTCTACACTATTCTACGCTGTCTCAGAAGTTTTCGAGTTATTTTCTTATTTTGTTCAGTTTTTAGAAGTTTCTCCAGGTGCCTATGGGTTGTGCTGAGTTCTAAACTATTCTACGCTGTTTCAGATGTTTTCTAGTTATTTTATTACTTTTTTAAATTTTTCTCATGTTGCATATGTGTTGTGCTGCGTTCTAAACTATGCTACGCTGTTTCAGATGTTTTCGAGTTATCTTATTACTTTTTTGAGTTTTTCGACGTTTCTAATGTTGCATATGTGTTGTGCTGCGTTCTGAACTATTCGCTGTTTCAGATGTTTTCGAGTTAATTTCTTACTTTGTTTAATTTTTCTCATGTTGCAAATGTGTTGCGCTGCGTTCTACACTAGCCTACGCAGTTTCAACAGATTTCGAGTTATTTTAATACTTTCTTGAGTTATTCGAACTTTCGCATGGTGCATATGGGTTGTGCTGCGTTCTACACTACTCTACGCTGTTTCAGAAGTTTTCGAGTTATTTTCTTATTTTGTTGAGTTTTTAGAAGTTTCTCCTGATGCCTATGGGTTGTGCTGAGTTCTAAACTATTCTACGCTGTTTCAGATGTTTTTTTAGTTATTTTATTACTTTTTTGAATTTTTCGACGTTTCTCATGTTGCAAATGTGTTGTACTGCGTTGCAAACTATTCTACGCTGTTTCAGAAATTTTCGACCTTTTTTCTTACTTTTTTGAGTTTTTAGAAGTTTCTCATGGTGCATATGGGTTGTGCTGAGTTCTAAACTATTCTACGCTGTTTCAGAGGTTTTCGATTTATTTTATTACTTTGTTGAATTTTTCTACGTTTCTCATGTTGCATATGTGTTGTGCTGCGTTCTACACTACTCTACGCTGTTTCAGAAGTTTTCGAGTTATTTTCTTATTTTGTTGAGTTTTTAGAAGTTTCTCCTGGCGCTTATGGGTTGTGCTGAGTTCTAAACTATTCTACGCTGTTTGAGATGTTTTCTAGTTATTTTATTACTTTTTTGAATTTTTCGACGTTTCTCATGTTGCACATGTGTTGTACTGCGTTGCAAACTATTCTACGCTGTTTCAGAAATTTTCGACTTATTTTCTTACTTTTTTGAGTTTTTAGAAGTTTCCCCTGGTGCCCATGGGTTGAGCTGAGTTCTTCACTAGCCTACGCAGTTTCAACAGATTACGAGTTATTTTAATACTTTCTTGAGTTTTTCGAAGTTTCTCATGGTGCATATGGGTTGAGCTGCGTTCTACACTATTCTACGCTGTCTCAGAAGTTTTCGAGTTACTTTCTTATTTTTTCAGTTTTTAGAATTTTCTCCAGGTGCCTATGGGTTGTGCTGCGTTGTAAACTATACTACGCTGTTTCAGATGTTTTCGAGTTATTTTATTACTTTGTTGAATTTTTCGACGTTGCTCATGTTGCATATGTGTTGCGCTGCGATCTACACTAGCCTACGCTGTGTCAACAGATTTCGCGTTATTTTAATACTTTCTTGAGTTTTTCGAAGTTTCTCATGGTGCTTATGGGTTGTGCTGCGTTCTGCACTACTCTACGCTGTTTCATAAGTTTTCGAGTTATTTTCTTATTTTGTTGAGTTTTTAGAAGTTTCTCCTGGCGCTTATGGGTTGTGCTGAGTTCTAAACTATTCTACGCTGTTTCAGAGGTTTTCGATTTATTTTATTACTTTGTTGATTTTTTATACGTTTCTCATGTTGCGTATGTGTTGTGCTGCGTTCTACACTACTCTACGCTGTTTCAGAAGTTTTCGAGTTATTTTCTTATTTTGTTGAGTTTTTAGAAATTGCTCCTGGCGCCTATGGGTTGTGCTGAGTTCTTAACTATTCTACGCTGTTTCAGATGTTTTCTCGTTATTGTATTACTTTTAAAAATTTTTCTCATGTCGCATATGTCTTGTGCTGCGTTCTAAACTATGCTACGCTGTTTCAGAGGTTTTCGATTTATTTTATTACTTTGTTGAATTTTTCTACGTTTCTCATGTTGCATATGTGTTGTGCTGCGTTCTACACTACTCTACGCTGTTTCAGAGTTTTTCGAGTTATTTTCTTATTATGTTGAGTTTTTAGAAGTTTCTCCTGGCGCTTATGGGTTGTGCTGAGTTCTAAACTATTCTACGCTGTTTGAGATGTTTTCTAGTTATTTTATTACTTTTTTGAATTTTTCGACGTTTCTCATGTTGCACATGTGTTGTACTGCGTTGCAAACTATTCTACGCTGTTTCAGAAATTTTCGACTTATTTTCTTACTTTTTTGAGTTTTTAGAAGTTTCCCCTGGTGCCCATGGGTTGTGCTGAGTTCTTCACTAGCCTACGCAGTTTCAACAGATTTCGAGTTATTTTAATACTTTCTTGAGTTTTTCGAAGTTTCTCATGGTGCATATGGGTTGAGCTGCGTTCTACACTATTCTACGCTGTCTCAGAAGTTTTCGAGTTATTTTCTTATTTTGTTCAGTTTTTAGAAGTTTCTCCAGGTGCCTATGGGTTGTGCTGAGTTCTAAACTATTCTACGCTGTTTCAGATGTTTTCTAGTTATTTTATTACTTTTTTAAATTTTTCTCATGTTGCATATGTGTTGTGCTGCGTTCTAAACTATGCTACGCTGTTTCAGATGTTTTCGAGTTATCTTATTACTTTTTTGAGTTTTTCGACGTTTCTAATGTTGCATATGTGTTGTGCTGCGTTCTGAACTATTCGCTGTTTCAGATGTTTTCGAGTTAATTTCTTACTTTGTTTAATTTTTCTCATGTTGCAAATGTGTTGCGCTGCGTTCTACACTAGCCTACGCAGTTTCAACAGATTTCGAGTTATTTTAATACTTTCTTGAGTTATTCGAACTTTCGCATGGTGCATATGGGTTGTGCTGCGTTCTACACTACTCTACGCTGTTTCAGAAGTTTTCGAGTTATTTTCTTATTTTGTTGAGTTTTTAGAAGTTTCTCCAGGTGCCTATGGGTTGTGCTGAGTTCTAAACTATTCTACGCTGTTTCAGATGTTTTCTAGTTATTTTATTACTTTTTTGAATTATTCGACGTTTCTCATGTTGCACATGTGTTGTACTGCGTTGCAAACTATTCTACGCTGTTTCAGAAATTTTCGACTTATTTTCTTACTTTTTTGAGTTTTTAGAAGTTCCCCTGGTGCCCATGGGTTGTGCTGAGTTCTACACTACCCTACGCAGTTTCAACAGATTTCGAGTTATTTTAATACTTTCTTGAGTTTTTCGAAGTTTCTCATGCTGCATATGGGTTGAGCTGCGTTCTACACTACTCTACGCTGTTTCAGAAGTTTTCGAGTTATTTTCTTATATTGTTGAGTTTTTAGAAATTTCTCCTGACGCCTATGGGTTGTGCTGAGTTCTAAACTATTCTACGCTGTTTCAGATGTTTTCTAGTTATTTTATTACTTTTTTGAATTGTTCGACCTTTCTAATGTTGCATATGTGTTTTGCTGCGTTCTGAACTATTCTACGCTGTTTCAGATGTTTTCTCGTTATTTTATTACTTTTAAAAAATTTTCTCATGTCGCATATGTCTTGTGCTGCGCTCTAAACTATGCTACACTGTTTCAGAGGTTTTCGATTTATTTTATTACTTGTTTGAATTTTTCTACGTTTCTCATGTTGCATATGTGTTGTGCTGCGTTCTACACTACTCTACGCTGTTTCAGAAGTTTTCGAGTTATTTTCTTATTTTGTTGAGTTTTTAGAAGTTTCTCCTGGCGCTTATGGGTTGTGCTGAGTTCTAAACTATTCTACGCTGTTTGAGATGTTTTCTAGTTATTTTATTTCTTTTTTGAATGTTTCGACGTTTCTCATGTTGCACATGTGTTGTACTGCGTTGCAAACTATTCTACGCTGTTTCAGAAATTTTCGACTTATTTTCTTACTTTTTTGAGTTTTTAGAAGTTTCCCCTGGTGCCCATGGGTTGAGCTGAGTTCTTCACTAGCCTACGCAGTTTCAACAGATTACGAGTTATTTTAATACTTTCTTGAGTTTTTCGAAGTTTCTCATGGTGCATATGGGTTGAGCTGCGTTCTACACTATTCTACGCTGTCTCAGAAGTTTTCGAGTTACTTTCTTATTTTTTCAGTTTTTAGAATTTTCTCCAGGTGCCTATGGGTTGTGCTGCGTTGTAAACTATACTACGCTGTTTCAGATGTTTTCGAGTTATTTTATTACTTTGTTGAATTTTTCGACGTTGCTCATGTTGCATATGTGTTGCGCTGCGATCTACACTAGCCTACGCTGTTTCAACAGATTTCGCGTTATTTTAATACTTTCTTGAGTTTTTCGAAGTTTCTCATGGTGCTTATGGGTTGTGCTGCGTTCTGCACTACTCTACGCTGTTTCATAAGTTTTCGAGTTATTTTCTTATTTTGTTGAGTTTTTAGAAGTTTCTCCTGGCGCTTATGGGTTGTGCTGAGTTCTAAACTATTCTACGCTGTTTCAGAGGTTTTCGATTTATTTTATTACTTTGTTGATTTTTTATACGTTTCTCATGTTGCGTATGTGTTGTGCTGCGTTCTACACTACTCTACGCTGTTTCAGAAGTTTTCGAGTTATTTTCTTATTTTGTTGAGTTTTTAGAAATTGCTCCTGGCGCCTATGGGTTGTGCTGAGTTCTTAACTATTCTACGCTGTTTCAGATGTTTTCTCGTTATTGTATTACTTTTAAAAATTTTTCTCATGTCGCATATGTCTTGTGCTGCGTTCTAAACTATGCTACGCTGTTTCAGAGGTTTTCGATTTATTTTATTACTTTGTTGAATTTTTCTACGTTTCTCATGTTGCATATGTGTTGTGCTGCGTTCTACACTACTCTACGCTGTTTCAGAGGTTTTCGAGTTATTTTCTTATTATGTTGAGTTTTTAGAAGTTTCTCCTGGCGCTTATGGGTTGTGCTGAGTTCTAAACTATTCTACGCTGTTTGAGATGTTTTCTAGTTATTTTATTACTTTTTTGAATTTTTCGACGTTTCTCATGTTGCACATGTGTTGTACTGCGTTGCAAACTATTCTACGCTGTTTCAGAAATTTTCGACTTATTTTCTTACTTTTTTGAGTTTTTAGAAGTTTCCCCTGGTGCCCATGGGTTGTGCTGAGTTCTTCACTAGCCTACGCAGTTTCAACAGATTTCGAGTTATTTTAATACTTTCTTGAGTTTTTCGAAGTTTCTCATGGTGCATATGGGTTGAGCTGCGTTCTACACTATTCTACGCTGTCTCAGAAGTTTTCGAGTTATTTTCTTATTTTGTTGAGTTGTTAGAAGTTTCTCCAGGTGCCTATGGGTTGTGCTGAGTTCTAAACTATTCTACGCTGTTTCAGATTTTTTCTAGTTATTTTATTCCTTTTTTGAATTTTTCGACGTTTCTCATGTTGCACATGTGTTGTACTGCGTTGCAAACTATTCTACGCTGTTTCAGAAATTTTCGACTTATCTTCTTACTTTTTTGAGTTTTTAGAAGTTTCCCCTGGTGCCCATGGGTTGTGCTGAGTTCTACACTAGCCTACGCAGTTTCAACAGATTTCGAGTTATTTTAATACTTACTTGAGTTATTCGAACTTTCGCATGGTGCATATGGGTTGTGCTGCGTTCTACACTACTCTACGCTGTTTCAGAAGTTTTCGAGTTATTTTCTTATTTTCTTGAGTTTTCAGAAGTTTCTCCAGGTGCCTATGGGTTGTGCTGAGTTCTAAACTATTCTACGCTGTTTCAGATGTTTTCTAGTTATCTAAATACTTTCTTGAGTTTTTCGAAATTTCTCATGGTGCATATGGGTTGAGCTGCGTTCTACACTATTCTACGCTGTTTCAGAAGTTTTCGAGTTTTTTTCTTATTTTGTTGAGCTTTTAGAAGTTTCTCATGTCGCATATGTCTTTTGCTGCGTTCTAAACTATGCTACGCTGTTTCAGATGTTTTCGAGTTGTTTTATTACTTTGTTGAATTTTTCGACGTTGCTCATGTTGCATATGTGTTGCGCTGCGATCTACACTAGACTACGCTGTTTCAACAGATTTCGCGTTATTTTAATACTTTCTTGAGTTTTTCGAAGTTTCTCATGGTGCTTATGGGTTGTGCTGAGTTCTACACTACTCTACGCTGTTTCATAAGTTTTCGAGTTATTTTCTTATTTTGTTGAGTTTTTAGAAGTTTCTCCTGGCGCTTATGGGTTGTGCTGAGTTCTAAACTATTCTACGCTGTTTCAGAGGTTTTCGATTTATTTTATTACTTTTTGAATTTTTCTACGTTTCTCATGTTGCGTATGTGTTGTGCTGCGTTCTACACTACTCTACGCTGTTTCAGAAGTTTTCGAGTTATTTTCTTATTTTGTTGAGTTTTTAGAAATTGCTCCTGGCGCCTATGGGTTGTGCTGAGTTCTTAACTATTCTACGCTGTTTGAGATGTTTTCTAGTTATTTTATTACCTTTTTGAATTTTTCGACGTTTCTAATGTTGCACATGTGTTGTGCTGAGTTCTAAACTATTCTACGCTGTTTCAGATGTTTTCTAGTTATTTTATTATTTTTTCGAATTTTCCGACGTTTCTCATGGTGCATATGGGTTGAGCTGCGTTCTACCCTACTCTACGCTGTTTCAGAAGTTTTAGAGTTATTTTCTTATTTTCTTGAGTTTTTAGAAGTTTCCCCAGGTACCTATGGATTGTGCGGAGTTATAAACTATTCTACGCTGTTTCAGATGTTTACTAGTTATCTTATTACTTTTTTGAATTTTTCGACGTTTCTCATGGTTCATATGGGTTGAGCTGCGTTCTACACTATTCTACGCTGTTTCAGAAGTTTTCGAGTTATTTTCTTATTTTGTTGAGTTTTTAGAAGTTTCTCCAGGTGCCTATGGGTTGTGCTGAGTTCTAAACTATTCTACGCTGTTTCAGATGTTTTCTAGTTATTTTATTACTTTTTTGAATTATTCGACGTTTCTCATGTTGCACATGTGTTGTACTGCGTTGCAAACTATTCTACGCTGTTTCAGAAATTTTCGACTTATTTTCTTACTTTTTTGAGTTTTTAGAAGTTTCCCCTGGTGCCCATGGGTTGTGCTGAGTTCTTCACTAGCCTACGCAGTTTCAACAGATTTCGAGTTATTTTAATACTTTCTTGAGTTTTTCGAAGTTTCTCATGGTGCATATGGGTTGAGCTGCGTTCTACACTATTCTACGCTGTCTCAGAAGTTTTCGAGTTATTTTCTTATTTTGTTGAGTTTTTAGAAGTTTCTCCTGGCGCTTATGGGTTGTGCTGAGTTCTAAACTATTCTACGCTGTTTGAGATGTTTTCTAGTTATTTTATTTCTTTTTTGAATTTTTCGACGTTTCTCATGTTGCACATGTGTTGTACTGCGTTGCAAACTATTCTACGCTGTTTCAGAAATTTTCGACTTATTTTCTTACTTTTTTGAGTTTTTAGAAGTTTCCCCTGGTGCCCATGGGTTGAGCTGAGTTCTTCACTAGCCTACGCAGTTTCAACAGATTACGAGTTATTTTAATACTTTCTTGAGTTTTTCGAAGTTTCTCATGGTGCATATGGGTTGAGCTGCGTTCTACACTATTCTACGCTGTCTCAGAAGTTTTCGAGTTACTTTCTTATTTTTTCAGTTTTTAGAAGTTTCTCCAGGTGCCTATGGGTTGTGCTGCGTTGTAAACTATACTACGCTGTTTCAGATGTTTTCGAGTTATTTTATTACTTTGTTGAATTTTTCGACGTTGCTCATGTTGCATATGTGTTGCGCTGCGATCTACACTAGCCTACGCTGTTTCAACAGATTTCGCGTTATTTTAATACTTTCTTGAGTTTTTCGAAGTTTCTCATGGTGCTTATGGGTTGTGCTGCGTTCTGCACTACTCTACGCTGTTTCATAAGTTTTCGAGTTATTTTCTTATTTTGTTGAGTTTTTAGAAGTTTCTCCTGGCGCTTATGGGTTGTGCTGAGTTCTAAACTATTCTACGCTGTTTCAGAGGTTTTCGATTTATTTTATTACTTTGTTGATTTTTTATACGTTTCTCATGTTGCGTATGTGTTGTGCTGCGTTCTACACTACTCTACGCTGTTTCAGAAGTTTTCGAGTTATTTTCTTATTTTGTTGAGTTTTTAGAAATTGCTCCTGGCGCCTATGGGTTGTGCTGAGTTCTTAACTATTCTACGCTGTTTCAGATGTTTTCTCGTTATTGTATTACTTTTAAAAATTTTTCTCATGTCGCATATGTCTTGTGCTGCGTTCTAAACTATGCTACGCTGTTTCAGAGGTTTTCGATTTATTTTATTACTTTGTTGAATTTTTCTACGTTTCTCATGTTGCATATGTGTTGTGCTGCGTTCTACACTACTCTACGCTGTTTCAGAGGTTTTCGAGTTATTTTCTTATTATGTTGAGTTTTTAGAAGTTTCTCCTGGCGCTTATGGGTTGTGCTGAGTTCTAAACTATTCTACGCTGTTTGAGATGTTTTCTAGTTATTTTATTACTTTTTTGAATTTTTCGACGTTTCTCATGTTGCACATGTGTTGTACTGCGTTGCAAACTATTCTACGCTGTTTCAGAAATTTTCGACTTATTTTCTTACTTTTTTGAGTTTTTAGAAGTTTCCCCTGGTGCCCATGGGTTGTGCTGAGTTCTTCACTAGCCTACGCAGTTTCAACAGATTTCGAGTTATTTTAATACTTTCTTGAGTTTTTCGAAGTTTCTCATGGTGCATATGGGTTGAGCTGCGTTCTACACTATTCTACGCTGTCTCAGAAGTTTTCGAGTTATTTTCTTATTTTGTTGAGTTGTTAGAAGTTTCTCCAGGTGCCTATGGGTTGTGCTGAGTTCTAAACTATTCTACGCTGTTTCAGATTTTTTCTAGTTATTTTATTCCTTTTTTGAATTTTTCGACGTTTCTCATGTTGCACATGTGTTGTACTGCGTTGCAAACTATTCTACGCTGTTTCAGAAATTTTCGACTTATTTTCTTACTTTTTTGAGTTTTTAGAAGTTTCCCCTGGTGCCCATGGGTTGTGCTGAGTTCTACACTAGCCTACGCAGTTTCAACAGATTTCGAGTTATTTTAATACTTACTTGAGTTATTCGAACTTTCGCATGGTGCATATGGGTTGTGCTGCGTTCTACACTACTCTACGCTGTTTCAGAAGTTTTCGAGTTATTTTCTTATTTTCTTGAGTTTTCAGAAGTTTCTCCAGGTGCCTATGGGTTGTGCTGAGTTCTAAACTATTCTACGCTGTTTCAGATGTTTTCTAGTTATCTAAATACTTTCTTGAGTTTTTCGAAATTTCTCATGGTGCATATGGGTTGAGCTGCGTTCTACACTATTCTACGCTGTTTCAGAAGTTTTCGAGTTTTTTTCTTATTTTGTTGAGCTTTTAGAAGTTTCTCATGTCGCATATGTCTTTTGCTGCGTTCTAAACTATGCTACGCTGTTTCAGATGTTTTCGAGTTGTTTTATTACTTTGTTGAATTTTTCGACGTTGCTCATGTTGCATATGTGTTGCGCTGCGATCTACACTAGACTACGCTGTTTCAACAGATTTCGCGTTATTTTAATACTTTCTTGAGTTTTTCGAAGTTTCTCATGGTGCTTATGGGTTGTGCTGAGTTCTACACTACTCTACGCTGTTTCATAAGTTTTCGAGTTATTTTCTTATTTTGTTGAGTTTTTAGAAGTTTCTCCTGGCGCTTATGGGTTGTGCTGAGTTCTAAACTATTCTACGCTGTTTCAGAGGTTTTCGATTTATTTTATTACTTTTTGAATTTTTCTACGTTTCTCATGTTGCGTATGTGTTGTGCTGCGTTCTACACTACTCTACGCTGTTTCAGAAGTTTTCGAGTTATTTTCTTATTTTGTTGAGTTTTTAGAAATTGCTCCTGGCGCCTATGGGTTGTGCTGAGTTCTTAACTATTCTACGCTGTTTGAGATGTTTTCTAGTTATTTTATTACCTTTTTGAATTTTTCGACGTTTCTAATGTTGCACATGTGTTGTGCTGAGTTCTAAACTATTCTACGCTGTTTCAGATGTTTTCTAGTTATTTTATTATTTTTTCGAATTTTCCGACGTTTCTCATGGTGCATATGGGTTGAGCTGCGTTCTACCCTACTCTACGCTGTTTCAGAAGTTTTAGAGTTATTTTCTTATTTTCTTGAGTTTTTAGAAGTTTCCCCAGGTACCTATGGATTGTGCGGAGTTATAAACTATTCTACGCTGTTTCAGATGTTTACTAGTTATCTTATTACTTTTTTGAATTTTTCGACGTTTCTCATGGTTCATATGGGTTGAGCTGCGTTCTACACTATTCTACGCTGTTTCAGAAGTTTTCGAGTTATTTTCTTATTTTGTTGAGTTTTTAGAAGTTTCTCCAGGTGCCTATGGGTTGTGCTGAGTTCTAAACTATTCTACGCTGTTTCAGATGTTTTCTAGTTATTTTATTACTTTTTTGAATTATTCGACGTTTCTCATGTTGCACATGTGTTGTACTGCGTTGCAAACTATTCTACGCTGTTTCAGAAATTTTCGACTTATTTTCTTACTTTTTTGAGTTTTTAGAAGTTCCCCTGGTGCCCATGGGTTGTGCTGAGTTCTACACTAGCCTACGCAGTTTCAACAGATTTCGAGTTATTTTAATACTTTCTTGAGTTTTTCGAAGTTTCTCATGCTGCATATGGGTTGAGCTGCGTTCTACACTACTCTACGCTGTTTCAGAAGTTTTCGAGTTATTTTCTTATATTGTTGAGTTTTTAGAAATTTCTCCTGACGCCTATGGGTTGTGCTGAGTTCTAAACTATTCTACGCTGTTTCAGATGTTTTCTAGTTATTTTATTACTTTTTTGAATTGTTCGACCTTTCTAATGTTGCATATGTGTTTTGCTGCGTTCTGAACTATTCTACACTGTTTCAGATGTTTTCTCGTTATTTTATTACTTTTAAAAAATTTTCTCATGTCGCATATGTCTTGTGCTGCGCTCTAAACTATGCTACACTGTTTCAGAGGTTTTCGATTTATTTTATTACTTTTTTGAATTTTTCTACGTTTCTCATGTTGCATATGTGTTGTGCTGCGTTCTACACTACTCTACGCTGTTTCAGAAGTTTTCGAGTTATTTTCTTATTTTGTTGAGTTTTTAGAAGTTTCTCCTGGCGCTTATGGGTTGTGCTGAGTTCTAAACTATTCTACGCTGTTTGAGATGTTTTCTAGTTATTTTATTTCTTTTTTGAATTTTTCGACGTTTCTCATGTTGCACATGTGTTGTACTGCGTTGCAAACTATTCTACGCTGTTTCAGAAATTTTCGACTTATTTTCTTACTTTTTTGAGTTTTTAGAAGTTTCCCCTGGTGCCCATGGGTTGAGCTGAGTTCTTCACTAGCCTACGCAGTTTCAACAGATTACGAGTTATTTTAATACTTTCTTGAGTTTTTCGAAGTTTCTCATGGTGCATATGGGTTGAGCTGCGTTCTACACTATTCTACGCTGTCTCAGAAGTTTTCGAGTTACTTTCTTATTTTTTCAGTTTTTAGAAGTTTCTCCAGGTGCCTATGGGTTGTGCTGCGTTGTAAACTATACTACGCTGTTTCAGATGTTTTCGAGTTATTTTATTACTTTGTTGAATTTTTCGACGTTGCTCATGTTGCATATGTGTTGCGCTGCGATCTACACTAGCCTACGCTGTTTCAACAGATTTCGCGTTATTTTAATACTTTCTTGAGTTTTTCGAAGTTTCTCATGGTGCTTATGGGTTGTGCTGCGTTCTGCACTACTCTACGCTGTTTCATAAGTTTTCGAGTTATTTTCTTATTTTGTTGAGTTTTTAGAAGTTTCTCCTGGCGCTTATGGGTTGTGCTGAGTTCTAAACTATTCTACGCTGTTTCAGAGGTTTTCGATTTATTTTATTACTTTGTTGATTTTTTATACGTTTCTCATGTTGCGTATGTGTTGTGCTGCGTTCTACACTACTCTACGCTGTTTCAGAAGTTTTCGAGTTATTTTCTTATTTTGTTGAGTTTTTAGAAATTGCTCCTGGCGCCTATGGGTTGTGCTGAGTTCTAAACTATTCTACGCTGTTTCAGATGTTTTCTAGTTATTTTATTACTTTTTAAAATTTTTCTCATGTTGCATATGTGTTGTGCTGCGTTCTAAACTATGCTACGCTGTTTCAGATGTTTTCGAGTTATCTTATTACTTTTTTGAGTTTTTCGACGTTTCTAATGTTGCATATGTGTTGTGCTGCGTTCTGAACTATTCGCTGTTTCAGATGTTTTCGAGTTAATTTCTTACTTTGTTTAATTTTTCTCATGTTGCAAATGTGTTGCGCTGCGTTCTACACTAGCCTACGCAGTTTCAACAGATTTCGAGTTATTTTAATACTTTCTTGAGTTATTCGAACTTTCGCATGGTGCATATGGGTTGTGCTGCGTTCTACACTACTCTACGCTGTTTCAGAAGTTTTCGAGTTATTTTCTTATTTTGTTGAGTTTTTAGAAGTTTCTCCTGATGCCTATGGGTTGTGCTGAGTTCTAAACTATTCTACGCTGTTTCAGATGTTTTTTTAGTTATTTTATTACTTTTTTGAATTTTTCGACGTTTCTCATGTTGCAAATGTGTTGTACTGCGTTGCAAACTATTCTACGCTGTTTCAGAAATTTTCGACTTATTTTCTTACTTTATTGAGTTTTTAGAAGTTTCTCATGGTGCATATGGGTTGTGCTGAGTTCTAAACTATTCTACGCTGTTTCAGAGGTTTTCGATTTATTTTATTACTTTGTTGAATTTTTCTACGTTTCTCATGTTGCATATGTGTTGTGCTGCGTTCTACACTACTCTACGCTGTTTCAGAAGTTTTCGAGTTATTTTCTTATTTTGTTGAGTTTTTAGAAGTTTCTCCTGGCGCTTATGGGTTGTGCTGAGTTCTAAACTATTCTACGCTGTTTGAGATGTTTTCTAGTTATTTTATTACTTTTTTGAATTTTTCGACGTTTCTCATGTTGCACATGTGTTGTACTGCGTTGCAAACTATTCTACGCTGTTTCAGAAATTTTCGACTTATTTTCTTACTTTTTTGAGTTTTTAGAAGTTTCCCCTGGTGCCCATGGGTTGAGCTGAGTTCTTCACTAGCCTACGCAGTTTCAACAGATTACGAGTTATTTTAATACTTTCTTGAGTTTTTCGAAGTTTCTCATGGTGCATATGGGTTGAGCTGCGTTCTACACTATTCTACGCTGTCTCAGAAGTTTTCGAGTTACTTTCTTATTTTTTCAGTTTTTAGAATTTTCTCCAGGTGCCTATGGGTTGTGCTGCGTTGTAAACTATACTACGCTGTTTCAGATGTTTTCGAGTTATTTTATTACTTTGTTGAATTTTTCGACGTTGCTCATGTTGCATATGTGTTGCGCTGCGTTCTACACTAGCCTAGGCAGTTTCAACAGATTTCGAGTTATTTTAATACTTTCTTGGGTTTTTCGAAGTTTCTCATGGTGCATATGGGTTGAGCTGCGTTCTACACTATTCTACGCTGTCTCAGAAGTTTTCGAGTTATTTTCTTATTTTGTTCAGTTTTTAGAAGTTTCTCCAGGTGCCTATGGGTTGTGCTGAGTTCTAAACTATTCTACGCTGTTTCAGATGTTTTCTAGTTATTTTATTACTTTTTTAAATTTTTCTCATGTTGCATATGTGTTGTGCTGCGTTCTAAACTATGCTACGCTGTTTCAGATGTTTTCGAGTTATCTTATTACTTTTTTGAGTTTTTCGACGTTTCTAATGTTGCATATGTGTTGTGCTGCGTTCTGAACTATTCGCTGTTTCAGATGTTTTCGAGTTAATTTCTTACTTTGTTTAATTTTTCTCATGTTGCAAATGTGTTGCGCTGCGTTCTACACTAGCCTACGCAGTTTCAACAGATTTCGAGTTATTTTAATACTTTCTTGAGTTATTCGAACTTTCGCATGGTGCATATGGGTTGTGCTGCGTTCTACACTACTCTACGCTGTTTCAGAAGTTTTCGAGTTATTTTCTTATTTTGTTGTTTTTAGAAGTTTCTCCTGATGCCTATGGGTTGTGCTGAGTTCTAAACTATTCTACGCTGTTTCAGATGTTTTTTTAGTTATTTTATTACTTTTTTGAATTTTTCGACGTTTCTCATGTTGCAAATGTGTTGTACTGCGTTGCAAACTATTCTACGCTGTTTCAGAAATTTTCGACTTATTTTCTTACTTTTTTGAGTTTTTAGAAGTTTCTCATGGTGCATATGGGTTGTGCTGAGTTCTAAACTATTCTACGCTGTTTCAGAGGTTTTCGATTTATTTTATTACTTTGTTGAATTTTTCTACGTTTCTCATGTTGCGTATGTGTTGTGCTGCGTTCTACACTAATCTACGCTGTTTCAGAAGTTTTCGAGTTATTTTCTTATTTTGTTGAGTTTTTAGAAATTGCTCCTGGCGCCGATGGGTTGTGCTGAGTTCTTAACTATTCTACGCTGTTTGAGATGTTTTCTAGTTATTTTATTACCTTTTTGAATTTTTCGACGTTTCTAATGTTGCATATGTGTTTTGCTGAGTTCTAAACTATTCTACGCTGTTTCAGATGTTTTCTAGTTATTTTATTATTTTTTCGAATTTTCCGACGTTTCTCATGTTGCACATGTGTTGTACTGCGTTGCAAACTATTCTACGCTGTTTCAGAAGTTTCCGAGTTTTTTTCTTACTTTTTTGAGTTTTTAGAAGTTTATCCTGGTGCCTATGGGTTGTGCTGAGTTCTACACTAGCCTACGCAGTTTCAACAGATTTCGAGTTATTTTAATACTTTCTTGAGTTTTTCGAAGTTTCTCATGGTGCGTATGGGTTGAGCTGCGTTCTACCCTACTCTACGCTGTTTCAGAAGTTTTAGAGTTACTTTCTTATTTTGTTGAGTTTTTAGAAGTTTCCCCAGGTACCTATGGGTTGTGCGGAGTTATAAACTATTCTACGCTGTTTCAGATGTTTACTAGTTATCTTGTTACTTTTTTGAATTTTGCGACGTTTCTCATGTTGCATATGTGTTGTGCTGCGTTCTGAACTATTCGCTGTTTCAGATGTTTTCTAGTTAATTTCTTACTTTGTTTAATTTTTCTCATGTTGCAAATGTGTTGCGCTGCGTTCTACACTAGCCTAGGCAGTTTCAACAGATTTCGAGTTATTTTAATACTTTCTTGAGTTTTTCGAAGTTTCTGATGGTGCATATGGGTTGAGCTTCGTTCTACACTACTCTACGCTGTTTCAGAAGTTTTGGAGGTATTTTCTTATTTTGTTGAGTTTTTAGAAGTTTCCCCAGGTGCCTATGGGTTGTGCTTAGTTATAAACTATTCTACGCTGTTTCAGATGTTTTCTAGTTATCTTGTTACTTTTTTGAATTTTGCGACGTTTCTCATGTTGCATATGTGTTGTGCTGCGATCTAAACTAGCCTTCGCTGTTTCAACAGATTTCGCGTTATTTTAATACTTTCTTGAGTTTTTCGAAGTTTCTCATGGTGCTTATGGGTTGTGCTGCGTTCTACACTACTCGACGCTGTTTCATAAGTTTTCGAGTTATTTTCTTATTTTGTTGAGTTTTTAGAAGTTTCTCCTGGCGCTTATGGGTTGTGCTGAGTTCTAAACTATTCTACGCTGTTTCAGAGGTTTTCGATTTATTTTATTACTTTGTTGAATTTTTCGACGTTGCTCATGTTGCATATGTGTTGCGCTGCGATCTAAACTAGCCTTCGCTGTTTCAACAGATTTCGCGTTATTTTAATACTTTCTTAAGTTTTTCGAAGTTTCTTATGGGTTGTGCTGCGTTCTACACAACTCTATGCTGTTTCATAAGTTTTCGAGTTATTTTCTTATTTTTTGAGTTTTTAGAAGTTTCTCCTGGCGTTTATGGGTTGTGCTGAGTTCTAAACTATTCTACGCTGTTTCAGAGGTTTTCGATTTATTTTATTACTTTGTTGAATTTTTCTACGTTTCTCATGTTGCATATGTGTTGTGCTGCGTTCTACACTACTCTACGCTGTTTCAGAAGTTTTCGAGTTATTTTCTTATTTTGTTGAGTTTTTAGAAGTTTCTCCTGGCGCTTATGGGTTGTGCTGAGTTCTAAACTATTCTACGCTGTTTGAGATGTTTTCTAGTTATTTTATTCCTTTTTTGAATTTTTCGACGTTTCTCATGTTGCACATGTGTTGTACTGCGTTGCAAACTATTCTACGCTGTTTCAGAAATTTTCGACTTATTTTCTTACTTTTTTGAGTTTTTAGAAGTTTCCCCTGGTGCCCATGGGTTGTGCTGAGTTCTACACTAGCCTACGCAGTTTCAACAGATTTCGAGTTATTTTAATACTTTCTTGAGTTTTTCGAAGTTTCTCATGGTGCATATGGGTTGAGCTGCGTTCTACACTATTCTACGCTGTTTCAGAAGGTTTCGAGTTATTTTCTTATTTTGTTGAGTTTTCAGAAGTTTCTCCAGGTGCCTATGGGTTGTGCTGAGTTCTAAACTATTCTACGCTGTTTCAGATGTTTTCTAGTTATCTAAATACTTTCTTGAGTTTTTCGAAGTTTCTCATGGTGCATATGGGTTGAGCTGCGTTCTACACTATTCTACGCTGTTTCAGAAGTTTTCGAGTTATTTTCTTATTTTGTTGAGTTTTTAGAAGTTTCTCCAGGTGCCTATGGGTTGTGCTGCGTTGTAAACTATACTACGCTGTTTCAGATGTTTTCGAGTTATTTTATTACTTTGTTGAATTTTTCGACGTTGCTCATGTTGCATATGTGTTGCGCTGCGATCTAAACTAGCCTTCGCTGTTTCAACAGATTTCGCGTTATTTTAATACTTTCTTGAGTTTTTCGAAGTTTCTCATGGTGCTTATGGGTTGTGCTGCGTTCTACACTACTGTACGCTGTTGCAGAAGTTTTCGAGTTATTTTCTTATTTTGTTGAGTTTTTAGAAATTTCTCCTGGCGCCTATGGGTTGTGCTGAGTTCTTAACTATTCTACGCTGTTTGAGATGTTTTCTAGTTATTTTATTACCTTTTTGAATTTTTCGACGTTTCTAATGTTGCATATGTGTTGTGCTGAGTTCTAAACTATTCTACGCTGTTTCAGATGTTTTCTAGTTATTTTATTATTTTTTCGAATTTTCCGACGTTTCTCCTGCTGCATATGGGTTGAGCTGCGTTCTACACTACTCTAAGTTGTTTCAGAAGTTTTCGACTTATTTTCTTACTTTTTTGAGTTTTTAGATGTTTTCCCTGGTGCCCATGGGTTGTGTTGAGTTCTACATTAGCCTACGCAGTTTCAACAGATTTCGAGTTATTTTAATACTTTCTTGAGTTATTCGAACTTTCGCATGGTGCATATGGGTTGTGCTGCGTTCTACACTACTCTACGCTGTTTCAGAAGTTTTCGAGTTATTTTCTTATTTTGTTGAGTTTTTAGAAGTTTCTCCTGATGCCTATGGGTTGTGCTGAGTTCTAAACTAGTCTACGCTGTTTCAGATGTTATTTTATTACTTTTTTGAATTATTCGACGTTTCTCATATTGCACATGTGTTGTACTGCGTTGCAAACTATTCTATGCTGTTTCAGAAATTTTCGACTTATTTTCTTACTTTTTTGAGTTTTTAGATGTTTTCCCTGGTGCCCATGGGTTGTGTTGAGTTCTACACTAGCCTACGCAGTTTCAACAGATTTCGAGTTATTTTAATACTTTCTTGAGTTATTCGAACTTTCGCATGGTGCATATGGGTTGTGCTGCGTTCTACACTACTCTACGCTGTTTCAGAAGTTTTCGAGTTATTTTCTTATTTTGTTGAGTTTTTAGAAGTTTCTGCTGATGCCTATGGGTTGTGCTGAGTTCTAAACTATTCTACGCTGTTTCAGATGTTTTTTAGTTATTTTATTACTTTTTTGAATTATTCGACGTTTCTCATGTTGCACATGTGTTGTACTGCGTTGCAAACTATTCTACGCTGTTTCAGAAATTTTCGACTTATTTTCTTCCTTTTTTGAGTTTTTAGAAGTTTCCCCTGGTGCCCATGGGTTGTGTTGAGTTCTACACCAGCCTACGCAGTTTCAACAGATTTCGAGTTATTTTAATACTTTCTTGAGTTGTTCGAAGTTTCTCATGGTGCATATGGGTTGAGCTGCGTTCTGCACTACTCTACGCTGTTTCAGATGTTTTCGAGTTATTGTCTTATTTTGTTGAGTTTTTAGAAATTTCTCCAGGTGCCTATGGGTTGTGCTGAGTTCTAAACTATTCTACGCTGTTTCAGATGTTTTCTAGTTATTTTATTACTTTTTTGAATTGTTCGACCTTTCTAATGTTGCATATGTGTGGTGCTGCGTTCTGAACTATTCTACGCTGTTTCAGATGTTTTCTCGTTATTTTATTACTTTTAAAATTTTTTCTCATGTTGCATATCTGTTGTGCTGCGTTCTAAACTGTGCTACGCTGTTTCAGATGTTTTCGAGTTATTTTATTACTTTGTTGAATTTTTCGACGTTGCTCATGTTGCATATGTGTTGCGCTGCGATCTAAACTAGCCTTCGCTGTTTCAACAGATTTCGCGTTATTTTAATACTTTCTTGAGTTTTTCGAAGTTTCTCATGGTGCTTATGGGTTGTGCTGCGTTCTACACTACTGTACGCTGTTGCAGAAGTTTTCGAGTTATTTTCTCATTTTGTTGAGTTTTTAGAAATTTCTCCTGGCGCCTATGGGTTGTGCTGAGTTCTTAACTATTCTACGCTGTTTGAGATGTTTTCTAGTTATTTTATTACCTTTTTGAATTTTTCGACGTTTCTAATGTTGCATATGTGTTGTGCTGCGATCTAAACTAGCCTTCGCTGTTTCAACAGATTTCGCGTTATTTTAATACTTTCTTGAGTTGTTCGAAGTTTCTCATGGTGCATATGGGTTGAGCTGCGTTCTGCACTACTCTACGCTGTTTCAGATGTTTTCGAGTTATTGTCTTATTTTGTTGAGTTTTTAGAAATTTCTCCAGGTGCCTATGGGTTGTGCTGAGTTCTAAACTATTCTACGCTGTTTCAGATGTTTTCGAGTTATTTTATTACTTTGTTGAATTTTTCGACGTTGCTCATGTTGCATATGTGTTGCGCTGCGATCTAAACTAGCCTTCGCTGTTTCAACAGATTTCGCGTTATTTTAATACTTTCTTGAGTTTTTCGAAGTTTCTCATGGTGCTTATGGGTTGTGCTGCGTTCTACACTACTGTACGCTGTTGCAGAAGTTTTCGAGTTATTTTCTTATTTTGTTGAGTTTTTAGAAATTTCTCCTGGCGCCTATGGGTTGTGCTGAGTTCTTAACTATTCTACGCTGTTTGAGATGTTTTCTAGTTATTTTATTACCTTTTTGAATTTTTCGACGTTTCTAATGTTGCATATGTGTTGTGCTGAGTTCTAAACTATTCTACGCTGTTTCAGATGTTTTCTAGTTATTTTATTATTTTTTCGAATTTTCCGACGTTTCTCCTGCTGCATATGGGTTGAGCTGCGTTCTACACTACTCTAAGTTGTTTCAGAAGTTTTCGACTTATTTTCTTACTTTTTTGAGTTTTTAGATGTTTTCCCTGGTGCCCATGGGTTGTGTTGAGTTCTACATTAGCCTACGCAGTTTCAACAGATTTCGAGTTATTTTAATACTTTCTTGAGTTATTCGAACTTTCGCATGGTGCATATGGGTTGTGCTGCGTTCTACACTACTCTACGCTGTTTCAGAAGTTTTCGAGTTATTTTCTTATTTTGTTGAGTTTTTAGAAGTTTCTCCTGATGCCTATGGGTTGTGCTGAGTTCTAAACTATTCTACGCTGTTTCAGATGTTTTCTAGTTATCTAAATACTTTCTTGAGTTTTTCGAAGTTTCTCATGGTGCATATGGGTTGAGCTGCGTTCTACACTATTCTACGCTGTTTCAGAAGTTTTCGAGTTTTTTTCTTATTTTGTTGAGTTTTTAGAAGTTTCCCCAGGTGCCTATGGGTTGTGCTGCGTTGTAAACTATACTACGCTGTTTCAGATGTTTTCGAGTTATTTTATTACTTTGTTGAACTTTTCGACGTTTCTCATGTTGCCTATGTGTTGTGCTGCGTTCTACACTATTCTACGCTGTTGCAGAAGTTTTCGAGTTATTTTCTTATTTTGTTGAGTTTTTAGAAATTTCTCCTGGCGCCTATGGGTTGTGCTGAGTTCTTAACTATTCTACGCTGTTTCAGATGTTTTCTAGTTATTTTATTATTTTTTCGAATTTTCCGACGTTTCTCATGCTGCATATGGGTTGAGCTGCGTTCTGCACTACTCTCAGTTGTTTCAGATGTTTTCGAGTTATTTTCTTATTTTGTTGAGTTTTTAGAAGTTTCTCCTGATGCCTATGGGTTGTGCTGAGTTCTAAACTAGTCTACGCTGTTTCAGATGTTATTTTATTACTTTTTTGAATTATTCGACGTTTCTCATATTGCACATGTGTTGTACTGCGTTGCAAACTATTCTATGCTGTTTCAGAAATTTTCGACTTATTTTCTTACTTTTTTGAGTTTTTAGATGTTTTCCCTGGTGCCCATGGGTTGTGTTGAGTTCTACACTAGCCTACGCAGTTTCAACAGATTTCGAGTTATTTTAATACTTTCTTGAGTTGTTCGAAGTTTCTCATGGTGCATATGGGTTGAGCTGCGTTCTGCACTACTCTACGCTGTTTCAGATGTTTTCGAGTTATTGTCTTATTTTGTTGAGTTTTTAGAAATTTCTCCAGGTGCCTATGGGTTGTGCTGAGTTCTAAACTATTCTACGCTGTTTCAGATGTTTTCTAGTTATTTTATTACTTTTTTGAATTGTTCGACCTTTCTAATGTTGCATATGTGTTGTGCTGCGATCTAAACTAGCCTTCGCTGTTTCAACAGATTTCGCGTTATTTTAATACTTTCTTGAGTTATTCGAAGTTTCTCATGGTGCATATGGGTTGAGCTGCGTTCTGCACTACTCTACGCTGTTTCAGATGTTTTCGAGTTATTGTCTTATTTTGTTGAGTTTTTAGAAATTTCTCCAGGTGCCTATGGGTTGTGCTGAGTTCTAAACTATTCTACGCTGTTTCAGATGTTTTCGAGTTATTTTATTACTTTGTTGAATTTTTCGACGTTGCTCATGTTGCATATGTGTTGCGCTGCGATCTAAACTAGCCTTCGCTGTTTCAACAGATTTCGCGTTATTTTAATACTTTCTTGAGTTTTTCGAAGTTTCTCATGGTGCTTATGGGTTGTGCTGCGTTCTACACTACTGTACGCTGTTGCAGAAGTTTTCGAGTTATTTTCTTATTTTGTTGAGTTTTTAGAAATTTCTCCTGGCGCCTATGGGTTGTGCTGAGTTCTTAACTATTCTACGCTGTTTGAGATGTTTTCTAGTTATTTTATTACCTTTTTGAATTTTTCGACGTTTCTAATGTTGCATATGTGTTGTGCTGAGTTCTAAACTATTCTACGCTGTTTCAGATGTTTTCTAGTTATTTTATTATTTTTTCGAATTTTCCGACGTTTCTCCTGCTGCATATGGGTTGAGCTGCGTTCTACACTACTCTAAGTTGTTTCAGAAGTTTTCGACTTATTTTCTTACTTTTTTGAGTTTTTAGATGTTTTCCCTGGTGCCCATGGGTTGTGTTGAGTTCTACATTAGCCTACGCAGTTTCAACAGATTTCGAGTTATTTTAATACTTTCTTGAGTTATTCGAACTTTCGCATGGTGCATATGGGTTGTGCTGCGTTCTACACTACTCTACGCTGTTTCAGAAGTTTTCGAGTTATTTTCTTATTTTGTTGAGTTTTTAGAAGTTTCTCCTGATGCCTATGGGTTGTGCTGAGTTCTAAACTATTCTACGCTGTTTCAGATGTTTTCTAGTTATCTAAATACTTTGTTGAGTTTTTCGAAGTTTCTCATGGTGCATATGGGTTGAGCTGCGTTCTACACTATTCTACGCTGTTTCAGAAGTTTTCGAGTTTTTTTCTTATTTTGTTGAGTTTTTAGAAGTTTCTCCAGGTGCCTATGGGTTGTGCTGCGTTGTAAACTATACTACGCTGTTTCAGATGTTTTCGAGTTATTTTATTACTTTGTTGAACTTTTCGACGTTTCTCATGTTGCCTATGTGTTGTGCTGCGTTCTACACTATTCTACGCTGTTGCAGAAGTTTTCGAGTTATTTTCTTATTTTGTTGAGTTTTTAGAAATTTCTCCTGGCGCCTATGGGTTGTGCTGAGTTCTTAACTATTCTACGCTGTTTGAGATGTTTTCTAGTTATTTTATTACCTTTTTGAATTTTTCGACGTTTCTAATGTTGCATATGTGTTGTGCTGAGTTCTAAACTATTCTACGCTGTTTCAGATGTTTTCTAGTTATTTTATTATTTTTTCGAATTTTCCGACGTTTCTCCTGCTGCATATGGGTTGAGCTGCGTTCTACACTACTCTAAGTTGTTTCAGAAGTTTTCGACTTATTTTCTTACTTTTTTGAGTTTTTAGATGTTTTCCCTGGTGCCCATGGGTTGTGTTGAGTTCTACATTAGCCTACGCAGTTTCAACAGATTTCGAGTTATTTTAATACTTTCTTGAGTTATTCGAACTTTCGCATGGTGCATATGGGTTGTGCTGCGTTCTACACTACTCTACGCTGTTTCAGAAGTTTTCGAGTTATTTTCTTATTTTGTTGAGTTTTTAGAAGTTTCTCCTGATGCCTATGGGTTGTGCTGAGTTCTAAACTAGTCTACGCTGTTTCAGATGTTATTTTATTACTTTTTTGAATTATTCGACGTTTCTCATATTGCACATGTGTTGTACTGCGTTGCAAACTATTCTATGCTGTTTCAGAAATTTTCGACTTATTTTCTTACTTTTTTGAGTTTTTAGATGTTTTCCCTGGTGCCCATGGGTTGTGTTGAGTTCTACACTAGCCTACGCAGTTTCAACAGATTTCGAGTTATTTTAATACTTTCTTGAGTTGTTCGAAGTTTCTCATGGTGCATATGGGTTGAGCTGCGTTCTGCACTACTCTACGCTGTTTCAGATGTTTTCGAGTTATTGTCTTATTTTGTTGAGTTTTTAGAAATTTCTCCAGGTGCCTATGGGTTGTGCTGAGTTCTAAACTATTCTACGCTGTTTCAGATGTTTTCTAGTTATTTTATTACTTTTTTGAATTGTTCGACCTTTCTAATGTTGCATATGTGTTGTGCTGCGTTCTGAACTATTCTACGCTGTTTCAGATGTTTTCTCGTTATTTTATTACTTTTAAAATTTTTTCTCATGTTGCATATCTGTTGTGCTGCGTTCTAAACTGTGCTACGCTGTTTCAGATGTTTTCGAGTTATTTTATTACTTTGTTGAATTTTTCGACGTTGCTCATGTTGCATATGTGTTGCGCTGCGATCTACACTAGCCTAAGCTGTTTCAATAGATTTCGCGTTATTTTAATACTTTCTTGAGTTTTTCGAAGTTTCTCATGGTGCTTATGGGTTGTGCTGCGTTCTACACTACTCTACGCTGTTTCATAAGTTTTCGAGTTATTTTCTTATTTTGTTGAGTTTTTAGAAGTTTCTCCTTGCGTTTATGGGTTGTGCTGAGTTCTAAACTATTCTACGCTGTTTCAGAGGTCTTCGATTTATTTTATTACTTTTTTGAATTTGTCTACGTTTCTCATGTTGCATATGTGTTGTGCTGCGTTCTACACTACTCTACGCTGTTTCAGAAGTTTTCGAGTTATTTTCTTATTTAGTTGAGCTTTTAGAAGTTTCTCCTGGCGCTTATGGGTTATCTTGAATTCTAAACTAGCCTACGCAGTTTCAACAGATTTCGAGTTATTTTAATACTTTTTTGAGTTTTTCGAAGTTTCTCATGGTGCATATGGGTTGAGCTGCGTTCTACACTCTTCTATGCTGTTTCAGAAGTTTTCGAGTTATTTTCTTATTTTGTTGAGTTTTTAGAAGTTTCTCCATGTGCCTATGGGTTGTGCTGAGTTCTAAACTATTCTACGCTGTTTCAGATGTTTTCTAGTTATTTTATTACTTTTTAAATTTTTCTCATATTGCATATGTGTTGTGCTGCGTTGTAAACTATACTACGCTGTTTCAGATGTTTTCGAGTTATTTTATTACTTTGTTGAATTTTTCGACGTTGCTCATGTTGCATATGTGTTGCGCTGCGATCTACACTAGCCTTCGCTGTTTCAACAGATTTCGCGTTATTTTAATACTTTCTTGAGTTTTTCGAAGTTTCTTATGGGTTGTGCTGCGTTCTACACTACTCTACGCTGTTTCATAAGTTTTCGAGTTATTTTCTTATTTTGTTGAGTTTTTAGAAGTTTCTCCTTGCGTTTATGGGTTGTGCTGAGTTCTAAACTATTCTACGCTGTTTCAGAGGTCTTCGATTTATTTTATTACTTTTTTGAATTTGTCTACGTTTCTCATGTTGCATATGTGTTGTGCTGCGTTCTACACTACTCTACGCTGTTTCAGAAGTTTTCGAGTTATTTTCTTATTTAGTTGAGCTTTTAGAAGTTTCTCCTGGCGCTTATGGGTTATCTTGAATTCTAAACTAGCCTACGCAGTTTCAACAGATTTCGAGTTATTTTAATACTTTTTTGAGTTTTTCGAAGTTTCTCATGGTGCATATGGGTTGAGCTGCGTTCTACACTCTTCTATGCTGTTTCAGAAGTTTTCGAGTTATTTTCTTATTTTGTTGAGTTTTTAGAAGTTTCTCCATGTGCCTATGGGTTGTGCTGAGTTCTAAACTATTCTACGCTGTTTCAGATGTTTTCTAGTTATTTTATTACTTTTTAAATTTTTCTCATATTGCATATGTGTTGTGCTGCGTTGTAAACTATACTACGCTGTTTCAGATGTTTTCGAGTTATTTTATTACTTTGTTGAATTTTTCGACGTTGCTCATGTTGCATATGTGTTGCGCTGCGATCTACACTAGCCTTCGCTGTTTCAACAGATTTCGCGTTATTTTAATACTTTCTTGAGTTTTTCGAAGTTTCTTATGGGTTGTGCTGCGTTCTACACTACTCTACGCTGTTTCATAAGTTTTCGAGTTATTTTCTTATTTTGTTGAGTTTTTAGAAGTTTCTCCTGGCGCTTATGGGTTGTGCTGAGTTCTAAACTATTCTACGCTGTTTCAGAGGTTTTCGATTTATTTTATTACTTTGTTGAATTTTTCTACGTTTCTCATGCTGCATATGGGTTGAGCTGCGTTCTACACTATTCTACGCTGTTTCAGAAGTTTTCGAGTTATTTTCTTATTTTGTTGAGTTTTTAGAAGTTTCTCCAGGTGCCTATGGGTTGTGCTGAGTTCTAAACTATTCTACGCTGTTTCAGATGTTTTCTAGTTATTTAAATACTTTCTTCAGTTTTTCGAAGTTTCTCATGGTGCATATGGGTTGAGCAGCGTTCTACACTATTCTACGCTCTTTCAGAAGTTTTCGAGTTATTTTCTTATTTTGTTGAGTTGTTAGAAGTTTCTCCAGGTGCCTATGGGTTGTGCTGAGTTCTAAACTATTCTACGCTGTTTCAGATTTTTTCTAGTTATTTTATTCCTTTTTTGAATTTTTCGACGTTTCTCATGTTGCACATGTGTTGTACTGCGTTGCAAACTATTCTACGCTGTTTCAGAAATTTTCGACTTATTTTCTTACTTTTTTGAGTTTTTAGAAGTTTCCCCTGGTGCCCATGGGTTGTGCTGAGTTCTACACTAGCCTACGCAGTTTCAACAGATTTCGAGTTATTTTACTACTTACTTGAGTTATTCGAACTTTCGCATGGTGCATATGGGTTGTGCTGCGTTCTACACTACTCTACGCTGTTTCAGAAGTTTTCGAGTTATTTTCTTATTTTGTTGAGTTTTCAGAAGTTTCTCCAGGTGCCTATGGGTTGTGCTGAGTTCTAAACTATTCTACGCTGTTTCAGATGTTTTCTAGTTATCTAAATACTTTCTTGAGTTTTTCGAAGTTTCTCATGGTGCATATGGGTTCAGCTGCGTTCTACACTATTCTACGCTGTTTCAGAAGTTTTCGAGTTTTGTTCTTATTTTGTTGAGTTTTTAGAAGTTTCTCCAGGTGCCTATGGGTTGTGCTGCGTTGTAAACTATACTACGCTGTTTCAGATGTTTTCGAGTTATTTTATTACTTTGTTGAATTTTTCGACGTTGCTCATGTTGCATATGTGTTGCGCTGCGATCTAAACTAGCCTTCGCTGTTTCAACAGATTTCGCGTTATTTTAAAACTTTCTTGAGTTTTTCGAAGTTTCTCATGGTGCTTATGGGTTGTGCTGCGTTCTACACTACTCTACGCTGTTTCATAAGTTTTCGAGTTATTTTCTTAGTTTTTTGAGTTTTTAGAAGTTTCTCCTGGCGCTTATGGGTTGTGCTGAGTTCTAAACTATTCTACGCTGTTTCAGAGGTTTTCGATTTATTTTATTACTTTGTTGAATTTTTCTACGTTTCTCATGTTGCCTATGTGTTGTACTGCGTTCTACACTACTCTACGCTGTTGCAGAAGTTTCCGAGTTATTTTCTTATTTTGTTGAGTTTTTAGAAATTTCTCCTGGCGCCTATGGGTTGTGCTGAGTTCTTAACTATTCTACACTGTTTGAGATGTTTTCTAGTTATTTTATTACCTTTTTGAATTTTTCGACGTTTCTAATGTTGCATATGTGTTGTGCTGAGTTCTAAACTATTCTACGCTGTTTCAGATGTTTTCTAGTTATTTTATTATTTTTTCGAATTTTCCGACGTTTCTCATGCTGCATATGGGTTGAGCTGTGTTCTGCACTACTCTCAGTTGTTTCAGAAGTTTTCGAGTTATTTTCTTATTTTGTTGAGTTTTTAGAAGTTTCTCCTGATGCCTATGGGTTGTGCTGAGTTCTAAACTAGTCTACGCTGTTTCAGATGTTATTTTATTACTTTTTTGAATTATTCGACGTTTCTCATATTGCACATGTGTTGTACTGCGTTGCAAACTATTCTATGCTGTTTCAGAAATTTTCGACTTATTTTCTTACTTTTTTGAGTTTTTAGATGTTTTCCCTGGTGCCCATGGGTTGTGTTGAGTTCTACACTAGCCTACGCAGTTTCAACAGATTTCGAGTTATTTTAATACTTTCTTGAGTTATTCGAACTTTCGCATGGTGCATATGGGTTGTGCTGCGTTCTACACTACTCTACGCTGTTTCAGAAGTTTTCGAGTTATTTTCTTATTTTGTTGAGTTTTTAGAAGTTTCTCCTGATGCCTATGGGTTGTGCTGAGTTCTAAACTATTCTACGCTGTTTCAATGTTTTTTAGTTATTTTATTACTTTTTTGAATTATTCGACGTTTCTCATGTTGCACATGTGTTGTACTGCGTTGCAAACTATTCTACGCTGTTTCAGAAATTTTCGACTTATTTTCTTCCTTTTTTGAGTTTTTAGACGTTTCCCCTGGTGCCCATGGGTTGTGTTGAGTTCTACACCAGCCTACGCAGTTTCAACAGATTTCGAGTTATTTTAATACTTTCTTGAGTTGTTCGAAGTTTCTCATGGTGCATATGGGTTGAGCTGCGTTCTGCACTACTCTACGCTGTTTCAGATGTTTTCGAGTTATTGTCTTATTTTGTTGAGTTTTTAGAAATTTCTCCAGGTGCCTATGGGTTGTGCTGAGTTCTAAACTATTCTACGCTGTTTCAGATGTTTTCTAGTTATTTTATTACTTTTTTGAATTGTTCGACCTTTCTAATGTTGCACATGTGTTGTACTGCGTTGCAAACTATTCTACGCTGTTTCAGAAATTTTCGACTTATTTTCTTCCTTTTTTGAGTTTTTAGAAGTTTCCCCTGGTGCCCATGGGTTGTGTTGAGTTCTACACCAGCCTACGCAGTTTCAACAGATTTCGAGTTATTTTAATACTTTCTTGAGTTGTTCGAAGTTTCTCATGGTGCATATGGGTTGAGCTGCGTTCTGCACTACTCTACGCTGTTTCAGATGTTTTCGAGTTATTGTCTTATTTTGTTGAGTTTTTAGAAATTTCTCCAGGTGCCTATGGGTTGTGCTGAGTTCTAAACTATTCTACGCTGTTTCAGATGTTTTCTAGTTATTTTATTACTTTTTTGAATTGTTCGACCTTTCTAATGTTGCATATGTGTTGTGCTGCGTTCTGAACTATTCTACGCTGTTTCAGATGTTTTCTCGTTATTTTATTACTTTTAAAATTTTTTCTCATGTTGCATATCTGTTGTGCTGCGTTCTAAACTGTGCTACGCTGTTTCAGATGTTTTCGAGTTATTTTATTACTTTGTTGAATTTTTCGACGTTGCTCATGTTGCATATGTGTTGCGCTGCGATCTACACTAGCCTAAGCTGTTTCAACAGATTTCGCGTTATTTTAATACTTTCTTGAGTTTTTCGAAGTTTCTCATGGTGCTTATGGGTTGTGCTGCGTTCTACACTACTCTACGCTGTTTCATACGTTTTCGAGTTATTTTCTTATTTTGTTGAGTTTTTAGAAGTTTCTCCTTGCGTTTATGGGTTGTGCTGAGTTCTAAACTATTTTACGCTGTTTCAGAGGTCTTCGATTTATTTTATTACTTTTTTGAATTTGTCTACGTTTCTCATGTTGCATATGTGTTGTGCTGCGTTCTACACTACTCTACGCTGTTTCAGAAGTTTTCGAGTTATTTTCTTATTTAGTTGAGCTTTTAGAAGTTTCTCCTGGCGCTTATGGGTTGTCTTGAATTCTAAACAAGCCTACGCAGTTTCAACAGATTTCGAGTTATTTTAATACTTTCTTGAGTTTTTCGAAGTTTCTCGGTGCATATGGGTTGAGCTGCGTTCTACACTATTCTATGCTGTTTCAGAAGTTTTCGAGTTATTTTCTTATTTTGTTGAGTTTTTAGAAGTTTCTCCATGTGCCTATGGGTTGTGCTGAGTTCTAAACTATTCTACGCTGTTTCAGATGTTTTCTAGTTATTTTATTACTTTTTAAATTTTTCTCATATTGCATATGTGTTGTGCTGCGTTGTAAACTATACTACGCTGTTTCAGATGTTTTCGAGTTATTTTATTACTTTGTTGAATTTTTCGACGTTGCTCATGTTGCATATGTTTTGCGCTGCGATCTACACTAGCCTTCGCTGTTTCAACAGATTTCGCGTTATTTTAATACTTTCTTGAGTTTTTCGAAGTTTCTTATGGGTTGTGCTGCGTTCTACACTACTCTACGCTGTTTCATAAGTTTTCGAGTTATTTTCTTATTTTGTTGAGTTTTTAGAAGTTTCTCCTGGCGCTTATGGGTTGTGCTGAGTTCTAAACTATTCTACGCTGTTTCAGAGGTTTTCGATTTATTTTATTACTTTGTTGAATTTTTCTACGTTTCTCATGCTGCATATGGGTTGAGCTGCGTTCTACACTATTCTACGCTGTTTCAGAAGTTTTCGAGTTATTTTCTTATTTTGTTGAGTTTTTAGAAGTTTCTCCAGGTGCCTATGGGTTGTGCTGAGTTCTAAACTATTCTACGCTGTTTCAGATGTTTTCTAGTTATTTAAATACTTTCTTGAGTTTTTCGAAGTTTCTCATGGTGCGTATGGGTTGAGCTGCGTTCTACCCTACTCTACGCTGTTTCAGAAGTTTTAGAGTTACTTTCTTATTTTGTTGAGTTTTTAGAAGTTTCCCCAGGTACCTATGGGTTGTGCGGAGTTATAAACTATTCTACGCTGTTTCAGATGTTTACTAGTTATTTTCTTATTTTGTTGAGTTTTTAGAAGTTTCTCCTGGCGCTTATGGGTTGTGCTGAGTTCTAAACTATTCTACGCTGTTTCAGAGGTTTTCGATTTATTTTATTACTTTGTTGAATTTTTCTACGTTTCTCATGCTGCATATGGGTTGAGCTACGTTCTACACTATTCTGCGCTGTTTCAGAAGTTTTCGAGTTATTTTCTTATTTTATTGAGTTTTTAGAAGTTTCTCCAGGTGCCTATGGGTTGTGCTGTGTTCTAAACTATTCTACGCTGTTTGAGATGTTTTCTAGTTATTTAATTACTTTTTTGAATTTTTCGACGTTTCTCATGTTGCACATGTGTTGTACTGCGTTGCAAACTATTCTACGCTGTTTCAGAAATTTTCGACTTATTTTCTTACTTTTTTGAGTTTTTAGAAGTTTCCCCTGGTGCCCATGGGTTGTGCTGAGTTCTACACTAGCCTACGCAGTTTCAACAGATTTCGAGTTATTTTAATACTTTCTTGAGTTTTTCGAAGTTTCTCATGGTGCATATGGGTTGAGCTGCGTTCTACACTATTCTACGCTGTTTCAGAAGTTTTCGAGTTATTTTCTTATTTTGTTGAGTTTTCAGAAGTTTCTCCAGGTGCCTATGGGTTGTGCTGAGTTCTAAACTATTCTACGCTGTTTCAGATGTTTTCTAGTTATTTAAATACTTTCTTGAGTTTTTCGAAGTTTCCCATGGTGCATATGGGTTGAGCTGCGTTCTACACTATTCTACGCTGTTTCAGAAGTTTTCGAGTTATTTTCTTATTTTGTTGAGTTTTTAGAAGTTTCTCCAGGTGCCTATGGGTTGTGCTGAGTTCTAAACTATTCTACGCTGTTTCAGATGTTTTCTAGTTATTTTATTACTTTTTAAAATTTTTCTCATGTTGCATATGTGTTGTGCTGCGTTGTAAACTATACTACGCTGTTTCAGATGTTTTCGAGTTATTTTATTACTTTGTTGAATTTTTCGACGTTGCTCATGTTGCATATGTGTTGCGCTGCGATCTAAACTAGCCTTCGCTGTTTCAACAGATTTCGCGTTATTTTAATACTTTCTTGAGTTGTTCGAAGTTTCTCATGGTGCTTATGGGTTGTGCTGCGTTCTACACTACTCTACGCTGTTTCATAAGTTTTCGAGTTAATTTCTTATTTTGTTGAGTTTTTAGAAGTTTCTCCTGGCGCTTATGGGTTGTGCTGAGTTCTAAACTATTCTACGCTGTTTCAGAAGTTTTCGATTTATTTTATTACTTTTTTGAATTATTCGACGTTTCTCATGTTGCACATGTGTTGTACTGCGTTGCAAACTATTCTACGGTGTTTCAGAAATTTTCGACTTATTTTCTTCCTTTTTTGAGTTTTTAGAAGTTTCTCCTGGCGCTTATGGGTTGTGCTGAGTTGTGAACTATTCTACGCTGTTTGAGATGTTTTCTAGTTGTTTTATTACTTTTTAGAATTTTTCGACATTTCTCATGTTGCACATGTGTTGTACTGCGTTGCAAACTATTTTACGCTGTTTCAGAAATTTTCGAGTTATTATCTTATTTTGTTTAGTTTTTAGAAATTTCCCCTGGTGCCCATGGGTTGTGTTGAGTTCTACACTAGCCTACGCAGTTTCAACAGATTTCGAGTTATTTTAATACTTTCTGAGTTTTTCGAAGTTTCTCATGGTGCATATGGGTTGAGCTACGTTCTGCACTACTCTACGCTGTTTCATAAGTTTTCGAGTTATTTTCTTATTTTGTTGAGTTTTTAGAAGTTTCTTCTTGCGTTTATGGGTTGTGCTGAGTTCTAAACTATTCTACGCTGTTTGAGATGTTTTCTAGTTATTTTAATACTTTCTTGAGTTTTTCGAAGTTTCTCATGGTGCATATGGGTTGAGCTGCGTTCTACACTATTCTACGCTGTCTCAGAAGTTTTCGAGTTATTTTCTTATTTTGTTCAGTTTTTAGAAGTTTCTCCAGGTGCCTATGGGTTGTGCTGAGTTCTAAACTATTCTACGCTGTTTCAGATGTTTTCTAGTTATTTTATTACTTTTTAAAATTTTTCTCATGTTGCATATGTGTTGTGCTGCGTTCTAAACTATGCTACGCTGTTTCAGATGTTTTCGAGTTATTTTATTACTTTGTTGAATTTTTCGACGTTGCTCATGTTGCATATGTGTTGCGCTGCGATCTACACTAGCCTACGCTGTTTCAACAGATTTCGCGTTATTTTAATACTTTCTTGAGTTTTTCGAAGTTTCTCATGGTGCTTATAGGTTGTGCTGCGCTCTACACTACTGTACGCTGTTTCATAAGTTTTCGAGTTATTTTCTTATTTTGTTGAGTTTTTAGAAGTTTCTCCTGGCGCTTATGGGTTGTGCTGAGTTCTGAACTATTCTACGCTGTTTCAGAGGTTTTCGATTTATTTTATTACTTTGTTGAATTTTTCTACGTTTCTCATGTTGCGTATGTGTTGTGCTGCGTTCTACACTACTCTACGCTGTTTCAGAAGTTTTCGAGTTATTTTCTTATTTTGTTGAGTTTTTAGAAATTGCTCCTGGCGCCTATGGGTTGTGCTGAGTTCTTAACTATTCTACGCTGTTTGAGATGTTTTCTAGTTATTTTATTACCTTTTTGAATTTTTCGACGTTTCTAATGTTGCATATGTGTTGTGCTGAGTTCTAAACTATTCTACGCTGTTTCAGATGTTTTCTAGTTATTTTATTATTTTTTCGAATTTTCCGACGTTTCTCATGGTGCATATGGGTTGAGCTGCGTTCTACCCTACTCTACGCTGTTTCAGAAGTTTTAGAGTTATTTTCTTATTTTGTTGAGTTTTTAGAAGTTTCCCCAGGTACCTATGGGTTGTGCGGAGTTATAAACTATTCTACGCTGTTTCAGATGTTTACTAGTTATCTTATTACTTTTTTGAATTTTTCGACGTTTCTCATGGTTCATATGGGTTGAGCTGCGTTCTACACTATTCTACGCTGTTTCAGAAGTTTTCGAGTTATTTTCTTATTTTGTTGAGTTTTTAGAAGTTTCTCCAGGTGCCTATGGGTTGTGCTGAGTTCTAAACTATTCTACGCTGTTTCAGAGGTTTTCGATTTATTTTATTACTTTGTTGAATTTATCTACGTTTCTCATGTTGCGTATGTGTTGTGCTGCGTTCTACACTACTCTACGATGTTTCAGAAGTTTTCGAGTTATTTTCTTATTTTGTTGAGTTTTTAGAAATTGCTCCTGGCGCCTATGGGTTGTGCTGAGTTCTTAACTATTCTACGCTGTTTCAGATGTTTTCTAGTTATTTTATTACTTTTTAAATTTTTCTCATATTGCATATGTGTTGTGCTGCGTTGTAAACTATACTACGCTGTTTCAGATGTTTTCGAGTTATTTTATTACTTTGTTGAATTTTTCGACGTTGCTCATGTTGCATATGTTTTGCGCTGCGATCTACACTAGCCTTCGCTGTTTCAACAGATTTCGCGTTATTTTAATACTTTCTTGAGTTTTTCGAAGTTTCTTATGGGTTGTGCTGCGTTCTACACTACTCTACGCTGTTTCATAAGTTTTCGAGTTATTTTCTTATTTTGTTGAGTTTTTAGAAGTTTCTCCTGGCGCTTATGGGTTGTGCTGAGTTCTAAACTATTCTACGCTGTTTCAGAGGTTTTCGATTTATTTTATTACTTTGTTGAATTTTTCTACGTTTCTCATGCTGCATATGGGTTGAGCTGCGTTCTACACTATTCTACGCTGTTTCAGAAGTTTTCGAGTTATTTTCTTATTTTGTTGAGTTTTTAGAAGTTTCTCCAGGTGCCTATGGGTTGTGCTGAGTTCTAAACTATTCTACGCTGTTTCAGATGTTTTCTAGTTATTTAAATACTTTCTTGAGTTTTTCGAAGTTTCTCATGGTGCGTATGGGTTGAGCTGAGTTCTACACTACTCTACGCTGTTTCATAAGTTTTCGAGTTATTTTCTTATTTTGTTGAGTTTTTAGAAGTTTCTCCTGGCGCTTATGGGTTGTGCTGAGTTCTAAACTATTCTACGCTGTTTCAGAGGTTTTCGATTTATTTTATTACTTTTTGAATTTTTCTACGTTTCTCATGTTGCGTATGTGTTGTGCTGCGTTCTACACTACTCTACGCTGTTTCAGAAGTTTTCGAGTTATTTTCTTATTTTGTTGAGTTTTTAGAAATTGCTCCTGGCGCCTATGGGTTGTGCTGAGTTCTTAACTATTCTACGCTGTTTGAGATGTTTTCTAGTTATTTTATTACCTTTTTGAATTTTTCGACGTTTCTAATGTTGCATATGTGTTGTGCTGAGTTCTAAACTATTCTACGCTGTTTCAGATGTTTTCTAGTTATTTTATTATTTTTTCGAATTTTCCGACGTTTCTCATGTTGCACATGTGTTGTACTGCGTTGCAAACTATTCTACGCTGTTTCAGAAGTTTCCGAGTTTTTTTCTTACTTTTTTGAGTTTTTAGAAGTTTATCCTGGTGCCTATGGGTTGTGCTGAGTTCTACACTAGCCTACGCAGTTTCAACAGATTTCGAGTTATTTTAATACTTTCTTGAGTTTTTCGAAGTTTCTCATGGTGCGTATGGGTTGAGCTGCGTTCTACCCTACTCTACGCTGTTTCAGAAGTTTTAGAGTTACTTTCTTATTTTGTTGAGTTTTTAGAAGTTTCCCCAGGTACCTATGGGTTGTGCGGAGTTATAAACTATTCTACGCTGTTTCAGATGTTTACTAGTTATTTTCTTATTTTGTTGAGTTTTTAGAAGTTTCTCCTGGCGCTTATGGGTTGTGCTGAGTTCTAAACTATTCTACGCAGTTTCAGAGGTCTTCGATTTATTTTATTACTTTGTTGAATTTTTCTACGTTTCTCATGCTGCATATGTGTTGTGCTGCGTTCTACACTACTCTACGCTGTTTCATAAGTTTTCGAGTTATTTTCTGATTTTGTTGAGTTTTTAGAAGTTTCTCCTTGGGTTTATGGGTTGTGCTGAGTTCTAAACTAGTCTACGCTGTTTCAGATGTTTTTTAGTTATTTAATTACTTTTTTGAATTATTCGACGTTTCTCATGTTGCACATGTGTTGTACTGCGTTGCAAACTATTCTACGCTGTTCCAGAAATTTTCGACTTATTTTCTTCCTTTTTTGAGTTTTTAGATGTTTCCCCTGGTGCCCATGGGTTGTGTTGAGTTCTACACTAGCCTACGCAGTTTCAACAGATTTCCAGTTATTTTAATACTTTCTTGAGTTTTTCGAAGTTTCTCATGTTGCATATGGGTTGAGCTGCGTTCTGCACTACTCTGCGCTGTTTCATAAGTTTTCGAGTTATTTTCTTATTTTGTTGAGTTTTTAGAAGTTTCTCCTTGCGTTTATGGGTTGTGCTGAGTTCTAAACTATTCTACGCTGTTTCAGAGGTCTTCGATTTATTTTATTACTTTGTTGAGTTTTTCTACGTTTCTCATTTTGCATATGTGTTGTGCTGCGTTCTGCACTACTCTAAGTTGTTTCAGAAGTTTTCGAGTTATTTTCTTATTTTGTTGAGTTTTTAGAAGTTGCTCCTGATGCCTATGGGTTGTGCTGAGTTCTAAACTAGTCTACGCAGTTTCAGAGGTCTTCGATTTATTTTATTACTTTGTTGAATTTTTCTACGTTTCTCATGCTGCATATGTGTTGTGCTGCGTTCTACACTACTCTACGCTGTTTCAGAAGTTTTCGAGTTATTTTCTTATTTTGTTGAGTTTTTAGAAGTTTCTCCTGGCGCTTATGGGTTGTGCTGAGTTCTGAACTATTCTGCGCTGTTTCAGATGTTTTCTAGTTATTTTATTACTTTTTTGAATTTTTCGACGTTTCTCATGTTGCAAATGTGTTGTACTGCGTTGCAAACTATCCTACGCTGTTTCAGAAATTTTCGACTTATTTTCTTCCTTTTTTGAGTTTTTAGAAGTTTCCCCTGGTGCCCATGGGTTGTGCTGAGTTCTACACTAGCCTACGCAGTTTCAACAGATTTCGAGTTATTTTAATACTTTCTTGAGTTTTTCGAAGTTTCTCATGGTGCATATGGGTTGAGCTGCGTTGTGCACTATTCTACGCTGTCTCAGAAGTTTTCGAGTTATTTTCTTATTTTATTCAGTTTTTAGAAGTTTCTCCAGGTGCCTATGGGTTGTGCTGAGTTCTAAACTACTCTACGCTGTTTCAGATGTTTTCTAGTTATTTTATTACTTTTTTAAATTTTTCTCATGTTGCATATGTGTTGTGCTGCGTTCTAAACTATGCTACGCTGTTTCAGATGTTTTCGAGTTATTTTATTACTTTGTTGAATTTTGCGACGTTGCTCATGTTGCATATGTGTTGCGCTGCGATCTACACTAGCCTACGCTGTTTCAACAGATTTCGCGTTATTTTCTTATTTTGTTGAGTTTTTAGAAGTTTCTCCTGATGCCTATGGGTTGTGCTGAGTTCTACACTAGCCTACGCAGTTTCAACAGATTTCGAGTTATTTTAATACTTTCTTGAGTTTTTCGAAGTTTCTCATGGTGCTTATGGGTTGTGCTGCGTTCTACACTACTGTACGCAGTTTCAGAAGTTTTCGAGTTATTTTCTTATTTTGTTGAGTTTTTAGAAGTTTTTCCTGGCGCTTATGGGTTGTGCTGAGTTCTAAACTATTCTACGCTGTTTCAGAGGTTTTCGATTTATTTTATTACTTTGTTGAATTTTTCTACGTTTCTCATGTTGCGTATGTGTTGTACTGCGTTCTACACTAATCTACGCTGTTTCAGAAGTTTTCGAGTTATTTTCTTATTTTGTTGAGTTTTTAGAAATTGCTCCTGGCGCCTATGGGTTGTGCTGATTTGTTAACTATTCTACGCTGTTTGAGATGTTTTCTAGTTATTTTATTACATTTTTGAATTTTTCGACGTTTCTAATGTTGCATATGTGTTGTGCTGAGTTCTAAACTATTCTACGCTGTTTCAGATGTTTTCTAGTTATTTTATTATTTTTTCGAATTTTCCGACATTTCTCATGTTGCACATGTGTTGTACTGCGTTGCAAACTATTCTACGCTGTTTCAGAAGTTTCCGAGTTTTTTTCTTACGTTTTTGAGTTTTTAGAAGTTTATCCTGGTGTCTATGGGTTGTGCTGAGTTCTACACTAGCCTACGCAGTTTCAACAGATTTCGAGTTATTTTAATACTTTCTTGAGTTTTTCGAAGTTTCTCATGGTGCGTATGGGTTGAGCTGCGTTCTACCCTACTCTACGCTGTTTCAGAAGTTTTAGAGTTACTTTCTTATTTTGTTGAGTTTTTAGAAGTTTCCCCAGGTACCTATGGGTTGTGCGGAGTTATAAACTATTCTACGCTGTTTCAGATGTTTACTAGTTATTTTCTTATTTTGTTGAGTTTTTAGAAGTTTCTCCTGGCGCTTATGGGTGGTGCTGAGTTCTAAACTATTCTACGCTGTTTCAGAGGTTTTCGATTTATTTTATTACTTTGTTGAATTTTTCTACGTTTCTCATGCTGCATATGGGTTGAGCTACGTTCTACACTATTCTGCGCTGTTTCAGAAGTTTGCGAGTTATTTTCTTATTTTATTGAGTTTTTAGAAGTTTCTCCAGGTGCCTATGGGTTGTGCTGAGTTCTAAACTATTCTACGCTGTTTGAGATGTTTTCTAGTTATTTAATTACTTTTTTGAATTTTTCGACGTTTCTCATGTTACACATGTGTTGTACTGCGTTGCAAACTATTCTACGCTGTTTCAGAAATTTTCGACTTATTTTCTTACTTTTTTGAGTTTTTAGAAGTTTCCCCTGGTGCCCATGGGTTGTGCTGAGTTCTACACTAGCCTACGCAGTTTCAACAGATTTCGAGTTATTTTAATACTTTCTTGAGTTTTTCGAAGTTTCTCATGGTTCATATGGGTTGAGCTGCGTTCTACACTATTCTACGCTGTTTCAGAAGTTTTCGAGTTATTTTCTTATTTTGTTGAGTTTTCAGAAGTTTCTCCAGGTGCCTATGGGTTGTGCTGAGTTCTAAACTATTCTACGCTGTTTCAGATGTTTTCTAGTTATTTAAATACTTTCTTGAGTTTTTCGAAGTTTCCCATGGTGCATATGGGTTGAGCTGCGTTCTACACTATTCTACGCTGTTTCAGAAGTTTTCGAGTTATTTTCTTATTTTGTTGAGTTTTTAGAAGTTTCTCCAGGTGCCTATGGGTTGTGCTGAGTTCTAAACTATTCTACGCTGTTTCAGATGTTTTCTAGTTATTTTATTACTTTTTAAAATTTTTCTCATGTTGCATATGTGTTGTGCTGCGTTGTAAACTATACTACGCTGTTTCAGATGTTTTCGAGTTATTTTATTACTTTGTTGAATTTTTCGACGTTGCTCATGTTGCATATGTGTTGCGCTGCGATCTAAACTAGCCTTCGCTGTTTCAACAGATTTCGCGTTATTTTAATACTTTCTTGAGTTGTTCGAAGTTTCTCATGGTGCTTATGGGTTGTGCTGCGTTCTACACTGTTTCATAAGTTTTCGAGTTAATTTCTTATTTTGTTGAGTTTTTAGAAGTTTCTCCTGGCGCTTATGGGTTGTGCTGAGTTCTAAACTATTCTACGCTGTTTCAGAGGTTTTCGATTTATTTTATTACTTTTTTGAATTATTCGACGTTTCTCATGTTGCACATGTGTTGTACTGCGTTGCAAACTATTCTACGGTGTTTCAGAAATTTTCGACTTATTTTCTTCCTTTTTTGAGTTTTTAGAAGTTTCTCCTGGCGCTTATGGGTTGTGCTGAGTTCTGAACTATTCTACGCTGTTTGAGATGTTTTCTAGTTATTTTATTACTTTTTAGAATTTTTCGACATTTCTCATGTTGCACATGTGTTGTACTGCGTTGCAAACTATTCTACGCTGTTTCAGAAATTTTCGAGTTATTATCTTATTTTGTTTAGTTTTTAGAAATTTCCCCTGGTGCCCATGGGTTGTGTTGAGTTCTACACTAGCCTACGCAGTTTCAACAGATTTCGAGTTATTTTAATACTTTCTGAGTTTTTCGAAGTTTCTCATGGTGCATATGGGTTGAGCTACGTTCTGCACTACTCTACGCTGTTTCATAAGTTTTCGAGTTATTTTCTTATTTTGTTGAGTTTTTAGAAGTTTCTTCTTGCGTTTATGGGTTGTGCTGAGTTCTAAACTATTCTACGCTGTTTGAGATGTTTTCTAGTTATTTTAATACTTTCTTGAGTTTTTCGAAGTTTCTCATGGTGCATATGGGTTGAGCTGCGTTCTACACTATTCTACGCTGTCTCAGAAGTTTTCGAGTTATTTTCTTATTTTGTTCAGTTTTTAGAAGTTTCTCCAGGTGCCTATGGGTTGTGCTGAGTTCTAAACTATTCTACGCTGTTTCAGATGTTTTCTAGTTATTTTATTACTTTTTAAAATTTTTCTCATGTTGCATATGTGTTGTGCTGCGTTCTAAACTATGCTACGCTGTTTCAGATGTTTTCGAGTTATTTTATTACTTGGTTGAATTTTTCGACGTTGCTCATGTTGCATATGTGTTGCGCTGCGATCTACACTAGCCTACGCTGTTTCAACAGATTTCGCGTTATTTTAATACTTTCTTGAGTTTTTCGAAGTTTCTCATGGTGCTTATAGGTTGTGCTGCGTTCTACACTACTGTACGCTGTTTCATAAGTTTTCGAGTTATTTTCTTATTTTGTTGAGTTTTTAGAAGTTTCTCCTGGCGCTTATGGGTTGTGCTGAGTTCTAAACTATTCTACGCTGTTTCAGAGGTTTTCGATTTATTTTATTACTTTGTTGAATTTTTCTACGTTTCTCATGTTGCGTATGTGTTGTGCTGCGTTCTACACTACTCTACGCTGTTTCAGAAGTTTTCGAGTTATTTTCTTATTTTGTTGAGTTTTTAGAAATTGCTCCTGGCGCCTATGGGTTGTGCTGAGTTCTTAACTATTCTACGCTGTTTGAGATGTTTTCTAGTTATTTTATTACCTTTTTGAATTTTTCGACGTTTCTAATGTTGCATATGTGTTGTGCTGAGTTCCAAACTATTCTACGCTGTTTCAGATGTTTTCTAGTTATTTTATTATTTTTTCGAATTTTCCGACGTTTCTCATGTTGCACATGTGTTGTACTGCGTTGCAAACTATTCTACGCTGTTTCAGAAGTTTCCGAGTTTTCTTCTTACTTTTTTGAGTTTTTAGAAGTTTATCCTGGTGCCTATGGGTTGTGCTGAGTTCTACACTAGCCTACGCAGTTTCAACAGATTTCGAGTTATTTTAATACTTTCTTGAGTTTTTCGAAGTTTCTCATGGTGCGTATGGGTTGAGCTGCGTCCTACCCTACTCTACGCTGTTTCAGAAGTTTTAGAGTTATTTTCTTATTTTGTTGAGTTTTTAGAAGTTTCCCCAGGTGCCTATGGGTTGTGCTTAGTTATAAACTATTCTACGCTGTTTCAGATGTTTTCTAGTTATCTTGTTACTTTTTTGAATTTTTCGACGTTTCTCATGTTGCATATGTGTTGTGCTGCCATCTAAACTAGCCTTCGCTGTTTCAACAGATTTCGCGTTATTTTAATACTTTCTTGAGTTTTTCGAAGTTTCTCATGGTGCTTATGGGTTGTGCTGAGTTCTAAACTATTGTACGCTGTTTCAGAGGTTTTCGATTTATTTTATTACTTTGTTGAATTTTTCTACGTTTCTCATGCTGCATATGGGTTGAGCTGCGTTCTACACTATTCTGCGCTGTTTCAGAAGTTTTCGAGTTATTTTCTTATTTTGTTGAGTTTTTAGAACTTTCTCCAGGTGCCTATGGGTTGTGCTGAGTTCTAAACTATTCTACGCTGTTTCAGAAGTTTTCGAGTTATTTTCTTATTTTGTTGAGTTTTTAGAAGTTTCTCCAGGTGCCTATGGGTTGTGCTGCGTTGTGAACTATACTACGCTGTTTCAGATGTTTTCGAGTTATTTTATTACTTTGTTGAATTTTTCGACGTTGCTCATGTTGCAAATGAGTTGCGCTGCGATCTACACTAGCCTTCGCTGTTTCAACAGATTTCGCGTTATTTTAATACTTTCTTGAGTTTTTCGAAGTTTCTTATGGGTTGTGCTGCGTTCTACACTACTCTACGCTGTTTCATAAGTTTTAGAGTTATTTTCTTATTTTGTTGAGTTTTTAGAAGTTTCTCCTGGCGTTTATGCGTTGTGCTGAGTTCTAAACTATTCTACGCTGTTTCAGAGGTTTTCGATTTATTTTATTACTTTGTTGAATTTTTCTACGTTTCTCATGTTGCATATGCGTTGTGCTGCGTTCTACACTACTCTACGCTGTTTCAGAAGTTTCCGAGTTATTTTCTTATTTTGTTGAGTTTTTAGAAGTTTCTCCTGGCGCTTATGGGTTGTGCCGAGTTCTAAACTATTCTACGCTGTTTCAGAAGTTTTCGAGTTATTTTCTTATTTTGTTGAGTTTTCAGAAGTTTCTCCAGGTGCCTATGGGTTGTGCTGAGTTCTAAACTATTCTACGCTGTTTCAGATGTTTTCTAGTTATGTAAATACTTTCTTGAGTTTTTCGAAGTTTCTCATGGTGCTTATGGGTTGTGCTGCGTTCTACACTACTCTACGCTGTTTCAGAAGTTTTCGAGTTACTTTCTTATTTTGTTGAGTTTTTAGAACTTTCTCCAGGTGCCTATGGGTTGTGCTGAGTTCTAAACTATTCTACGCTATTTCAGATGTTTTCTAGTTATTTTATTACATTTTTAAATTTTTCTCATGTTGCACATGTGTTGTACTGCGTTGCAAACTATTCTATGCTGTTTCAGAAATTTTCGACTTATTTTCTTACTTTTTTGAGTTTTTAGATGTTTTCCCGGGTGCCTATGGGTTGTGTTGAGTTCTACACTAGCCTACGCAGTTTCAACAGATTTCGAGTTATTTTAATACTTTCTTGAGTTATTCGAACTTTCGCATGGTGCATATGGGTTGTGTTGCGTTCTACACTACTCTACGCTGTTTCATAAGTTTTCGAGTTATTTTCTGATTTTGTTGAGTTTTTAGAAGTTTCTCCTTGGGTTTATGGGTTGTGCTGAGTTCTAAACTAGTCTACGCTGTTTCAGATGTTTTTTAGTTATTTAATTACTTTTTTGAATTATTCGACGTTTCTCATGTTGCACATGTGTTGTACTGCGTTGCAAACTATTCTACGCTGTTCCAGAAATTTTCGACTTATTTTCTTCCTTTTTTGAGTTTTTAGAAGTTTCCCCTGGTGCCCATGGGTTGTGTTGAGTTCTACACTAGCCTACGCAGTTTCAACAGATTTCCAGTTATTTTAATACTTTCTTGAGTTTTTCGAAGTTTCTCATGGTGCATATGGGTTGAGCTGCGTTCTGCACTACTCTGCGCTGTTTCATAAGTTTTCGAGTTATTTTCTTATTTTGTTGAGTTTTTAGAAGTTTCTCCTTGCGTTTATGGGTTGTGCTGAGTTCTAAACTATTCTACGCTGTTTCAGAGGTCTTCGATTTATTTTATTACTTTGTTGAGTTTTTCTACGTTTCTCATTTTGCATATGTGTTGTGCTGCGTTCTGCACTACTCTAAGTTGTTTCAGAAGTTTTCGAGTTATTTTCTTATTTTGTTGAGTTTTTAGAAGTTGCTCCTGATGCCTATGGGTTGTGCTGAGTTCTAAACTAGTCTACGCAGTTTCAGAGGTCTTCGATTTATTTTATTACTTTGTTGAATTTTTCTACGTTTCTCATGCTGCATATGTGTTGTGCTGCGTTCTACACTACGCTACGCTGTTTCAGAAGTTTTCGAGTTATTTTCTTATTTTGTTGAGTTTTTAGAAGTTTCTCCTGGCGCTTATGGGTTGTGCTGAGTTCTGAACTATTCTGCGCTGTTTCAGATGTTTTCTAGTTATTTTATTACGTTTTTGAATTTTTCGACGTTTCTCATGTTGCAAATGTGTTGTACTGCGTTGCAAACTATCCTACGCTGTTTCAGAAATTTTCGACTTATTTTCTTCCTTTTTTGAGTTTTTAGAAGTTTCCCCTGGTGCCCATGGGTTGTGCTGAGTTCTACACTAGCCTACGCAGTTTCAACAGATTTCGAGTTATTTTAATACTTTCTTGAGTTTTTCGAAGTTTCTCATGGTGCATATGGGTTGAGCTGCGTTGTGCACTATTCTACGCTGTCTCAGAAGTTTTCGAGTTATTTTCTTATTTTGTTCAGTTTTTAGAAGTTTCTCCAGGTGCCTATGGGTTGTGCTGAGTTCTAAACTACTCTACGCTGTTTCAGATGTTTTCTAGTTATTTTATTACTTTTTTAAATTTTTCTCATGTTGCATATGTGTTGTGCTGCGTTCTAAACTATGCTACGCTGTTTCAGATGTTTTCGAGTTATTTTATTACTTTGTTGAATTTTGCGACGTTGCTCATGTTGCATATGTGTTGCGCTGCGATCTACACTAGCCTACGCTGTTTCAACAGATTTCGCGTTATTTTCTTATTTTGTTGAGTTTTTAGAAGTTTCTCCTGATGCCTATGGGTTGTGCTGAGTTCTACACTAGCCTACGCAGTTTCAACAGATTTCGAGTTATTTTAATACTTTCTTGAGTTTTTCGAAGTTTCTCATGGTGCTTATGGGTTGTGCTGCGTTCTACACTACTGTACGCTGTTTCAGAAGTTTTCGAGTTATTTTCTTATTTTGTTGAGTTTTTAGAAGTTTTTCCTGGCGCTTATGGGTTGTGCTGAGTTCTAAACTATTCTACGCTGTTTCAGAGGTTTTCGATTTATTTTATTACTTTGTTGAATTTTTCTACGTTTCTCATGTTGCGTATGTGTTGTACTGCGTTCTACACTAATCTACGCTGTTTCAGAAGTTTTCGAGTTATTTCCTTATTTTGTTGAGTTTTTAGAAATTGCTCCTGGCGCCTATGGGCTGTGCTGATTTCTTAACTATTCTACGCTGTTTGAGATGTTTTCTAGTTATTTTATTACATTTTTGAATTTTTCGACGTTTCTAATGTTGCATATGTGTTGTGCTGAGTTCTAAACTATTCTACGCTGTTTCAGATGTTTTCTAGTTATTTTATTATTTTTTCGAATTTTCCGACGTTTCTCATGTTGCACATGTGTTGTACTGCGTTGCAAACTATTCTACGCTGTTTCAGAAGTTTCCGAGTTTTTTTCTTACGTTTTTGAGTTTTTAGAAGTTTATCCTGGTGCCTATGGGTTGTGCTGAGTTCTACACTAGCCTACGCAGTTTCAACAGATTTCGAGTTATTTTAATACTTTCTTGAGTTTTTCGAAGTTTCTCATGGTGCGTATGGGTTGAGCTGCGTTCTACCCTACTCTACGCTGTTTCAGAAGTTTTAGAGTTATTTTCTTATTTTGTTGAGTTTTTAGAAGTTTCCCCAGGTACCTATGGGTTGTGCGGAGTTATAAACTATTCTACGCTGTTTCAGATGTTTACTAGTTATCTTATTACTTTTTTGAATTTTTCGACGTTTCTAATGTTGCATATGTGTTGTGCTGCGTTCTGAACTATTCGCTGTTTCAGATATTTTCTAGTTAATTTCTTACTTTGTTTAATTTTTCTCATGTTGCAAATGTGTTGCGCTGCGTTCTACACTAGCCTACGCAGTTTCAACAGATTTCGATTTATTTTAATACTTTCTTGAGTTTTTCGAAGTTTCTCATGCTGCATATGGGTTGAGCTGCGTTCTACACTACTCTACGCTGTTTCAGAAGTTTTCGAGTTATTTTCTTATATTGTTGAGTTTTTAGAAATTTCTCCTGACGCCTATGGGTTGTGCTGAGTTCTAAACTATTCTACGCTGTTTCAGATGTTTTTTAGTTATTTTATTACTTTTTTGAATTTTGCGACGTTTCTAATGTTGCGTATGTGTTATGCTGCGTTGTAAACTATTCTACGCTGTTTCACATGTTTTCTAGTTATTTTAATACTTTGTTGAATTTTTCGACGTTTCTCATGTTGCATATGTGTTGTGCTGCGTTCTGAACTATTCGCTGTTTCAGATATTTTCTAGTTAATTTCTTACTTTGTTTAATTTTTCTCATGTTGCAAATGTGTTGCGCTGCGTTCTACACTAGCCTACGCAGTTTCAACAGATTTCGATTTATTTTAATACTTTCTTGAGTTTTTCGAAGTTTCTCATGCTGCATATGGGTTGAGCTGCGTTCTACACTATTCTACGCTGTTTCAGAAGTTTTCGAGTTATTTTCTTATTTTGTTGAGTTTTTAGAAGTTTCTCCTGGCGCTTATGGGTTGTGCTGAGTTCTAAACTATTCTGCGCTGTTTCAGATGTTTTCTAGTTATTTTATTACTTTTTTGAATTTTTCGACGTTTCTCATGTTGCAAATGTGTTGTATTGCGTTGCAAACTATTCTACGCTGTCTCAGAAGTTTACGAGTTATTTTCTTATTTTGTTCAGTTTTTAGAAGTTTCTCCAGGTGCCTATGGGTTGTGCTGAGTTCTAAGCTACTCTACGCTGTTTCAGATGTTTTCTAGTTATTTTATTACTTTTTTAAATTTTTCTCATGTTGCATATGTGTTGTGCTGCGTTCTAAACTATGCTACGCTGTTTCAGATGTTTTCGAGTTATTTTATTACTTTGTTGAATTTTGCGACGTTGCTCATGGTGCTTATGGGTTGTGCTGCGTTCTGCACTACTGTACGCTGTTTCAGAAGTTTTAGAGTTATTTTCTTATTTTGTTGAGTTTTTAGAAGTTTCCCCAGGTACCTATGGGTTGTGCGGAGTTATAAACTATTCTACGCTGTTTCAGATGTTTACTAGTTATCTTATTACTTTTTTGAATTTTTCGACGTTTCTAATGTTGCATATGTGTTGTGCTGCGTTCTGAACTATTCGCTGTTTCAGATATTTTCTAGTTAATTTCTTACTTTGTTTAATTTTTCTCATGTTGCAAATGTGTTGCGCTGCGTTCTACACTAGCCTACGCAGTTTCAACAGATTTCGAGTTATTTTAATACTTTCTTGAGTTTTTCGAAGTTTCTGATGGTGCATATGGGTTGAGCTTCGTTCTACACTACTCTACGCTGTTTCAGAAGTTTTCGAGTTATTTTCTTATTTTGTTGAGTTTTTAGAAGTTTCCCCAGGTGCCTATGGGTTGTGCTTAGTTATAAACTATTCTACGCTGTTTCAGATGTTTTCTAGTTATCTTGTTACTTTTTTGAATTTTCGACGTTTCTCATGTTGCATATGTGTTGTGCTGCGATCTAAACTAGCCTTCGCTGTTTCAACAGTTTTCGCGTTATTTTAATACTTTCTTGAGTTTTTCGAAGTTTCTCATGGTGCTTATGGGTTGTGCTGAGTTCTAAACTATTCTACGCTGTTTCAGAGGTTTTCGATTTATTTTATTACTTTGTTGAATTTTTCTACGTTTCTCATGCTGCCTATGGGTTGAGCTGCGTTCTACACTATTCTACGCTGTTTCAGAAGTTTTCGAGTTATTTTCTTATTTTGTTGAGTTTTTAGAAGTTTCTCCAGGTGCCTATGGGTTGTGCTGAGTTCTAAACTATTCTACGCTGTTTCAGATGTTTTCTAGTTATTTAAATACTTTCTTGAGTTTTTCGAAGTTTCTCATGGTGCATATGGGTTGAGCTGCGTTCTACACTATTCTACGCTGTTTCAGAAGTTTTCGAGTTATTTTCTTATTTTGTTGAGTTTTTAGAACTTTCTCCAGGTGCCTATGGGTTGTGCTGAGTTCTGAACTATTCTACGCTGTTTCAGAAGTTTTCGAGTTATTTTCTTATTTTGTTGAGTTTTTAGAAGTTTCTCCAGGTGCCTATGGGTTGTGCTGCGTTGTAAACTATACTACGCTGTTTCAGATGTTTTCGAGTTATTTTATTACTTTGTTGAATTTTTCGACGTTGCTCATGTTGCAAATGAGTTGCGCTGCGATCTACACTAGCCTTCGCTGTTTCAACAGATTTCGCGTTATTTTAATACTTTCTTGAGTTTTTCGAAGTTTCTTATGGGTTGTGCTGCGTTCTACACTACTCTACGCTGTTTCAGAAGTTTTCGAGTTATTTTCTTATTTTGTTGAGTTTGTAGAAGTTTCTCCAGGTGTCTATGAGTTGTGCTGAGTTCTAAACTATTCTACGCTGTTTCAGATGTTTTCTAGTTATTTTATTACTTTTTTAAATTTTTCTCATGTTGCATATGTGTTGTGCTGCGTTGTAAACTATACTACGCTGTTTCAGATGTTTTCGAGTTATTTTATTACTTTGTTGAATTTTTCGACGTTGCTCATGTTGCATATGTGTTGCGCTGCGATCTAAACTAGCCTTCGCTGTTTCAACAGATTTCGCGTTATTTTAATACTTTCTTGAGTTTTTCGAAGTTTCTCATGGTGCTTATGGGTTGTGCTGCGTTCTACACTACTCTACGCTGTTTCATAAGTTTTCGAGTTATTTTCTTATTTTGTTGAGTTTTTAGAAGTTTCTCCTGGCGCTTATGGGTTGTGCCGAGTTCTAAACTATTCTACGCTGTTTCAGATGTTTTTTAGTTATTTTATTACTTTTTTGAATTATTCGACGTTTCTCATGTTGCACATGTGTTGTACTGCGTTGCAAACTATTCTATGCTGTTTCAGAAATTTTCGACTTATTTTCTTACTTTTTTGAGTTTTTAGATGTTTTCCCGGGTGCCTATGGGTTGTGTTGAGTTCTACACTAGCCTACGCAGTTTCAACAGATTTCGAGTTATTTTAATACTTTCTTGAGTTTTTCGAAGTTTCTCATGGTGCTTATGGGTTGTGCTGCGTTCTACACTACTCTACGCTGTTTCATAAGTTTTCGAGTTATTTTCTTATTTTGTTGAGTTTTTAGAAGTTTCCCCAGGTGCCTATGGGTTGTGCTTAGTTATAAACTATTCTACGCTGTTTCAGATGTTTTCTAGTTATCTTGTTACTTTTTTGAATTTTTCGACGTTTCTCATGTTGCATATGTGTTGTGCTGCGATCTAAACTAGCCTTCGGTGTTTCAACAGATTTCGCGTTATTTTAATACTTTCTTGAGTTTTTCGAAGTTTCTCATGGTGCTTATGGGTTGTGCTGCGTTCTACACTACTCTATGCTGTTTCATAAGTTTTCGAGTTATTTTCTTATTTTGTTGAGTTTTTAGAAGTTTCTCCTGGCGCGTATGGGTTGTGCTGAGTTCTAAACTATTCTACGCTGTTTCAGATGTTTTCTAGTTATTTAAATACTTTCTTGAGTTTTTCGAAGTTTCTCATGGTGCATATGGGTTGAGCTGCATTCTACACTATTCTACGCTGTTTCAGAAGTTTTCGAGTTATTTTCTTATTTTGTTGAGTTTTTAGAAGTTTCTCCAGGTGCCTATGGGTTGTGCTGAGTTCTAAACTATTCTACGCTGTTTCAGATGTTTTCTAGTTATTTTATTACTTTTTAAAATTTTTCTCATGTTGCATATGTGTTGTGCTGCGTTGTAAACTATACTACGCTGTTTCAGATGTTTTCTAGTTATTTAAATACTTTCTTGAATTTTTCGAAGTTTCTCATGGTGCATATGGGTTGAGCTGTGTTCTACACTATTCTACGCTGTTTCAGAAGTTTTCGAGTTATTTTCTTATTTTGTTGAGTTTTTAGAAGTTTCTCATGGTGCTTATGGGTTGTGCTGCGTTCTGCACTACTCTACGCTGTTTCATAAGTTTTCGAGTTATTTTCTTATTTTGTTGAGTTTTTAGAAGTTTCTCCTGGCGCTTATGGGTTGTGCTGAGTTCTAAACTATTCTACGCTGTTTCAGAGGTTTTCGATTTATTTTATTACTTTGTTGAATTTTTCTACGTTTCTCATGTTGCATATGTGTTGTGCTGCGTTCTACACTACTCTACGCTGTTTCAGAAGTTTTCGAGTTATTTTCTTATTTTGTTGAGTTTTTAGAAATTTCTCCTGGCGCCTATGGGTTGTGCTGAGTTCTTAACTATTCTACGCTGTTTCAGATGTTTTCTAGTTATTTTATTACTTTTTTGAATTATTCGACGTTTCTCATGTTGCACATGTGTTGTACTGCGTTGCAAACTATTCTATGATGTTTCAGAAATTTTCGACTTATGTTCTTACTTTTTTGAGTTTTTAGATGTTTTCCCGGGTGCCTATGGGTTGTGTTGAGTTCTACACTAGCCTACGCAGTTTCAACAGATTTCGAGTTATTTTAATACTTTCTTGAGTTATTCGAACTTTCGCATGGTGCATATGGGTTGTGTTGCGTTCTACACTACTCTACGCTGTTTCAGAAGTTTTCGAATTATTTTCTTATTTTGTTGAGTTTTTAGAAGTTTCTCCTGATGCCAATGGGTTGTGCTGAGTTCTAAACTAGTCTACGCTGTTTCAGATGTTCTTTATTTATTTTATTACTTTTTTTAATTATTCGACGTTTCTCATGTTGCACATGTGTTGTACTGCGTTGCAAACTATTCTACGCTGTTTCAGAAATTTTCGACTTATTTTCTTACTTTTTTGACTTTTTAGAAATTTCCCCTGGTGCCCATGGGTTGTGCTGAGTTCTACACTAGCCTACGCAGTTTCAACAGATTTCGAGTTATTTTAATACTTTCTTGAGTTTTTCGAAGTTTCTCATGGTGCATATGGGTTGAGCTGCGTTCTGCACTACTCTACGCTGTTTCATAAGTTTTCGAGTTATTTTCTTATTTTGTTGAGTTTTTAGAAGTTTCTCCTTGCGTTTATGGGTTGTGCTGAGTTCTAAACTAGTCTACGCTGTTTCAGATGTTTTTTTTAGTTATTTTATTACTTTTTTGAATTATTCGACGTTTCTCATGTTGCACATGTGTTGTACTGCGTTGCAAACTATTCTACGCTGTTTCAGAAATTTTCGACTTATTTTCTTCCTTTTTTGAGTTTTTAGAAGTTTCCCCTGGTGCCCATGGGTTGTGTTGAGTTCTACACTAGCCTACGCTGTTTCAGAAGTTTTCGAGTTATTATCTTATATTGTTGAGTTTTTAGAAATTTCTCCAGGTGCCTATGGGTTGTGCTGAGTTCTAAACTATTCTACGCTGTTTCAGATGTTTTCTAGTTATTTTATTGCTTTTTTGAATTGTTCGACCTTTCTAATGTTGCATATGTGTTGTGCTGCATTCTGAACTATTCTACTCTGTTTCAGATGTTTTCTCGTTATTTTATTACTTTAAAAAAATTTTCTCATGTTGCATATGTGTTGTGCTGCGTTCTAAACTATGCTACGCTGTTTCAGATGTTTTCGAGTTATTTTATTACTGTTGAATTTTTCGACGTTGCTCATGTTGCATATGTGTTGCGCTGCGATCTACACTAGCCTACGCTGTTTCAACAGATTTCGAGTTATTTTATTACTTTTTTAAATTTTTCTCATGTTGCATATGTCTTGTGCTGCATTGTAAACTAGCCTACGCTGTTTCAACAGATTTCGAGTTATTTTAATACTTTCTTGAGTTATTCGAACTTTCGCATGGTGCATATGGGTTGTGTTGCGTTCTACACTACTCTACGCTGTTTCAGAAGTTTTCGAGTTATTTTCTTATTTTGTTGAGTTTTTAGAAGTTTCTCCTGATGCCAATGGGTTGCGCTGCGATCTAAACTAGTCTACGCTGTTTCAGATGTTTTCTAGTTATTTTATTACTTTTTAGAATTTTTCGACGTTTCTCATGTTGCACATGTGTTGTACTGCGTTGCAAACTATTGTACGCTGTTTCAGAAATTTTCGACTTATTTTCTTACTTTTTTGAGTTTTTAGAAATTTCCCCTGGTGCCCATGGGTTGTGCTGAGTTCTACACTAGCCTACGCAGTTTCAACAGATTTCGAGTTATTTTAATACTCTCTTGAGTTTTTCGAAGTTTCTCATGGTGCATATGGGTTGAGCTGCGTTCTGCACTACTCTACGCTGTTTCATAAGTTTTCGAGGTATTTTCTTATTTTGTTGAGTTTTTAGAAGTTTCTCCTTGCGTTTATGGGTTGTGCTGAGTTCTAAACTAGTCTACGCTGTTTCAGATGTTTTTTTAGTTATTTTATTACTTTTTTGAATTATTCGACGTTTCTCATGTTGCACATGTGTTGTACTGCGTTGCAAACTATTCTACGCTGTTTCAGAAATTTTCGACTTATTTTCTTCCTTTTTTGAGTTTTTAGAAGTTTCCCCTGGTGCCCATGGGTTGTGTTGAGTTCTACACTAGCCTACGCTGTTTCAGAAGTTTTCGAGTTATTATCTTATTTTGTTGAGTTTTTAGAAATTTCTCCAGGTGCCTATGGGTTGTGCTGAGTTCTAAACTATTCTACGCTGTTTCAGATGTTTTCTAGTTATTTTATTGCTTTTTTGAATTGTTCGACCTTTCTAATGTTGCATATGTGTTGTGCTGCGTTGTGAACTATTCTACGCTGTTTCAGATGTTTTCTCGTTATTTTATTACTTTTAAAATTTTTTCTCATGTTGCATATGTGTTGTGCTGCGTTCTAAACTGTGCTACGCTGTTTCAGATGTTTTCGAGTTATTTTATTACTTTGTTGAATTTTTCGACGTTGCTCATGCTGCATATGTGTTGCGCTGCGATCTACACTAGCCTCCGCTGTTTCAACAGATTTCGCGTTATTTTAATACTTTCTTGAGTTTTTCGATGTTTCTCATGGTGCTTATGGGTTGTGCTGCGTTCTACACTACTCTACGCTGTTTCAGAAGTTTTCGAGTTATTTTCTTATTTTGTTGAGTTTTTAGAAGTTTCTCCTGATGCCAATGGGTTGTGCTGAGTTCTAAAGTAGTCTACGCTGTTTCAGATGTTTTTTTAGTTATTTTATTACTTTTTTGAATTATTCGACGTTTCTCATGTTGCACATGTGTTGTACTGCGTTGCAAACTATTCTACGCTGTTTCAGAAATTTTCGACTTATTTTCTTCCTTTTTTGAGTTTTTAGAAGTTTCCCCTGGTGCCCATGGGTTGTGTTGAGTTCTACACTAGCCTACGCTGTTTCAGAAGTTTTCGAGTTATTATCTTATTTTGTTGAGTTTTTAGAAATTTCTCCAGGTGCCTATGGGTTGTGCTGAGTTCTAAACTATTCTACGCTGTTTCAGATGTTTTCTAGTTATTTTATTGCTTTTTTGAATTGTTCGACCTTTCTAATGTTGCATATGTGTTGTGCTGTGTTCTGAACTATTCTACGCTGTTTCAGATGTTTTCTCGTTATTTTATTACTTTTAAAATTTTTTCTCATGTTGCATATGTGTTGTGCTGCGTTCTAAACTGTGCTACGCTGTTTCAGATGTTTTCGAGTTATTTTATTACTTTGTTGAATTTTTCGACGTTGCTCATGTTGCATATGTGTTGCGCTGCGATCTACACTAGCCTCCGCTGTTTCAACAGATTTCACGTTATTTTAATACTTTCTTGAGTTTTTCGATGTTTCTCATGGTGCTTATGGGTTGTGCTGCGTTCTACACTACTCTACGCTGTTTCAGAAGTTTTCGAGTTATTTTCTTATTTTGTTGAGTTTTTAGAAGTTTCTCCAGGTGCCTATGGGTTGTGCTGCGTTGTAAACTATACTACGCTGTTTCAGATGTTTTCGAGTTATTTTATTACTTTGTTGAATTTTTCGACGTTGCTCATGTTGCAAATGAGTTGCGCTGCGATCTACACTAGCCTTCGCTGTTTCAACAGATTTCGCGTTATTTTAATACTTTCTTGAGTTTTTCGAAGTTTCTTATGGGTTGTGCTGCGTTCTACACTACTCTACGCTGTTTCAGAAGTTTTCGAGTTATTTTCTTATTTTGTTGAGTTTGTAGAAGTTTCTCCAGGTGTCTATGAGTTGTGCTGAGTTCTAAACTATTCTACGCTGTTTCAGATGTTTTCTAGTTATTTTATTACTTTTTTAAATTTTTCTCATGTTGCATATGTGTTGTGCTGCGTTGTAAACTATACTACGCTGTTTCAGATGTTTTCGAGTTATTTTATTACTTTGTTGAATTTTTCGACGTTGCTCATGTTGCATATGTGTTGCGCTGCGATCTAAACTAGCCTTCGCTGTTTCAACAGATTTCGCGTTATTTTAATACTTTCTTGAGTTTTTCGAAGTTTCTCATGGTGCTTATGGGTTGTGCTGCGTTCTACACTACTCTACGCTGTTTCATAAGTTTTCGAGTTATTTTCTTATTTTGTTGAGTTTTTAGAAGTTTCTCCTGGCGCTTATGGGTTGTGCCGAGTTCTAAACTATTCTACGCTGTTTCAGATGTTTTTTAGTTATTTTATTACTTTTTTGAATTATTCGACGTTTCTCATGTTGCACATGTGTTGTACTGCGTTGCAAACTATTCTATGCTGTTTCAGAAATTTTCGACTTATTTTCTTACTTTTTTGAGTTTTTAGATGTTTTCCCGGGTGCCTATGGGTTGTGTTGAGTTCTACACTAGCCTACGCAGTTTCAACAGATTTCGAGTTATTTTAATACTTTCTTGAGTTTTTCGAAGTTTCTCATGGTGCTTATGGGTTGTGCTGCGTTCTACACTACTCTACGCTGTTTCATAAGTTTTCGAGTTATTTTCTTATTTTGTTGAGTTTTTAGAAGTTTCCCCAGGTGCCTATGGGTTGTGCTTAGTTATAAACTATTCTACGCTGTTTCAGATGTTTTCTAGTTATCTTGTTACTTTTTTGAATTTTTCGACGTTTCTCATGTTGCATATGTGTTGTGCTGCGATCTAAACTAGCCTTCGGTGTTTCAACAGATTTCGCGTTATTTTAATACTTTCTTGAGTTTTTCGAAGTTTCTCATGGTGCTTATGGGTTGTGCTGCGTTCTACACTACTCTATGCTGTTTCATAAGTTTTCGAGTTATTTTCTTATTTTGTTGAGTTTTTAGAAGTTTCTCCTGGCGCGTATGGGTTGTGCTGAGTTCTAAACTATTCTACGCTGTTTCAGATGTTTTCTAGTTATTTAAATACTTTCTTGAGTTTTTCGAAGTTTCTCATGGTGCATATGGGTTGAGCTGCATTCTACACTATTCTACGCTGTTTCAGAAGTTTTCGAGTTATTTTCTTATTTTGTTGAGTTTTTAGAAGTTTCTCCAGGTGCCTATGGGTTGTGCTGAGTTCTAAACTATTCTACGCTGTTTCAGATGTTTTCTAGTTATTTTATTACTTTTTAAAATTTTTCTCATGTTGCATATGTGTTGTGCTGCGTTGTAAACTATACTACGCTGTTTCAGATGTTTTCTAGTTATTTAAATACTTTCTTGAATTTTTCGAAGTTTCTCATGGTGCATATGGGTTGAGCTGTGTTCTACACTATTCTACGCTGTTTCAGAAGTTTTCGAGTTATTTTCTTATTTTGTTGAGTTTTTAGAAGTTTCTCATGGTGCTTATGGGTTGTGCTGCGTTCTGCACTACTCTACGCTGTTTCATAAGTTTTCGAGTTATTTTCTTATTTTGTTGAGTTTTTAGAAGTTTCTCCTGGCGCTTATGGGTTGTGCTGAGTTCTAAACTATTCTACGCTGTTTCAGAGGTTTTCGATTTATTTTATTACTTTGTTGAATTTTTCTACGTTTCTCATGTTGCATATGTGTTGTGCTGCGTTCTACACTACTCTACGCTGTTTCAGAAGTTTTCGAGTTATTTTCTTATTTTGTTGAGTTTTTAGAAATTTCTCCTGGCGCCTATGGGTTGTGCTGAGTTCTTAACTATTCTACGCTGTTTCAGATGTTTTCTAGTTATTTTATTACTTTTTTGAATTATTCGACGTTTCTCATGTTGCACATGTGTTGTACTGCGTTGCAAACTATTCTATGATGTTTCAGAAATTTTCGACTTATGTTCTTACTTTTTTGAGTTTTTAGATGTTTTCCCGGGTGCCTATGGGTTGTGTTGAGTTCTACACTAGCCTACGCAGTTTCAACAGATTTCGAGTTATTTTAATACTTTCTTGAGTTATTCGAACTTTCGCATGGTGCATATGGGTTGTGTTGCGTTCTACACTACTCTACGCTGTTTCAGAAGTTTTCGAATTATTTTCTTATTTTGTTGAGTTTTTAGAAGTTTCTCCTGATGCCAATGGGTTGTGCTGAGTTCTAAACTAGTCTACGCTGTTTCAGATGTTCTTTATTTATTTTATTACTTTTTTTAATTATTCGACGTTTCTCATGTTGCACATGTGTTGTACTGCGTTGCAAACTATTCTACGCTGTTTCAGAAATTTTCGACTTATTTTCTTACTTTTTTGACTTTTTAGAAATTTCCCCTGGTGCCCATGGGTTGTGCTGAGTTCTACACTAGCCTACGCAGTTTCAACAGATTTCGAGTTATTTTAATACTTTCTTGAGTTTTTCGAAGTTTCTCATGGTGCATATGGGTTGAGCTGCGTTCTGCACTACTCTACGCTGTTTCATAAGTTTTCGAGTTATTTTCTTATTTTGTTGAGTTTTTAGAAGTTTCTCCTTGCGTTTATGGGTTGTGCTGAGTTCTAAACTAGTCTACGCTGTTTCAGATGTTTTTTTTAGTTATTTTATTACTTTTTTGAATTATTCGACGTTTCTCATGTTGCACATGTGTTGTACTGCGTTGCAAACTATTCTACGCTGTTTCAGAAATTTTCGACTTATTTTCTTCCTTTTTTGAGTTTTTAGAAGTTTCCCCTGGTGCCCATGGGTTGTGTTGAGTTCTACACTAGCCTACGCTGTTTCAGAAGTTTTCGAGTTATTATCTTATATTGTTGAGTTTTTAGAAATTTCTCCAGGTGCCTATGGGTTGTGCTGAGTTCTAAACTATTCTACGCTGTTTCAGATGTTTTCTAGTTATTTTATTGCTTTTTTGAATTGTTCGACCTTTCTAATGTTGCATATGTGTTGTGCTGCATTCTGAACTATTCTACTCTGTTTCAGATGTTTTCTCGTTATTTTATTACTTTAAAAAAATTTTCTCATGTTGCATATGTGTTGTGCTGCGTTCTAAACTATGCTACGCTGTTTCAGATGTTTTCGAGTTATTTTATTACTGTTGAATTTTTCGACGTTGCTCATGTTGCATATGTGTTGCGCTGCGATCTACACTAGCCTACGCTGTTTCAACAGATTTCGAGTTATTTTATTACTTTTTTAAATTTTTCTCATGTTGCATATGTCTTGTGCTGCATTGTAAACTAGCCTACGCTGTTTCAACAGATTTCGAGTTATTTTAATACTTTCTTGAGTTATTCGAACTTTCGCATGGTGCATATGGGTTGTGTTGCGTTCTACACTACTCTACGCTGTTTCAGAAGTTTTCGAGTTATTTTCTTATTTTGTTGAGTTTTTAGAAGTTTCTCCTGATGCCAATGGGTTGCGCTGCGATCTAAACTAGTCTACGCTGTTTCAGATGTTTTCTAGTTATTTTATTACTTTTTAGAATTTTTCGACGTTTCTCATGTTGCACATGTGTTGTACTGCGTTGCAAACTATTGTACGCTGTTTCAGAAATTTTCGACTTATTTTCTTACTTTTTTGAGTTTTTAGAAATTTCCCCTGGTGCCCATGGGTTGTGCTGAGTTCTACACTAGCCTACGCAGTTTCAACAGATTTCGAGTTATTTTAATACTCTCTTGAGTTTTTCGAAGTTTCTCATGGTGCATATGGGTTGAGCTGCGTTCTGCACTACTCTACGCTGTTTCATAAGTTTTCGAGGTATTTTCTTATTTTGTTGAGTTTTTAGAAGTTTCTCCTTGCGTTTATGGGTTGTGCTGAGTTCTAAACTAGTCTACGCTGTTTCAGATGTTTTTTTAGTTATTTTATTACTTTTTTGAATTATTCGACGTTTCTCATGTTGCACATGTGTTGTACTGCGTTGCAAACTATTCTACGCTGTTTCAGAAATTTTCGACTTATTTTCTTCCTTTTTTGAGTTTTTAGAAGTTTCCCCTGGTGCCCATGGGTTGTGTTGAGTTCTACACTAGCCTACGCTGTTTCAGAAGTTTTCGAGTTATTATCTTATTTTGTTGAGTTTTTAGAAATTTCTCCAGGTGCCTATGGGTTGTGCTGAGTTCTAAACTATTCTACGCTGTTTCAGATGTTTTCTAGTTATTTTATTGCTTTTTTGAATTGTTCGACCTTTCTAATGTTGCATATGTGTTGTGCTGCGTTGTGAACTATTCTACGCTGTTTCAGATGTTTTCTCGTTATTTTATTACTTTTAAAATTTTTTCTCATGTTGCATATGTGTTGTGCTGCGTTCTAAACTGTGCTACGCTGTTTCAGATGTTTTCGAGTTATTTTATTACTTTGTTGAATTTTTCGACGTTGCTCATGCTGCATATGTGTTGCGCTGCGATCTACACTAGCCTCCGCTGTTTCAACAGATTTCGCGTTATTTTAATACTTTCTTGAGTTTTTCGATGTTTCTCATGGTGCTTATGGGTTGTGCTGCGTTCTACACTACTCTACGCTGTTTCAGAAGTTTTCGAGTTATTTTCTTATTTTGTTGAGTTTTTAGAAGTTTCTCCTGATGCCAATGGGTTGTGCTGAGTTCTAAAGTAGTCTACGCTGTTTCAGATGTTTTTTTAGTTATTTTATTACTTTTTTGAATTATTCGACGTTTCTCATGTTGCACATGTGTTGTACTGCGTTGCAAACTATTCTACGCTGTTTCAGAAATTTTCGACTTATTTTCTTCCTTTTTTGAGTTTTTAGAAGTTTCCCCTGGTGCCCATGGGTTGTGTTGAGTTCTACACTAGCCTACGCTGTTTCAGAAGTTTTCGAGTTATTTTCTTATTTTGTTGAGTTTTTAGAAGTTTCTCATGGTGCTTATGGGTTGTGCTGCGTTCTGCACTACTCTACGCTGTTTCATAAGTTTTCGAGTTATTTTCTTATTTTGTTGAGTTTTTAGAAGTTTCTCCTGGCGCTTATGGGTTGTGCTGAGTTCTAAACTATTCTACGCTGTTTCAGAGGTTTTCGATTTATTTTATTACTTTGTTGAATTTTTCTACGTTTCTCATGTTGCATATGTGTTGTGCTGCGTTCTACACTACTCTACGCTGTTTCAGAAGTTTTCGAGTTATTTTCTTATTTTGTTGAGTTTTTAGAAATTTCTCCTGGCGCCTATGGGTTGTGCTGAGTTCTTAACTATTCTACGCTGTTTCAGATGTTTTCTAGTTATTTTATTACTTTTTTGAATTATTCGACGTTTCTCATGTTGCACATGTGTTGTACTGCGTTGCAAACTATTCTATGATGTTTCAGAAATTTTCGACTTATGTTCTTACTTTTTTGAGTTTTTAGATGTTTTCCCGGGTGCCTATGGGTTGTGTTGAGTTCTACACTAGCCTACGCAGTTTCAACAGATTTCGAGTTATTTTAATACTTTCTTGAGTTATTCGAACTTTCGCATGGTGCATATGGGTTGTGTTGCGTTCTACACTACTCTACGCTGTTTCAGAAGTTTTCGAATTATTTTCTTATTTTGTTGAGTTTTTAGAAGTTTCTCCTGATGCCAATGGGTTGTGCTGAGTTCTAAACTAGTCTACGCTGTTTCAGATGTTCTTTATTTATTTTATTACTTTTTTTAATTATTCGACGTTTCTCATGTTGCACATGTGTTGTACTGCGTTGCAAACTATTCTACGCTGTTTCAGAAATTTTCGACTTATTTTCTTACTTTTTTGACTTTTTAGAAATTTCCCCTGGTGCCCATGGGTTGTGCTGAGTTCTACACTAGCCTACGCAGTTTCAACAGATTTCGAGTTATTTTAATACTTTCTTGAGTTTTTCGAAGTTTCTCATGGTGCATATGGGTTGAGCTGCGTTCTGCACTACTCTACGCTGTTTCATAAGTTTTCGAGTTATTTTCTTATTTTGTTGAGTTTTTAGAAGTTTCTCCTTGCGTTTATGGGTTGTGCTGAGTTCTAAACTAGTCTACGCTGTTTCAGATGTTTTTTTTAGTTATTTTATTACTTTTTTGAATTATTCGACGTTTCTCATGTTGCACATGTGTTGTACTGCGTTGCAAACTATTCTACGCTGTTTCAGAAATTTTCGACTTATTTTCTTCCTTTTTTGAGTTTTTAGAAGTTTCCCCTGGTGCCCATGGGTTGTGTTGAGTTCTACACTAGCCTACGCTGTTTCAGAAGTTTTCGAGTTATTATCTTATATTGTTGAGTTTTTAGAAATTTCTCCAGGTGCCTATGGGTTGTGCTGAGTTCTAAACTATTCTACGCTGTTTCAGATGTTTTCTAGTTATTTTATTGCTTTTTTGAATTGTTCGACCTTTCTAATGTTGCATATGTGTTGTGCTGCATTCTGAACTATTCTACTCTGTTTCAGATGTTTTCTCGTTATTTTATTACTTTAAAAAAATTTTCTCATGTTGCATATGTGTTGTGCTGCGTTCTAAACTATGCTACGCTGTTTCAGATGTTTTCGAGTTATTTTATTACTGTTGAATTTTTCGACGTTGCTCATGTTGCATATGTGTTGCGCTGCGATCTACACTAGCCTACGCTGTTTCAACAGATTTCGAGTTATTTTATTACTTTTTTAAATTTTTCTCATGTTGCATATGTCTTGTGCTGCATTGTAAACTAGCCTACGCTGTTTCAACAGATTTCGAGTTATTTTAATACTTTCTTGAGTTATTCGAACTTTCGCATGGTGCATATGGGTTGTGTTGCGTTCTACACTACTCTACGCTGTTTCAGAAGTTTTCGAGTTATTTTCTTATTTTGTTGAGTTTTTAGAAGTTTCTCCTGATGCCAATGGGTTGCGCTGCGATCTAAACTAGTCTACGCTGTTTCAGATGTTTTCTAGTTATTTTATTACTTTTTAGAATTTTTCGACGTTTCTCATGTTGCACATGTGTTGTACTGCGTTGCAAACTATTGTACGCTGTTTCAGAAATTTTCGACTTATTTTCTTACTTTTTTGAGTTTTTAGAAATTTCCCCTGGTGCCCATGGGTTGTGCTGAGTTCTACACTAGCCTACGCAGTTTCAACAGATTTCGAGTTATTTTAATACTCTCTTGAGTTTTTCGAAGTTTCTCATGGTGCATATGGGTTGAGCTGCGTTCTGCACTACTCTACGCTGTTTCATAAGTTTTCGAGGTATTTTCTTATTTTGTTGAGTTTTTAGAAGTTTCTCCTTGCGTTTATGGGTTGTGCTGAGTTCTAAACTAGTCTACGCTGTTTCAGATGTTTTTTTAGTTATTTTATTACTTTTTTGAATTATTCGACGTTTCTCATGTTGCACATGTGTTGTACTGCGTTGCAAACTATTCTACGCTGTTTCAGAAATTTTCGACTTATTTTCTTCCTTTTTTGAGTTTTTAGAAGTTTCCCCTGGTGCCCATGGGTTGTGTTGAGTTCTACACTAGCCTACGCTGTTTCAGAAGTTTTCGAGTTATTATCTTATTTTGTTGAGTTTTTAGAAATTTCTCCAGGTGCCTATGGGTTGTGCTGAGTTCTAAACTATTCTACGCTGTTTCAGATGTTTTCTAGTTATTTTATTGCTTTTTTGAATTGTTCGACCTTTCTAATGTTGCATATGTGTTGTGCTGCGTTGTGAACTATTCTACGCTGTTTCAGATGTTTTCTCGTTATTTTATTACTTTTAAAATTTTTTCTCATGTTGCATATGTGTTGTGCTGCGTTCTAAACTGTGCTACGCTGTTTCAGATGTTTTCGAGTTATTTTATTACTTTGTTGAATTTTTCGACGTTGCTCATGCTGCATATGTGTTGCGCTGCGATCTACACTAGCCTCCGCTGTTTCAACAGATTTCGCGTTATTTTAATACTTTCTTGAGTTTTTCGATGTTTCTCATGGTGCTTATGGGTTGTGCTGCGTTCTACACTACTCTACGCTGTTTCAGAAGTTTTCGAGTTATTTTCTTATTTTGTTGAGTTTTTAGAAGTTTCTCCTGATGCCAATGGGTTGTGCTGAGTTCTAAAGTAGTCTACGCTGTTTCAGATGTTTTTTTAGTTATTTTATTACTTTTTTGAATTATTCGACGTTTCTCATGTTGCACATGTGTTGTACTGCGTTGCAAACTATTCTACGCTGTTTCAGAAATTTTCGACTTATTTTCTTCCTTTTTTGAGTTTTTAGAAGTTTCCCCTGGTGCCCATGGGTTGTGTTGAGTTCTACACTAGCCTACGCTGTTTCAGAAGTTTTCGAGTTATTATCTTATTTTGTTGAGTTTTTAGAAATTTCTCCAGGTGCCTATGGGTTGTGCTGAGTTCTAAACTATTCTACGCTGTTTCAGATGTTTTCTAGTTATTTTATTGCTTTTTTGAATTGTTCGACCTTTCTAATGTTGCATATGTGTTGTGCTGTGTTCTGAACTATTCTACGCTGTTTCAGATGTTTTCTCGTTATTTTATTACTTTTAAAATTTTTTCTCATGTTGCATATGTGTTGTGCTGCGTTCTAAACTGTGCTACGCTGTTTCAGATGTTTTCGAGTTATTTTATTACTTTGTTGAATTTTTCGACGTTGCTCATGTTGCATATGTGTTGCGCTGCGATCTACACTAGCCTCCGCTGTTTCAACAGATTTCACGTTATTTTAATACTTTCTTGAGTTTTTCGATGTTTCTCATGGTGCTTATGGGTTGTGCTGCGTTCTACACTACTCTACGCTGTTTCAGAAGTTTTCGAGTTATTTTCTTATTTTGTTGAGTTTTTAGAAGTTTCTCCAGGTGCCTATGGGTTGTGCTGCGTTGTAAACTATACTACGCTGTTTCAGATGTTTTCGAGTTATTTTATTACTTTGTTGAATTTTTCGACGTTGCTCATGTTGCAAATGAGTTGCGCTGCGATCTACACTAGCCTTCGCTGTTTCAACAGATTTCGCGTTATTTTAATACTTTCTTGAGTTTTTCGAAGTTTCTTATGGGTTGTGCTGCGTTCTACACTACTCTACGCTGTTTCAGAAGTTTTCGAGTTATTTTCTTATTTTGTTGAGTTTGTAGAAGTTTCTCCAGGTGTCTATGAGTTGTGCTGAGTTCTAAACTATTCTACGCTGTTTCAGATGTTTTCTAGTTATTTTATTACTTTTTTAAATTTTTCTCATGTTGCATATGTGTTGTGCTGCGTTGTAAACTATACTACGCTGTTTCAGATGTTTTCGAGTTATTTTATTACTTTGTTGAATTTTTCGACGTTGCTCATGTTGCATATGTGTTGCGCTGCGATCTAAACTAGCCTTCGCTGTTTCAACAGATTTCGCGTTATTTTAATACTTTCTTGAGTTTTTCGAAGTTTCTCATGGTGCTTATGGGTTGTGCTGCGTTCTACACTACTCTACGCTGTTTCATAAGTTTTCGAGTTATTTTCTTATTTTGTTGAGTTTTTAGAAGTTTCTCCTGGCGCTTATGGGTTGTGCCGAGTTCTAAACTATTCTACGCTGTTTCAGATGTTTTTTAGTTATTTTATTACTTTTTTGAATTATTCGACGTTTCTCATGTTGCACATGTGTTGTACTGCGTTGCAAACTATTCTATGCTGTTTCAGAAATTTTCGACTTATTTTCTTACTTTTTTGAGTTTTTAGATGTTTTCCCGGGTGCCTATGGGTTGTGTTGAGTTCTACACTAGCCTACGCAGTTTCAACAGATTTCGAGTTATTTTAATACTTTCTTGAGTTTTTCGAAGTTTCTCATGGTGCTTATGGGTTGTGCTGCGTTCTACACTACTCTACGCTGTTTCATAAGTTTTCGAGTTATTTTCTTATTTTGTTGAGTTTTTAGAAGTTTCCCCAGGTGCCTATGGGTTGTGCTTAGTTATAAACTATTCTACGCTGTTTCAGATGTTTTCTAGTTATCTTGTTACTTTTTTGAATTTTTCGACGTTTCTCATGTTGCATATGTGTTGTGCTGCGATCTAAACTAGCCTTCGGTGTTTCAACAGATTTCGCGTTATTTTAATACTTTCTTGAGTTTTTCGAAGTTTCTCATGGTGCTTATGGGTTGTGCTGCGTTCTACACTACTCTATGCTGTTTCATAAGTTTTCGAGTTATTTTCTTATTTTGTTGAGTTTTTAGAAGTTTCTCCTGGCGCGTATGGGTTGTGCTGAGTTCTAAACTATTCTACGCTGTTTCAGATGTTTTCTAGTTATTTAAATACTTTCTTGAGTTTTTCGAAGTTTCTCATGGTGCATATGGGTTGAGCTGCATTCTACACTATTCTACGCTGTTTCAGAAGTTTTCGAGTTATTTTCTTATTTTGTTGAGTTTTTAGAAGTTTCTCCAGGTGCCTATGGGTTGTGCTGAGTTCTAAACTATTCTACGCTGTTTCAGATGTTTTCTAGTTATTTTATTACTTTTTAAAATTTTTCTCATGTTGCATATGTGTTGTGCTGCGTTGTAAACTATACTACGCTGTTTCAGATGTTTTCTAGTTATTTAAATACTTTCTTGAATTTTTCGAAGTTTCTCATGGTGCATATGGGTTGAGCTGTGTTCTACACTATTCTACGCTGTTTCAGAAGTTTTCGAGTTATTTTCTTATTTTGTTGAGTTTTTAGAAGTTTCTCATGGTGCTTATGGGTTGTGCTGCGTTCTGCACTACTCTACGCTGTTTCATAAGTTTTCGAGTTATTTTCTTATTTTGTTGAGTTTTTAGAAGTTTCTCCTGGCGCTTATGGGTTGTGCTGAGTTCTAAACTATTCTACGCTGTTTCAGAGGTTTTCGATTTATTTTATTACTTTGTTGAATTTTTCTACGTTTCTCATGTTGCATATGTGTTGTGCTGCGTTCTACACTACTCTACGCTGTTTCAGAAGTTTTCGAGTTATTTTCTTATTTTGTTGAGTTTTTAGAAATTTCTCCTGGCGCCTATGGGTTGTGCTGAGTTCTTAACTATTCTACGCTGTTTCAGATGTTTTCTAGTTATTTTATTACTTTTTTGAATTATTCGACGTTTCTCATGTTGCACATGTGTTGTACTGCGTTGCAAACTATTCTATGATGTTTCAGAAATTTTCGACTTATGTTCTTACTTTTTTGAGTTTTTAGATGTTTTCCCGGGTGCCTATGGGTTGTGTTGAGTTCTACACTAGCCTACGCAGTTTCAACAGATTTCGAGTTATTTTAATACTTTCTTGAGTTATTCGAACTTTCGCATGGTGCATATGGGTTGTGTTGCGTTCTACACTACTCTACGCTGTTTCAGAAGTTTTCGAATTATTTTCTTATTTTGTTGAGTTTTTAGAAGTTTCTCCTGATGCCAATGGGTTGTGCTGAGTTCTAAACTAGTCTACGCTGTTTCAGATGTTCTTTATTTATTTTATTACTTTTTTTAATTATTCGACGTTTCTCATGTTGCACATGTGTTGTACTGCGTTGCAAACTATTCTACGCTGTTTCAGAAATTTTCGACTTATTTTCTTACTTTTTTGACTTTTTAGAAATTTCCCCTGGTGCCCATGGGTTGTGCTGAGTTCTACACTAGCCTACGCAGTTTCAACAGATTTCGAGTTATTTTAATACTTTCTTGAGTTTTTCGAAGTTTCTCATGGTGCATATGGGTTGAGCTGCGTTCTGCACTACTCTACGCTGTTTCATAAGTTTTCGAGTTATTTTCTTATTTTGTTGAGTTTTTAGAAGTTTCTCCTTGCGTTTATGGGTTGTGCTGAGTTCTAAACTAGTCTACGCTGTTTCAGATGTTTTTTTAGTTATTTTATTACTTTTTTGAATTATTCGACGTTTCTCATGTTGCACATGTGTTGTACTGCGTTGCAAACTATTCTACGCTGTTTCAGAAATTTTCGACTTATTTTCTTCCTTTTTTGAGTTTTTAGAAGTTTCCCCTGGTGCCCATGGGTTGTGTTGAGTTCTACACTAGCCTACGCTGTTTCAGAAGTTTTCGAGTTATTATCTTATATTGTTGAGTTTTTAGAAATTTCTCCAGGTGCCTATGGGTTGTGCTGAGTTCTAAACTATTCTACGCTGTTTCAGATGTTTTCTAGTTATTTTATTGCTTTTTTGAATTGTTCGACCTTTCTAATGTTGCATATGTGTTGTGCTGCATTCTGAACTATTCTACTCTGTTTCAGATGTTTTCTCGTTATTTTATTACTTTTAAAAAATTTTCTCATGTTGCATATGTGTTGTGCTGCGTTCTAAACTATGCTACGCTGTTTCAGATGTTTTCGAGTTATTTTATTACTGTTGAATTTTTCGACGTTGCTCATGTTGCATATGTGTTGCGCTGCGATCTACACTAGCCTACGCTGTTTCAACAGATTTCGAGTTATTTTATTACTTTTTTAAATTTTTCTCATGTTGCATATGTCTTGTGCTGCATTGTAAACTAGCCTACGCTGTTTCAACAGATTTCGAGTTATTTTAATACTTTCTTGAGTTATTCGAACTTTCGCATGGTGCATATGGGTTGTGTTGCGTTCTACACTACTCTACGCTGTTTCAGAAGTTTTCGAGTTATTTTCTTATTTTGTTGAGTTTTTAGAAGTTTCTCCTGATGCCAATGGGTTGCGCTGCGATCTAAACTAGTCTACGCTGTTTCAGATGTTTTCTAGTTATTTTATTACTTTTTAGAATTTTTCGACGTTTCTCATGTTGCACATGTGTTGTACTGCGTTGCAAACTATTGTACGCTGTTTCAGAAATTTTCGACTTATTTTCTTACTTTTTTGAGTTTTTAGAAATTTCCCCTGGTGCCCATGGGTTGTGCTGAGTTCTACACTAGCCTACGCAGTTTCAACAGATTTCGAGTTATTTTAATACTCTCTTGAGTTTTTCGAAGTTTCTCATGGTGCATATGGGTTGAGCTGCGTTCTGCACTACTCTACGCTGTTTCATAAGTTTTCGAGGTATTTTCTTATTTTGTTGAGTTTTTAGAAGTTTCTCCTTGCGTTTATGGGTTGTGCTGAGTTCTAAACTAGTCTACGCTGTTTCAGATGTTTTTTTAGTTATTTTATTACTTTTTTGAATTATTCGACGTTTCTCATGTTGCACATGTGTTGTACTGCGTTGCAAACTATTCTACGCTGTTTCAGAAATTTTCGACTTATTTTCTTCCTTTTTTGAGTTTTTAGAAGTTTCCCCTGGTGCCCATGGGTTGTGTTGAGTTCTACACTAGCCTACGCTGTTTCAGAAGTTTTCGAGTTATTATCTTATTTTGTTGAGTTTTTAGAAATTTCTCCAGGTGCCTATGGGTTGTGCTGAGTTCTAAACTATTCTACGCTGTTTCAGATGTTTTCTAGTTATTTTATTGCTTTTTTGAATTGTTCGACCTTTCTAATGTTGCATATGTGTTGTGCTGCGTTGTGAACTATTCTACGCTGTTTCAGATGTTTTCTCGTTATTTTATTACTTTTAAAATTTTTTCTCATGTTGCATATGTGTTGTGCTGCGTTCTAAACTGTGCTACGCTGTTTCAGATGTTTTCGAGTTATTTTATTACTTTGTTGAATTTTTCGACGTTGCTCATGCTGCATATGTGTTGCGCTGCGATCTACACTAGCCTCCGCTGTTTCAACAGATTTCGCGTTATTTTAATACTTTCTTGAGTTTGTCGATGTTTCTCATGGTGCTTATGGGTTGTGCTGCGTTCTACACTACTCTACGCTGTTTCAGAAGTTTTCGAGTTATTTTCTTATTTTGTTGAGTTTTTAGAAGTTTCTCCTGATGCCAATGGGTTGTGCTGAGTTCTAAAGTAGTCTACGCTGTTTCAGATGTTTTTTTAGTTATTTTATTACTTTTTTGAATTATTCGACGTTTCTCATGTTGCACATGTGTTGTACTGCGTTGCAAACTATTCTACGCTGTTTCAGAAATTTTCGACTTATTTTCTTCCTTTTTTGAGTTTTTAGAAGTTTCCCCTGGTGCCCATGGGTTGTGTTGAGTTCTACACTAGCCTACGCTGTTTCAGAAGTTTTCGAGTTATTATCTTATTTTGTTGAGTTTTTAGAAATTTCTCCAGGTGCCTATGGGTTGTGCTGAGTTCTAAACTATTCTACGCTGTTTCAGATGTTTTCTAGTTATTTTATTGCTTTTTTGAATTGTTCGACCTTTCTAATGTTGCATATGTGTTGTGCTGCGTTCTGAACTATTCTACGCTGTTTCAGATGTTTTCTCGTTATTTTATTACTTTTAAAAATTTTTCTCATGTTGCATATGTGTTGTGCTGCGTTCTAAACTGTGCTACGCTGTTTCAGATGTTTTCGAGTTATTTTATTACTTTGTTGAATTTTTCGACGTTGCTCATGTTGCATATGTGTTGCGCTGCGATCTACACTAGCCTCCGCTGTTTCAACAGATTTCACGTTATTTTAATACTTTCTTGAGTTTTTCGATGTTTCTCATGGTGCTTATGGGTTGTGCTGCGTTCTACACTACTCTACGCTGTTTCAGAAGTTTTCGAGTTATTTTCTTATTTTGTTGAGTTTTTAGAAGTTTCTCCTGGCGCTTATGGGTTGTGCTGAGTTCTAAACTATTCTACGCTGTTTGAGATGTTTTCTAGTTATTTTATTACTTTTTAGAATTTTTCGACGTTTCTCATGTTGCACATGTGTTGTACTGCGTTGCAAACTATTCTACGCTGTTTCAGAAATTTTCGACTTATTTTCTTACTTTTTTGACTTTTTAGAAATTTCCCCTGGTGCCCATGGGTTGTGCTGAGTTCTACACTAGCCTACGCAGTTTCAACAGATTTCGAGTTATTTTAATACTTTCTTGAGTTTTTCGAAGTTTCTCATGGTGCATATGGGTTGAGCTGCGTTCTGCACTACTCTACGCTGTTTCATAAGTTTTCGAGTTATTTTCTTATTTTGTTGAGTTTTTAGAAGTTTCTCCTTGCGTTTATGGGTTGTGCTGAGTTCTAAACTAGTCTACGCTGTTTCAGATGTTTTTTAGTTATTTTATTACTTTTTTGAATTATTCGACGTTTCTCATGTTGCACATGTGTTGTACTGCGTTGCAAACTATTCTACGCTGTTTCAGAAATTTTCGACTTATTTTCTTCCTTTTTTGAGTTTTTAGAAGTTTCCCCTGGTGCCCATGGGTTGTGTTGAGTTCTACACTAGCCTACGCTGTTTCAGAAGTTTTCGAGTTATTATCTTATTTTGTTTAGTTTTTAGAAATTTCTCCAGGTGCCTATGGGTTGTGCTGAGTTCTAAACTATTCTACGCTGTGTCAGATGTTTTCTAGTTATTTTATTGCTTTTTTGAATTGTTCGACCTTTCTAATGTTGCATATGTGTTGTGCTGCGTTCTGAACTATTCTACGCTGTTTCAGATGTTTTCTCGTTATTTTATTACTTTAAAAAATTTTTCTCATGTTGCATATGTGTTGTGCTGCGTTCTAAACTATGCTACGACGTTTCAGATGTTTTCGAGTTATTTTATTACTTTTTTGAATTTTTCGACGTTGCTCATGTTGCATATGTGTTGCGCTGCGATCTACACTAGCCTACGCTGTTTCAACAGATTTCGAGTTATTTTATTACTTTTTTAAATTTTTCTCATGTTTCATATGTGTTGTGCTGCATTGTAAACTTGCCTACGCTGTTTCAACAGATTTCGAGTTATTTTAATACTTTCTTGAGTTATTCGAACTTTCGCATGGTGCATATGGGTTGTGTTGCGTTCTACACTACTCTACGCTGTTTCAGAAGTTTTCGAGTTATTTTGTTATTTTGTTGAGTTTTTAGAAGTTTCTCCTGATGCCAATGGGTTGTGCTGAGTTCTAAACTAGTCTACGCTGTTTCAGATGTTTTTTAGTTTTTTATTACTTTTTTGAATTATTCGACGTTTCTCATGTTGCACATGTGTTGTACTGCGTTGCAAACTATTCTACGCTGTTTCAGAAATTTTCGACTTATTTTCTTCCTTTTTTGAGTTTTTAGAAATTTCCCCTGGTGCCCATGGGTTGTGCTGAGTTCTACACTAGCCTACGCAGTTTCAACAGATTTCGAGTTATTTTAATACTCTCTTGAGTTTTTCGAAGTTTCTCATGGTGCATATGGGTTGAGCTGCGTTCTGCACTACTCTACGCTGTTTCATAAGTTTTCGAGGTATTTTCTTATTTTGTTGAGTTTTTAGAAGTTTCTCCTTGCGTTTATGGGTTGTGCTGAGTTCTAAACTAGTCTACGCTGTTTCAGATGTTTTTTTTAGTTATTTTATTACTTTTTTGAATTATTCGACGTTTCTCATGTTGCACATGTGTTGTACTGCGTTGCAAACTATTCTACGCTGTTTCAGAAATTTTCGACTTATTTTCTTCCTTTTTTGAGTTTTTAGAAGTTTCCCCTGGTGCCCATGGGTTGTGTTGAGTTCTACACTAGCCTACGCTGTTTCAGAAGTTTTCGAGTTATTATCTTATTTTGTTGAGTTTTTAGAAATTTCTCCAGGTGCCTATGGGTTGTGCTGAGTTCTAAACTATTCTACGCTGTTTCAGATGTTTTCTAGTTATTTTATTGCTTTTTTGAATTGTTCGACCTTTCTAATGTTGCATATGTGTTGTGCTGCGTTCTGAACTATTCTACGCTGTTTCAGATGTTTTCTCGTTATTTTATTACTTTTAAAAATTTTTCTCATGTTGCATATGTGTTGTGCTGCGTTCTAAACTGTGCTACGCTGTTTCAGATGTTTTCGAGTTATTTTATTACTTTGTTGAATTTTTCGACGTTGCTCATGTTGCATATGTGTTGCGCTGCGATCTACACTAGCCTCCGCTGTTTCAACAGATTTCACGTTATTTTAATACTTTCTTGAGTTTTTCGATGTTTCTCATGGTGCTTATGGGTTGTGCTGCGTTCTACACTACTCTACGCTGTTTCAGAAGTTTTCGAGTTATTTTCTTATTTTGTTGAGTTTTTAGAAGTTTCTCCTGGCGCTTATGGGTTGTGCTGAGTTCTAAACTATTCTACGCTGTTTGAGATGTTTTCTAGTTATTTTATTACTTTTTAGAATTTTTCGACGTTTCTCATGTTGCACATGTGTTGTACTGCGTTGCAAACTATTCTACGCTGTTTCAGAAATTTTCGACTTATTTTCTTACTTTTTTGACTTTTTAGAAATTTCCCCTGGTGCCCATGGGTTGTGCTGAGTTCTACACCAGCCTACGCAGTTTCAACAGATTTCGAGTTATTTTAATACTTTCTTGAGTTTTTCGAAGTTTCTCATGGTGCATATGGGTTGAGCTGCGTTCTGCACTACTCTACGCTGTTTCATAAGTCTTCGAGTTATTTTCTTATTTTGTTGAGTTTTTAGAAGTTTCTCCTTGCGTTTATGGGTTGTGCTGAGTTCTAAACTAGTCTACGCTGTTTCAGATGTTTTTTAGTTATTTTATTACTTTTTTGAATTATTCGACGTTTCTCATGTTGCACATGTGTTGTACTGCGTTGCAAACTATTCTACGCTGTTTCAGAAATTTTCGACTTATTTTCTTCCTTTTTTGAGTTTTTAGAAGTTTCCCCTGGTGCCCATGGGTTGTGTTGAGTTCTACACTAGCCTACGCTGTTTCAGAAGTTTTCGAGTTATTATCTTATTTTGTTGAGTTTTTAGAAATTTCTCCAGGTGCCTATGGGTTGTGCTGAGTTCTAAACTATTCTACGCTGTTTCAGATGTTTTCTAGTTATTTTATTGCTTTTTTGAATTGTTCGACCTTTCTAATGTTGCATATGTGTTGTGCTGCGTTGTGAACTATTCTACGCTGTTTCAGATGTTTTCTCGTTATTTTATTACTTTTAAAAATTTTTCTCATGTTGCATATGTGTTGTGCTGCGTTCTAAACTGTGCTACGCTGTTTCAGATGTTTTCGAGTTATTTTATTACTTTGTTGAATTTTTCGACGTTGCTCATGCTGCATATGTGTTGCGCTGCGATCTACACTAGCCTCCGCTGTTTCAACAGATTTCGCGTTATTTTAATACTTTCTTGAGTTTGTCGATGTTTCTCATGGTGCTTATGGGTTGTGCTGCGTTCTACACTACTCTACGCTGTTTCAGAAGTTTTCGAGTTATTTTCTTATTTTGTTGAGTTTTTAGAAGTTTCTCCTGATGCCAATGGGTTGTGCTGAGTTCTAAAGTAGTCTACGCTGTTTCAGATGTTTTTTTAGTTATTTTATTACTTTTTTGAATTATTCGACGTTTCTCATGTTGCACATGTGTTGTACTGCGTTGCAAACTATTCTACGCTGTTTCAGAAATTTTCGACTTATTTTCTTCCTTTTTTGAGTTTTTAGAAGTTTCCCCTGGTGCCCATGGGTTGTGTTGAGTTCTACACTAGCCTACGCTGTTTCAGAAGTTTTCGAATTATTATCTTATTTTGTTGAGTTTTTAGAAATTTCTCCAGGTGCCTATGGGTTGTGCTGAGTTCTAAACTATTCTACGCTGTTTCAGATGTTTTCTAGTTATTTTATTGCTTTTTTGAATTGTTCGACCTTTCTAATGTTGCATATGTGTTGTGCTGCGTTCTGAACTATTCTACGCTGTTTCAGATGTTTTCTCGTTATTTTATTACTTTAAAAAATTTTTCTCATGTTGCATATGTGTTGTGCTGCGTTCTAAACTATGCTACGACGTTTCAGATGTTTTCGAGTTATTTTATTACTTTTTTGAATTTTTCGACGTTGCTCATGTTGCATATGTGTTGCGCTGCGATCTACACTAGCCTACGCTGTTTCAACAGATTTCGAGTTATTTTATTACTTTTTTAAATTTTTCTCATGTTTCATATGTGTTGTGCTGCATTGTAAACTTGCCTACGCTGTTTCAACAGATTTCGAGTTATTTTAATACTTTCTTGAGTTATTCGAACTTTCGCATGGTGCATATGGGTTGTGTTGCGTTCTACACTACTCTACGCTGTTTCAGAAGTTTTCGAGTTATTTTGTTATTTTGTTGAGTTTTTAGAAGTTTCTCCTGATGCCAATGGGTTGTGCTGAGTTCTAAACTAGTCTACGCTGTTTCAGATGTTTTTTAGTTTTTTATTACTTTTTTGAATTATTCGACGTTTCTCATGTTGCACATGTGTTGTACTGCGTTGCAAACTATTCTACGCTGTTTCAGAAATTTTCGACTTATTTTCTTCCTTTTTTGAGTTTTTAGAAATTTCCCCTGGTGCCCATGGGTTGTGCTGAGTTCTACACTAGCCTACGCAGTTTCAACAGATTTCGAGTTATTTTAATACTCTCTTGAGTTTTTCGAAGTTTCTCATGGTGCATATGGGTTGAGCTGCGTTCTGCACTACTCTACGCTGTTTCATAAGTTTTCGAGGTATTTTCTTATTTTGTTGAGTTTTTAGAAGTTTCTCCTTGCGTTTATGGGTTGTGCTGAGTTCTAAACTAGTCTACGCTGTTTCAGATGTTTTTTTTAGTTATTTTATTACTTTTTTGAATTATTCGACGTTTCTCATGTTGCACATGTGTTGTACTGCGTTGCAAACTATTCTACGCTGTTTCAGAAATTTTCGACTTATTTTCTTCCTTTTTTGAGTTTTTAGAAGTTTCCCCTGGTGCCCATGGGTTGTGTTGAGTTCTACACTAGCCTACGCTGTTTCAGAAGTTTTCGAGTTATTATCTTATTTTGTTGAGTTTTTAGAAATTTCTCCAGGTGCCTATGGGTTGTGCTGAGTTCTAAACTATTCTACGCTGTTTCAGATGTTTTCTAGTTATTTTATTGCTTTTTTGAATTGTTCGACCTTTCTAATGTTGCATATGTGTTGTGCTGCGTTCTGAACTATTCTACGCTGTTTCAGATGTTTTCTCGTTATTTTATTACTTTTAAAAATTTTTCTCATGTTGCATATGTGTTGTGCTGCGTTCTAAACTGTGCTACGCTGTTTCAGATGTTTTCGAGTTATTTTATTACTTTGTTGAATTTTTCGACGTTGCTCATGTTGCATATGTGTTGCGCTGCGATCTACACTAGCCTCCGCTGTTTCAACAGATTTCACGTTATTTTAATACTTTCTTGAGTTTTTCGATGTTTCTCATGGTGCTTATGGGTTGTGCTGCGTTCTACACTACTCTACGCTGTTTCAGAAGTTTTCGAGTTATTTTCTTATTTTGTTGAGTTTTTAGAAGTTTCTCCTGGCGCTTATGGGTTGTGCTGAGTTCTAAACTATTCTACGCTGTTTGAGATGTTTTCTAGTTATTTTATTACTTTTTAGAATTTTTCGACGTTTCTCATGTTGCACATGTGTTGTACTGCGTTGCAAACTATTCTACGCTGTTTCAGAAATTTTCGACTTATTTTCTTACTTTTTTGACTTTTTAGAAATTTCCCCTGGTGCCCATGGGTTGTGCTGAGTTCTACACCAGCCTACGCAGTTTCAACAGATTTCGAGTTATTTTAATACTTTCTTGAGTTTTTCGAAGTTTCTCATGGTGCATATGGGTTGAGCTGCGTTCTGCACTACTCTACGCTGTTTCATAAGTTTTCGAGGTATTTTCTTATTTTGTTGAGTTTTTAGAAGTTTCTCCTTGCGTTTATGGGTTGTGCTGAGTTCTAAACTAGTCTACGCTGTTTCAGATGTTTTTTTTAGTTATTTTATTACTTTTTTGAATTATTCGACGTTTCTCATGTTGCACATGTGTTGTACTGCGTTGCAAACTATTCTACGCTGTTTCAGAAATTTTCGACTTATTTTCTTCCTTTTTTGAGTTTTTAGAAGTTTCCCCTGGTGCCCATGGGTTGTGTTGAGTTCTACACTAGCCTACGCTGTTTCAGAAGTTTTCGAGTTATTATCTTATTTTGTTGAGTTTTTAGAAATTTCTCCAGGTGCCTATGGGTTGTGCTGAGTTCTAAACTATTCTACGCTGTTTCAGATGTTTTCTAGTTATTTTATTGCTTTTTTGAATTGTTCGACCTTTCTAATGTTGCATATGTGTTGTGCTGCGTTCTGAACTATTCTACGCTGTTTCAGATGTTTTCTCGTTATTTTATTACTTTTAAAAATTTTTCTCATGTTGCATATGTGTTGTGCTGCGTTCTAAACTGTGCTACGCTGTTTCAGATGTTTTCGAGTTATTTTATTACTTTGTTGAATTTTTCGACGTTGCTCATGTTGCATATGTGTTGCGCTGCGATCTACACTAGCCTCCGCTGTTTCAACAGATTTCACGTTATTTTAATACTTTCTTGAGTTTTTCGATGTTTCTCATGGTGCTTATGGGTTGTGCTGCGTTCTACACTACTCTACGCTGTTTCAGAAGTTTTCGAGTTATTTTCTTATTTTGTTGAGTTTTTAGAAGTTTCTCCTGGCGCTTATGGGTTGTGCTGAGTTCTAAACTATTCTACGCTGTTTGAGATGTTTTCTAGTTATTTTATTACTTTTTAGAATTTTTCGACGTTTCTCATGTTGCACATGTGTTGTACTGCGTTGCAAACTATTCTACGCTGTTTCAGAAATTTTCGACTTATTTTCTTACTTTTTTGACTTTTTAGAAATTTCCCCTGGTGCCCATGGGTTGTGCTGAGTTCTACACCAGCCTACGCAGTTTCAACAGATTTCGAGTTATTTTAATACTTTCTTGAGTTTTTCGAAGTTTCTCATGGTGCATATGGGTTGAGCTGCGTTCTGCACTACTCTACGCTGTTTCATAAGTCTTCGAGTTATTTTCTTATTTTGTTGAGTTTTTAGAAGTTTCTCCTTGCGTTTATGGGTTGTGCTGAGTTCTAAACTAGTCTACGCTGTTTCAGATGTTTTTTAGTTATTTTATTACTTTTTTGAATTATTCGACGTTTCTCATGTTGCACATGTGTTGTACTGCGTTGCAAACTATTCTACGCTGTTTCAGAAATTTTCGACTTATTTTCTTCCTTTTTTGAGTTTTTAGAAGTTTCCCCTGGTGCCCATGGGTTGTGTTGAGTTCTACACTAGCCTACGCTGTTTCAGAAGTTTTCGAGTTATTATCTTATTTTGTTTAGTTTTTAGAAATTTCTCCAGGTGCCTATGGGTTGTGCTGAGTTCTAAACTATTCTACGCTGTTTCAGATGTTTTCTAGTTATTTTATTGCTTTTTTGAATTGTTCGACCTTTCTAATGTTGCATATGTGTTGTGCTGCGTTCTGAACTATTCTACGCTGTTTCAGATGTTTTCTCGTTATTTTATTACTTTTAAAAAATTTTCTCATGTTGCATATGTGTTGTGCTGCGTTCTAAACTGTGCTACGCTGTTTCAGATGTTTTCGAGTTATTTTATTACTTTGTTGAATTTTTCGACGTTGCTCATGTTGCATATGTGTTGCGCTGCGATCTACACTAGCCTCCGCTGTTTCAACAGATTTCACGTTATTTTAATACTTTCTTGAGTTTTTCGATGTTTCTCATGGTGCTTATGGGTTGTGCTGTGTTCTACACTACTTTACGCTGTTTCACAAGTTTTCGAGTTATTTTCTTATTTTGTTGAGTTTTTAGAAGTTTCTCCTGGCGCTTATGGGTTGTGCTGAGTTCTAAACTATTCTACGCTGTTTGAGATGTTTTCTAGTTATTTTATTACTTTTTAGAATTATTCGACGTTTCTCATGTTGCACATGTGTTGTACTGCGTTGCAAACTATTCTACGCTGTTTCAGAAATTTTCGACTTATTTTCTTACTTTTTTGACTTTTTAGAAATTTCCCCTGGTGCCCATGGGTTGTGCTGAGTTCTACACTAGCCTACGCAGTTTCAACAGATTTCGAGTTATTTTAATACTTTCTTGAGTTTTTCGAAGTTTCTCATGGTGCATATGGGTTGAGCTGCGTTCTGCACTACTCTACGCTGTTTCATAAGTTTTCGAGTTATTTTCTTATTTTGTTGAGTTTTTAGAAGTTTCTCCTTGCGTTTATGGGTTGTGCTGAGTTCTAAACTAGTCTACGCTGTTTCAGATGTTTTTTAGTTATTTTATTACTTTTTTGAATTATTCGACGTTTCTCATGTTGCACATGTGTTGTACTGCGTTGCAAACTATTCTACGCTGTTTCAGAAATATTCGACTTATTTTCTTCCTTTTTTGAGTTTTTAGAAGTTTCCCCTGGTGCCCATGGGTTGTGTTGAGTTCTACACTAGTCTACGCTGTTTCAGAAGTTTTCGAGTTATTATCTTATTTTGTTTAGTTTTTAGAAATTTCTCCAGGTGCCTATGGGTTGTGCTGAGTTCTAAACTATTCTACGCTGTGTCAGATGTTTTCTAGTTATTTTATTGCTTTTTTGAATTGTTCGACCTTTCTAATGTTGCATATGTGTTGTGCTGCGTTCGGAACTATTCTACGCTGTTTCAGATGTTTTCTCGTTATTTTATTACTTTAAAAAATTTTTCTCATGTTGCATATGTGTTGTGCTGCGTTCTAAACTATGCTACGCTGTTTCAGATGTTTTCGAGTTATTTTATAACTTTGTTGAATTTTTCGACGTTGCTCATGTTGCATATGTGTTGCGCTGCGATCTACACTAGCCTACGCTGTTTCAACAGATTTCGAGTTATTTTATTACTTTTTTAAATTTTTCTCATGTTGCATATGTGTTGTGCTGCATTGTAAACTAGCCTACGCTGTTTCAACAGATTTCGAGTTATTTTAATACTTTCTTGAGTTATTCGAACTTTCGCATGGTGCATATGGGTTGTGTTGCGTTCTACACTTCTCTACGCTGTTTCAGAAGTTTTCGAGTTATTTTCTTATTTTGTTGAGTTTTTAGAAGTTTCTCCAGGTGCCTATGGGTTGTGCTGAGTTCTAAACTAGTCTACGCTGTTTCAGATGTTTTTTAGTTTTTTAGTACTTTTTTGAATTATTCGACGTTTCTCATGTTGCACATGTGTTGTACTGCGTTGCAAACTATTCTACGCTGTTTCAGAAATTTTCGACTTATTTTCTTCCTTTTTTGAGTTTTTAGAAGTTTCCCCTGGTGCCCATGGGTTGTGTTGAGTTCTACACTAGCCTACGCTGTTTCAGAAGTTTTCGAGTTATTTTCTTATTTTGTTGAGTTTTTAGAAGTTTCTCCTTGCGTTTATGGGTTGTGCTGAGTTCTAAACTAGTCTACGCTGTTTCAGATGTTTTTTTAGTTATTTTATTACTTTTTTGAATTATTCGACGTTTCTCATGTTGCACATGTGTTGTACTGCGTTGCAAACTATTCTACGCTGTTTCAGAAATTTTCGACTTATTTTCTTCCTTTTTTGAGTTTTTAGAAGTTTCCCCTGGTGCCCATGGGTTGTGTTGAGTTCTACACTAGCCTACGCTGTTTCAGAAGTTTTCGAGTTATTATCTTATTTTGTTGAGTTTTTAGAAATTTCTCCAGGTGCCTATGGGTTGTGCTGAGTTCTAAACTATTCTACGCTGTTTCAGATGTTTTCTAGTTATTTTATTGCTTTTTTGAATTGTTCGACCTTTCTAATGTTGCATATGTGTTGTGCTGCATTCTGAACTATTCTACTCTGTTTCAGATGTTTTCTCGTTATTTTATTACTTTTAAAAAATTTTCTCATGTTGCATATGTGTTGTGCTGCGTTCTAAACTATGCTACGCTGTTTCAGATGTTTTCGAGTTATTTTATTACTTTGTTGAATGTTTCGACGTTGCTCATGTTGATATGTGTTGCGCTGCGATCTACACTAGCCTACGCTGTTTCAACAGATTTCGAGTTATTTTAATACTTTCTTGAGTTTTTCGAAGTTTCTCATGGTGCATATAGGTTGAGCTGCGTTCTACACTATTCTACGCTGTTTGAGATGTTTTCTAGTTATTTTATTACTTTTTAGAATTTTTCGATGTTTCTCATGTTGCACATGTGTTGTACTGCGTTGCAAACTATTGTACGCTGTTTCAGAAATTTTCGACTTATTTTCTTACTTTTTTGAGTTTTTAGAAATTTCCCCTGGTGCCCATGGGTTGTGCTGAGTTCTACACTAGCCTACGCAGTTTCAACAGATTTCGAGTTATTTTAATACCCTCTTGAGTTTTTCGAAGTTTCTCATGGTGCATATGGGTTGAGCTGCGTTCTGCACTACTCTACGCTGTTTCATAAGTTTTCGAGGTATTTTCTTATTTTGTTGAGTTTTTAGAAGTTTCTCCTTGCGTTTATGGGTTGTGCTGAGTTCTAAACTAGTCTACGCTGTTTCAGATGTTTTTTTAGTTATTTTATTACTTTTTTGAATTATTCGACGTTTCTCATGTTGCACATGTGTTGTACTGCGTTGCAAACTATTCTACGCTGTTTCAGAAATTTTCGACTTATTTTCTTCCTTTTTTGAGTTTTTAGAAGTTTCCCCTGGTGCCCATGGGTTGTGTTGAGTTCTACACTAGCCTACGCTGTTTCAGAAGTTTTCGAGTTATTATCTTATTTTGTTGAGTTTTTAGAAATTTCTCCAGGTGCCTATGGGTTGTGCTGAGTTCGAAACTATTCTACGCTGTTTCAGATGTTTTCTAGTTATTTTATTGCTTTTTTGAATTGTTCGACCTTTCTAATGTTGCATATGTGTTGTGCTGCGTTGTGAACTATTCTACGCTGTTTCAGATGTTTTCTCGTTATTTTATTACTTTTAAAAAATTTTCTCATGTTGCATATGTGTTGTGCTGCGTTCTAAACTGTGCTACGCTGTTTCAGATGTTTTCGAGTTATTTTATTACTTTGTTGAATTTTTCGACGTTGCTCATGCTGCATATGTGTTGCGCTGCGATCTACACTAGCCTCCGCTGTTTCAACAGATTTCGCGTTATTTTAATACTTTCTTGAGTTTTTCGATGTTTCTCATGGTGCTTATGGGTTGTGCTGCGTTCTACACTACTCTACGCTGTTTCAGAAGTTTTCGAGTTATTTTCTTATTTTGTTGAGTTTTTAGAAGTTTCTCCTGATGCCAATGGGTTGTGCTGAGTTCTAAAGTAGTCTACGCTGTTTCAGATGTTTTTTAGTTATTTTATTACTTTTTTGAATTATTCGACGTTTCTCATGTTGCACATGTGTTGTACTGCGTTGCAAACTATTCTACGCTGTTTCAGAAATTTTCGACTTATTTTCTTCCTTTTTTGAGTTTTTAGAAGTTTCCCCTGGTGCCCATGGGTTGTGTTGAGTTCTACACTAGCCTACGCTGTTTCAGAAGTTTTCGAGTTATTATCTTATTTTGTTGAGTTTTTAGAAATTTCTCCAGGTGCCTATGGGTTGTGCTGAGTTCTAAACTATTCTACGCTGTGTCAGCTGTTTTCTAGTTATTTTATTGCTTTTTTGAATTGTTCGACCTTTCTAATGTTGCATATGTGTTGTGCTGCGTTCTGAACTATTCTACGCTGTTTCAGATGTTTTCTCGTTATTTTATTACTTTTAAAAATTTTTCTCATGTTGCATATGTGTTGTGCTGCGTTCTAAACTGTGCTACGCTGTTTCAGATGTTTTCGAGTTATTTTATTACTTTGTTGAATTTTTCGACGTTGCTCATGTTGCATATGTGTTGCGCTGCGATCTACACTAGCCTCCGCTGTTTCAACAGATTGCACGTTATTTTAATACTTTCTTGAGTTTTTCGATGTTTCTCATGGTGCTTATGGGTTGTGCTGCGTTCTACACTACTCTACGCTGTTTCAGAAGTTTTCGAGTTATTTTCTTATTTTGTTGAGTTTTTATAAGTTTCTCCTGGCGCTTATGGGTTATGCTGAGTTCTAAACTATTCTACGCTGTTTGAGATGTTTTCTAGTTATTTTATTACTTTTTAGAATTTTTCGACGTTTCTCATGTTGCACATGTGTTGTACTGCGTTGCAAACTATTCTACGCTGTTTCAGAAATTTTCGACTTATTTTCTTACTTTTTTGACTTTTTAGAAATTTCCCCTGGTGCCCATGGGTTGTGCTGAGTTCTACACTAGCCTACGCAGTTTCAACAGATTTCGAGTTATTTTAATACTTTCTTGAGTTTTTCGAAGTTTCTCATGGTGCATATGGGTTGAGCTGCGTTCTGCACTACTCTACGCTGTTTCATAAGTTTTCGAGTTATTTTCTTATTTTGTTGAGTTTTTAGAAGTTTCTCCTGATGCCAATGGGTTGTGCTGAGTTCTAAAGTAGTCTACGCTGTTTCAGATGTTTTTTAGTTATTTTATTACTTTTTTGAATTATTCGACGTTTCTCATGTTGCACATGTGTTGTACTGCGTTGCAAACTATTCTACGCTGTTTCAGAAATTTTCGACTTATTTTCTTCCTTTTTTGAGTTTTTAGAAGTTTCCCCTGGTGCCCATGGGTTGTGTTGAGTTCTACACTAGCCTACGCTGTTTCAGAAGTTTTCGAGTTATTATCTTATTTTGTTGAGTTTTTAGAAATTTCTCCAGGTGCCTATGGGTTGTGCTGAGTTCTAAACTATTCTACGCTGTGTCAGCTGTTTTCTAGTTATTTTATTGCTTTTTTGAATTGTTCGACCTTTCTAATGTTGCATATGTGTTGTGCTGCGTTCTGAACTATTCTACGCTGTTTCAGATGTTTTCTCGTTATTTTATTACTTTTAAAATTTTTTCTCATGTTGCATATGTGTTGTGCTGCGTTCTAAACTGTGCTACGCTGTTTCAGATGTTTTCGAGTTATTTTATTACTTTGTTGAATTTTTCGACGTTGCTCATGTTGCATATGTGTTGCGCTGCGATCTACACTAGCCTCCGCTGTTTCAACAGATTGCACGTTATTTTAATACTTTCTTGAGTTTTTCGATGTTTCTCATGGTGCTTATGGGTTGTGCTGCGTTCTACACTACTCTACGCTGTTTCAGAAGTTTTCGAGTTATTTTCTTATTTTGTTGAGTTTTTATAAGTTTCTCCTGGCGCTTATGGGTTATGCTGAGTTCTAAACTATTCTACGCTGTTTGAGATGTTTTCTAGTTATTTTATTACTTTTTAGAATTTTTCGACGTTTCTCATGTTGCACATGTGTTGTACTGCGTTGCAAACTATTCTACGCTGTTTCAGAAATTTTCGACTTATTTTCTTACTTTTTTGACTTTTTAGAAATTTCCCCTGGTGCCCATGGGTTGTGCTGAGTTCTACACTAGCCTACGCAGTTTCAACAGATTTCGAGTTATTTTAATACTTTCTTGAGTTTTTCGAAGTTTCTCATGGTGCATATGGGTTGAGCTGCGTTCTGCACTACTCTACGCTGTTTCATAAGTTTTCGAGTTATTTTCTTATTTTGTTGAGTTTTTAGAAGTTTCTCCTTGCGTTTATGGGTTGTGCTGAGTTCTAAACTAGTCTACGCTGTTTCAGATGTTTTTTAGTTATTTTATTACTTTTTTGAATTATTCGACGTTTCTCATGTTGCACATGTGTTGTACTGCGTTGCAAACTATTCTACGCTGTTTCAGAAATTTTCGACTTATTTTCTTCCTTTTTTGAGTTTTTAGAAGTTTCCCCTGGTGCCCATGGGTTGTGTTGAGTTCTACACTAGCCTACGCTGTTTCAGAAGTTTTCGAGTTATTATCTTATTTTGTTTAGTTTTTAGAAATTTCTCCAGGTGCCTATGGGTTGTGCTGAGTTCTAAACTATTCTACGCTGTGTCAGATGTTTTCTAGTTATTTTATTGCTTTTTTGAATTGTTCGACCTTTCTAATGTTGCATATGTGTTGTGCTGCGTTCTGAACTATTCTACGCTGTTTCAGATGTTTTCTCGTTATTTTATTACTTTAAAAAATTTTTCTCATGTTGCATATGTGTTGTGCTGCGTTCTAAACTATGCTACGACGTTTCAGATGTTTTCGAGTTATTTTATTACTTTTTTGAATTTTTCGACGTTGCTCATGTTGCATATGTGTTGCGCTGCGATCTACACTAGCCTACGCTGTTTCAACAGATTTCGAGTTATTTTATTACTTTTTTAAATTTTTCTCATGTTGCATATGTGTTGTGCTGCATTGTAAACTAGCCTACGCTGTTTCAACAGATTTCGAGTTATTTTAATACTTTCTTGAGTTATTCGAACTTTCGCATGGTGCATATGGGTTGTGTTGCGTTCTACACTACTCTACGCTGTTTCAGAAGTTTTCGAGTTATTTTCTTATTTTGTTGAGTTTTTAGAAGTTTCTCCTGATGCCAATGGGTTGTGCTGAGTTCTAAACTAGTCTACGCTGTTTCAGATGTTTTTTAGTTTTTTATTACTTTTTTGAATTATTCGACGTTTCTCATGTTGCACATGTGTTGTACTGCGTTGCAAACTATTCTACGCTGTTTCAGAAATTTTCGACTTATTTTCTTACTTTTTTGAGTTTTTAGAAATTTCCCCTGGTGCCCATGGGTTGTGCTGAGTTCTACACTAGCCTACGCAGTTTCAACAGATTTCGAGTTATTTTAATACTTTCTTGAGTTTTTCGAAGTTTCTCATGGTGCATATAGGTTGAGCTGCGTTCTACACTATTCTACGCTGTTTGAGATGTTTTCTAGTTATTTTATTACTTTTTAGAATTTTTCGATGTTTCTCATGTTGCACATGTGTTGTACTGCGTTGCAAACTATTGTACGCTGTTTCAGAAATTTTCGACTTATTTTCTTACTTTTTTGAGTTTTTAGAAATTTCCCCTGGTGCCCATGGGTTGTGCTGAGTTCTACACTAGCCTACGCAGTTTCAACAGATTTCGAGTTATTTTAATACTCTCTTGAGTTTTTCGAAGTTTCTCATGGTGCATATGGGTTGAGCTGCGTTCTGCACTACTCTACGCTGTTTCATAAGTTTTCGAGGTATTTTCTTATTTTGTTGAGTTTTTAGAAGTTTCTCCTTGCGTTTATGGGTTGTGCTGAGTTCTAAACTAGTCTACGCTGTTTCAGATGTTTGTTTTTAGTTATTTTATTACTTTTTTGAATTATTCGACGTTTCTCATGTTGCACATGTGTTGTACTGCGTTGCAAACTATTCTACGCTGTTTCAGAAATTTTCGACTTATTTTCTTCCTTTTTTGAGTTTTTATAAGTTTCCCCTGGTGCCCATGGGTTGTGTTGAGTTCCACACTAGCCTACGCTGTTTCAGAAGTTTTCGAGTTATTATCTTATTTTGTTGAGTTTTTAGAAATTTCTCCAGGTGCCTATGGGTTGTGCTGAGTTCTAAACTATTCTACGCTGTTTCAGTTGTTTTCTAGTTATTTTATTGCTTTTTTGAATTGTTCGACCTTTCTAATGTTGCATATGTGTTGTGCTGCGTTCTGAACTATTCTACGCTGTTTCAGATGTTTTCTCGTTATTTTATTACTTTTAAAAATTTTTCTCATGTTGCATATGTGTTGTGCTGCGTTCTAAACTGTGCTACGCTGTTTCAGATGTTTTCGAGTTATTTTATTACTTTGTTGAATTTTTCGACGTTGCTCATGTTGCATATGTGTTGCGCTGCGATCTACACTAGCCTCCGCTGTTTCAACAGATTTCACGTTATTTTAATACTTTCTTGAGTTTTTCGATGTTTCTCATGGTGCTTATGGGTTGTGCTGCGTTCTACACTACTCTACGCTGTTTCAGAAGTTTTCGAGTTATTTTCTTATTTTGTTGAGTTTTTAGAAGTTTCTCCTGGCGCTTATGGGTTGTGCTGAGTTCTAAACTATTCTACGCTGTTTGAGATGTTTTCTAGTTATTTTATTACTTTTTAGAATTTTTCGACGTTTCTCATGTTGCACATGTGTTGTACTGCGTTGCAAACTATTCTACGCTGTTTCAGAAATTTTCGACTTATTTTCTTACTTTTTTGACTTTTTAGAAATTTCCCCTGGTGCCCATGGGTTGTGCTGAGTTCTACACTAGCCTACGCAGTTTCAACAGATTTCGAGTTATTTTAATACTTTCTTGAGTTTTTCGAAGTTTCTCATGGTGCATATGGGTTGAGCTGCGTTCTGCACTACTCTACGCTGTTTCATAAGTTTTCGAGTTATTTTCTTATTTTGTTGAGTTTTTAGAAGTTTCTCCTTGCGTTTATGGGTTGTGCTGAGTTCTAAACTAGTCTACGCTGTTTCAGATGTTTTTTAGTTATTTTATTACTTTTTTGAATTATTCGACGTTTCTCATGTTGCACATGTGTTGTACTGCGTTGCAAACTATTCTACGCTGTTTCAGAAATTTTCGACTTATTTTCTTCCTTTTTTGAGTTTTTAGAAGTTTCCCCTGGTGCCCATGGGTTGTGTTGAGTTCTACACTAGCCTACGCTGTTTCAGAAGTTTTCGAGTTATTATCTTATTTTGTTTAGTTTTTAGAAATTTCTCCAGGTGCCTATGGGTTGTGCTGAGTTCTAAACTATTCTACGCTGTGTCAGATGTTTTCTAGTTATTTTATTGCTTTTTTGAATTGTTCGACCTTTCTAATGTTGCATATGTGTTGTGCTGCGTTCTGAACTATTCTACGCTGTTTCAGATGTTTTCTCGTTATTTTATTACTTTAAAAATTTTTTCTCATGTTGCATATGTGTTGTGCTGCGTTCTAAACTACGCTACGCTGTTTCAGATGTTTTCGAGTTATTTTATAACTTTGTTGAATTTTTCGACGTTGCTCATGTTGCATATGTGTTGCGCTGCGATCTACACTAGCCTACGCTGTTTCAACAGATTTCGAGTTATTTTATTACTTTTTTAAATTTTTCTCATGTTGCATATGTGTTGTGCTGCATTGTAAACTAGCCTACGCTGTTTCAACAGATTTCGAGTTATTTTAATACTTTCTTGAGTTATTCGAACTTTCGCATGGTGCATATGGGTTGTGTTGCGTTCTACACTTCTCTACGCTGTTTCAGAAGTTTTCGAGTTATTTTCTTATTTTGTTGAGTTTTTAGAAGTTTCTCCTGATGCCAATGGGTTGTGCTGAGTTCTAAACTAGTCTACGCTGTTTCAGATGTTTTTTAGTTTTTTATTACTTTTTTGAATTATTCGACGTTTCTCATGTTGCACATGTGTTGTACTGCGTTGCAAACTATTCTACGCTGTTTCAGAAATTTTCGACTTATTTTCTTCCTTTTTTGAGTTTTTAGAAGTTTCCCCTGGTGCCCATGGGTTGTGTTGAGTTCTACACTAGCCTACGCTGTTTCAGAAGTTTTCGAGTTATTATCTTATTTTGTTGAGTTTTTAGAAATTTCTCCAGGTGCCTATGGGTTGTGCTGCATTCTGAACTATTCTACTCTGTTTCAGATGTTTTCTCGTTATTTTATTACTTTTAAAAAATTTTCTCATGTTGCATATGTGTTGTGCTGCGTTCTAAACTATGCTACGCTGTTTCAGATGTTTTCGAGTTATTTTATTACTTTGTTGAATGTTTCGACGTTGCTCATGTTGCATATGTGTTGCGCTGCGATCTACACTAGCCTACGCTGTTTCAACAGATTTCGAGTTATTTTAATACTTTCTTGAGTTTTTCGAAGTTTCTCATGGTGCATATAGGTTGAGCTGCGTTCTACACTATTCTACGCTGTTTGAGATGTTTTCTAGTTATTTTATTACTTTTTAGAATTTTTCGATGTTTCTCATGTTGCACATGTGTTGTACTGCGTTGCAAACTATTGTACGCTGTTTCAGAAATTTTCGACTTATTTTCTTACTTTTTTGAGTTTTTAGAAATTTCCCCTGGTGCCCATGGGTTGTGCTGAGTTCTACACTAGCCTACGCAGTTTCAACAGATTTCGAGTTATTTTAATACTCTCTTGAGTTTTTCGAAGTTTCTCATGGTGCATATGGGTTGAGCTGCGTTCTGCACTACTCTACGCTGTTTCATAAGTTTTCGAGGTATTTTCTTATTTTGTTGAGTTTTTAGAAGTTTCTCCTTGCGTTTATGGGTTGTGCTGAGTTCTAAACTAGTCTACGCTGTTTCAGATGTTTTTTTAGTTATTTTATTACTTTTTTGAATTATTCGACGTTTCTCATGTTGCACATGTGTTGTACTGCGTTGCAAACTATTCTACGCTGTTTCAGAAATTTTCGACTTATTTTCTTCCTTTTTTGAGTTTTTAGAAGTTTCCCCTGGTGCCCATGGGTTGTGTTGAGTTCTACACTAGCCTACGCTGTTTCAGAAGTTTTCGAGTTATTATCTTATTTTGTTGAGTTTTTAGAAATTTCTCCAGGTGCCTATGGGTTGTGCTGAGTTCTAAACTATTCTACGCTGTTTCAGATGTTTTCTAGTTATTTTATTGCTTTTTTGAATTGTTCGACCTTTCTAATGTTGCATATGTGTTGTGCTGCGTTGTGAACTATTCTACGCTGTTTCAGATGTTTTCTCGTTATTTTATTACTTTTAAAAATTTTTCTCATGTTGCATATGTGTTGTGCTGCGTTCTAAACTGTGCTACGCTGTTTCAGATGTTTTCGAGTTATTTTATTACTTTGTTGAATTTTTCGACGTTGCTCATGCTGCATATGTGTTGCGCTGCGATCTACACTAGCCTACGCTGTTTCAACAGATTTCGAGTTATTTTAATACTTTCTTGAGTTATTCGAACTTTCGCATGGTGCATATGGGTTGTGTTGCGTTCTACACTACTCTACGCTGTTTCAGAAGTTTTCGAGTTATTTTCTTATTTTGTTGAGTTTTTAGAAGTTTCTCCTGATGCCAATGGGTTGTGCTGAGTTCTAAACTAGTCTACGCTGTTTCAGATGTTTTTTAGTTTTTTATTACTTTTTTGAATTATTCGACGTTTCTCATGTTGCACATGTGTTGTACTGCGTTGCAAACTATTCTACGCTGTTTCAGAAATTTTCGACTTATTTTCTTCCTTTTTTGAGTATTTAGAAGTTTCCCCTGGTGCCCATGGGTTGTGTTGAGTTCTACACTAGCCTACGCTGTTTCAGAAGTTTTCGAGTTATTATCTTATTTTGTTGAGTTTTTAGAAATTTCTCCAGGTGCCTATGGGTTGTGCTGAGTTCTAAACTATTCTACGCTGTTTCAGATGTTTTCTAGTTATTTTATTGCTTTTTTGAATTGTTCGACATTTCTAATGTTGCATATGTGTTGTGCTGCATTCTGAACTATTCTACTCTGTTTCAGATGTTTTCTCGTTATTTTATTACTTTTAAAAAATTTTCTCATGTTGCATATGTGTTGTGCTGCGTTCTAAACTATGCTACGCTGTTTCAGATGTTTTCGAGTTATTTTATTACTTTGTTGAATGTTTCGACGTTGCTCATGTTGCATATGTGTTGCGCTGCGATCTACACTAGCCTACGCTGTTTCAACAGATTTCGAGTTATTTTAATACTTTCTTGAGTTTTTCGAAGTTTCTCATGGTGCATATAGGTTGAGCTGCGTTCTACACTATTCTACGCTGTTTGAGATGTTTTCTAGTTATTTTATTACTTTTTAGAATTTTTGGATGTTTCTCATGTTGCACATGTGTTGTACTGCGTTGCAAACTATTGTACGCTGTTTCAGAAATTTTCGACTTATTTTCTTACTTTTTTGAGTTTTTAGAAATTTCCCCTGGTGCCCATGGGTTGTGCTGAGTTCTACACTAGCCTACGCAGTTTCAACAGATTTCGAGTTATTTTAATACTCTCTTGAGTTTTTCGAAGTTTCTCATGGTGCATATGGGTTGAGCTGCGTTCTGCACTACTCTACGCTGTTTCATAAGTTTTCGAGGTATTTTCTTATTTTGTTGAGTTTTTAGAAGTTTCTCCTTGCGTTTATGGGTTGTGCTGAGTTCTAAACTAGTCTACGCTGTTTCAGATGTTTTTTTAGTTATTTTATTACTTTTTTGAATTATTCGACGTTTCTCATGTTGCACATGTGTTGTACTGCGTTGCAAACTATTCTACGCTGTTTCAGAAATTTTCGACTTATTTTCTTCCTTTTTTGAGTTTTTAGAAATTTCCCCTGGTGCCCATGGGTTGTGCTGAGTTCTACACTAGCCTACGCAGTTTCAACAGATTTCGAGTTATTTTAATACTCTCTTGAGTTTTTCGAAGTTTCTCATGGTGCATATGGGTTGAGCTGCGTTCTGCACTACTCTACGCTGTTTCATAAGTTTTCGAGGTATTTTCTTATTTTGTTGAGTTTTTAGAAGTTTCTCCTTGCGTTTATGGGTTGTGCTGAGTTCTAAACTAGTCTACGCTGTTTCAGATGTTTTTTTAGTTATTTTATTACTTTTTTGAATTATTCGACGTTTCTCATGTTGCACATGTGTTGTACTGCGTTGCAAACTATTCTACGCTGTTTCAGAAATTTTCGACTTATTTTCTTCCTTTTTTGAGTTTTTAGAAGTTTCCCCTGGTGCCCATGGGTTGTGTTGAGTTCTACACTAGCCTACGCTGTTTCAGAAGTTTTCGAGTTATTATCTTATTTTGTTGAGTTTTTAGAAATTTCTCCAGGTGCCTATGGGTTGTGCTGAGTTCTAAACTATTCTACGCTGTTTCAGATGTTTTCTAGTTATTTTATTGCTTTTTTGAATTGTTCGACCTTTCTAATGTTGCATGTGTGTTGTGCTGCGTTGTGAACTATTCTACGCTGTTTCAGATGTTTTCTCGTTATTTTATTACTTTTAAAAATTTTTCTCATGTTGCATATGTGTTGTGCTGCGTTCTAAACTGTGCTACGCTGTTTCAGATGTTTTCGAGTTATTTTATTACTTTGTTGAATTTTTCGACGTTGCTCATGCTGCATATGTGTTGCGCTGCGATCTACACTAGCCTCCGCTGTTTCAACAGATTTCGCGTTATTTTAATACTTTCTTGAGTTTTTCGATGTTTCTCATGGTGCTTATGGGTTGTGCTGCGTTCTACACTACTCTACGCTGTTTCAGAAGTTTTCGAGTTATTTTCTTATTTTGTTGAGTTTTTAGAAGTTTCTCCTGATGCCAATGGGTTGTGCTGAGTTCTAAAGTAGTCTACACTGTTTCACATGTTTTTTAGTTATTTTATTACTTTTTTGAATTATTCGACGTTTCTCATGTTGCACATGTGTTGTACTGCGTTGCAAACTATTCTACGCTGTTTCAGAAATTTTCGACTTATTTTCTTCCTTTTTTGAGTTTTTAGAAGTTTCCCCTGGTGCCCATGGGTTGTGTTGAGTTCTACACTAGCCTACGCTGTTTCAGAAGTTTTCGAGTTATTATCTTATTTTGTTTAGTTTTTAGAAATTTCTCCAGGTGCCTATGGGTTGTGCTGAGTTCTAAACTATTCTACGCTGTGTCAGATGTTTTCTAGTTATTTTATTGCTTTTTTGAATTGTTCGACCTTTCTAATGTTGCATATGTGTTGTGCTGCGTTCTAAACTATGCTACGCTGTTTCAGATGTTTTCGAGTTATTTTATTACTTTGTTGAATTTTTCGACGTTGCTCATGTTGCATATGTGTTGCGCTGCGATCTACACTAGCCTACGCTGTTTCAACAGATTTCGAGTTATTTTATTACTTTTTAAAATTTTTCTCATGTTGCATATGTGTTGTGCTGCATTGTAAACTAGCCTACGCTGTTTCAACAGATTTCGAGTTATTTTAATACTTTCTTGAGTTATTCGAACTTTCGCATGGTGCATATGGGTTGTGTTGCGTTCTACACTACTCTACGCTGTTTCAGAAGTTTTCGAGTTATTTTCTTATTTTGTTGAGTTTTTAGAAGTTTCTCCTGATGCCAATGGGTTGTGCTGAGTTCTAAACTAGTCTACGCTGTTTCAGATGTTTTTTAGTTTTTTATTACTTTTTTGAATTATTCGACGTTTCTCATGTTGCACATGTGTTGTACTGCGTTGCAAACTATTCTACGCTGTTTCAGAAATTTTCGACTTATTTTCTTACTTTTTTGAGTTTTTAGAAATTTCCCCTGGTGCCCATGGGTTGTGCTGAGTTCTACACTAGCCTACGCAGTTTCAACAGATTTCGAGTTATTTTAATACTCTCTTGAGTTTTTCGAAGTTTCTCATGGTGCATATGGGTTGAGCTGCGTTCTGCACTACTCTACGCTGTTTCATAAGTTTTCGAGGTATTTTCTTATTTTGTTGAGTTTTTAGAAGTTTCTCCTTGCGTTTATGGGTTGTGCTGAGTTCTAAACTAGTCTACGCTGTTTCAGATGTTTTTTTTAGTTATTTTATTACTTTTTTGAATTATTCGACGTTTCTCATGTTGCACATGTGTTGTACTGCGTTGCAAACTATTCTACGCTGTTTCAGAAATTTTCGACTTATTTTCTTCCTTTTTTGAGTTTTTAGAAGTTTCCCCTGGTGCCCATGGGTTGTGTTGAGTTCTACACTAGCCTACGCTGTTTCAGAAGTTTTCGAGTTATTATCTTATTTTGTTGAGTTTTTAGAAATTTCTCCAGGTGCCTATGGGTTGTGCTGAGTTCTAAACTATTCTACGCTGTTTCAGATGTTTTCTAGTTATTTTATTGCTTTTTTGAATTGTTCGACCTTTCTAATGTTGCATATGTGTTGTGCTGCGTTCTGAACTATTCTACGCTGTTTCAGATGTTTTCTCGTTATTTTATTACTTTTAAAAAATTTTCTCATGTTGCATATGTGTTGTGCTGCGTTCTAAACTGTGCTACGCTGTTTCAGATGTTTTCGAGTTATTTTATTACTTTGTTGAATTTTTCGACGTTGCTCATGTTGCATATGTGTTGCGCTGCGATCTACACTAGCCTCCGCTGTTTCAACAGATTTCACGTTATTTTAATACTTTCTTGAGTTTTTCGATGTTTCTCATGGTGCTTATGGGTTGTGCTGCGTTCTACACTACTCTACGCTGTTTCAGAAGTTTTCGAGTTATTTTCTTATTTTGTTGAGTTTTTAGAAGTTTCTCCTGGCGCTTATGGGTTGTGCTGAGTTCTAAACTATTCTACGCTGTTTCAGATGTTTTCGAGTTATTTTATTACTTTGTTGAATTTTTCGACGTTGCTCATGTTGCATATGTGTTGCGCTGCGATCTACACTAGCCTACGCTGTTTCAACAGATTTCGAGTTATTTTATTACTTTTTTAAATTTTTCTCATGTTGCATATGTGTTGTGCTGCATTGTAAACTAGCCTACGCTGTTTCAACAGATTTCGAGTTATTTTAATACTTTCTTGAGTTATTCGAACTTTCGCATGGTGCATATGGGTTGTGTTGCGTTCTACACTACTCTACGCTGTTTCAGAAGTTTTCGAGTTATTTTCTTATTTTGTTGAGTTTTTAGAAGTTTCTCCAGGTGCCTATGGGTTGTGCTGAGTTCTAAACTATTCTACGCTGTTTCAGATGTTTTCTAGTTATTTTATTACTTTTTTGAATTATTCGACGTTTCTCATGTTGCACATGTGTTGTACTGCGTTGCAAACTATTCTACGCTGTTTCAGAAATTTTCGACTTATTTTCTTCCTTTTTTGAGTTTTTAGAAGTTTCCCCTGGTGCCCATGGGTTGTGTTGAGTTCTACACTAGCCTGCGCTGTTTCAGAAGTTTTCGAGTTATTATCTTATTTTGTTGAGTTTTTAGAAATTTCTCCAGGTGCCTATGGGTTGTGCTGAGTTCTAAACTATTCTACGCTGTTTCAGATGTTTTCTAGTTATTTTATTGCTTTTTTGAATTGTTCGACCTTTCTAATGTTGCATATGTGTTGTGCTGCGTTCTGAACTATTCTACGCTGTTTCAGATGTTTTCTCGTTATTTTATTACTTTTAAAAAATTTTCTCATGTTGCATATGTGTTGTGCTGCGTTCTAAACTGTGCTACGCTGTTTCAGATGTTTTCGAGTTATTTTATTACTTTGTTGAATTTTTCGACGTTGCTCATGTTGCATATGTGTTGCGCTGCGATCTACACTAGCCTCCGCTGTTTCAACAGATTTCACGTTATTTTAATACTTTCTTGAGTTTTTCGATGTTTCTCATGGTGCTTATGGGTTGTGCTGCGTTCTACACTACTCTACGCTGTTTCAGAAGTTTTCGAGTTATTTTCTTATTTTGTTGAGTTTTTATAAGTTTCTCCTGGCGCTTATGGGTTGTGCTGAGTTCTAAACTATTCTACGCTGTTTGAGATGTTTTCTAGTTATTTTATTACTTTTTAGAATTTTTCGACGTTTCTCATGTTGCACATGTGTTGTACTGCGTTGCAAACTATTCTACGCTGTTTCAGAAATTTTCGACTTATTTTCTTACTTTTTTGACTTTTTAGAAATTTCCCCTGGTGCCCATGGGTTGTGCTGAGTTCTACACTAGCCTACGCAGTTTCAACAGATTTCGAGTTATTTTAATACTTTCTTGAGTTTTTCGAAGTTTCTCATGGTGCATATGGGTTGAGCTGCGTTCTGCACTACTCTACGCTGTTTCATAAGTTTTCGAGTTATTTTCTTATTTTGTTGAGTTTTTAGAAGTTTCTCCTTGCGTTTATGGGTTGTGCTGAGTTCTAAACTAGTCTACGCTGTTTCAGATGTTTTTTAGTTATTTTATTACTTTTTTGAATTATTCGACGTTTCTCATGTTGCACATGTGTTGTACTGCGTTGCAAACTATTCTACGCTGTTTCAGAAATTTTCGACTTATTTTCTTCCTTTTTTGAGTTTTTAGAAGTTTCCCCTGGTGCCCATGGGTTGTGTTGAGTTCTACACTAGCCTACGCTGTTTCAGAAGTTTTCGAGTTATTATCTTATTTTGTTGAGTTTTTAGAAATTTCTCCAGGTGCCTATGGGTTGTGCTGAGTTCTAAACTATTCTACGCTGTGTCAGATGTTTTCTAGTTATTTTATTGCTTTTTTGAATTGTTCGACCTTTCTAATGTTGCATATGTGTTGTGCTGCGTTCTGAACTATTCTACGCTGTTTCAGATGTTTTCTCGTTATTTTATTACTTTAAAAATTTTTTCTCATGTTGCATATGTGTTGTGCTGCGTTCTAAACTACGCTACGCTGTTTCAGATGTTTTCGAGTTATTTTATAACTTTGTTGAATTTTTCGACGTTGCTCATGTTGCATATGTGTTGCGCTGCGATCTACACTAGCCTACGCTGTTTCAACAGATTTCGAGTTATTTTATTACTTTTTTAAATTTTTCTCATGTTGCATATGTGTTGTGCTGCATTGTAAACTAGCCTACGCTGTTTCAACAGATTTCGAGTTATTTTAATACTTTCTTGAGTTATTCGAACTTTCGCATGGTGCATATGGGTTGTGTTGCGTTCTACACTTCTCTACGCTGTTTCAGAAGTTTTCGAGTTATTTTCTTATTTTGTTGAGTTTTTAGAAGTTTCTCCTGATGCCAATGGGTTGTGCTGAGTTCTAAACTAGTCTACGCTGTTTCAGATGTTTTTTAGTTTTTTATTACTTTTTTGAATTATTCGACGTTTCTCATGTTGCACATGTGTTGTACTGCGTTGCAAACTATTCTACGCTGTTTCAGAAATTTTCGACTTATTTTCTTCCTTTTTTGAGTTTTTAGAAGTTTCCCCTGGTGCCCATGGGTTGTGTTGAGTTCTACACTAGCCTACGCTGTTTCAGAAGTTTTCGAGTTATTATCTTATTTTGTTGAGTTTTTAGAAATTTCTCCAGGTGCCTATGGGTTGTGCTGAGTTCTAAACTATTCTACGCTGTTTCAGATGTTTTCTAGTTATTTTATTGCTTTTTTGAATTGTTCGACCTTTCTAATGTTGCATATGTGTTGTGCTGCATTCTGAACTATTCTACTCTGTTTCAGATGTTTTCTCGTTATTTTATTACTTTTAAAAAATTTTCTCATGTTGCATATGTGTTGTGCTGCGTTCTAAACTATGCTACGCTGTTTCAGATGTTTTCGAGTTATTTTATTACTTTGTTGAATGTTTCGACGTTGCTCATGTTGCATATGTGTTGCGCTGCGATCTACACTAGCCTACGCTGTTTCAACAGATTTCGAGTTATTTTAATACTTTCTTGAGTTTTTCGAAGTTTCTCATGGTGCATATAGGTTGAGCTGCGTTCTACACTATTCTACGCTGTTTGAGATGTTTTCTAGTTATTTTATTACTTTTTAGAATTTTTCGATGTTTCTCATGTTGCACATGTGTTGTACTGCGTTGCAAACTATTGTACGCTGTTTCAGAAATTTTCGACTTATTTTCTTCCTTTTTTGAGTTTTTAGAAATTTCCCCTGGTGCCCATGGGTTGTGCTGAGTTCTACACTAGCCTACGCAGTTTCAACAGATTTCGAGTTATTTTAATACTCTCTTGAGTTTTTCGAAGTTTCTCATGGTGCATATGGGTTGAGCTGCGTTCTGCACTACTCTACGCTGTTTCATAAGTTTTCGAGGTATTTTCTTATTTTGTTGAGTTTTTAGAAGTTTCTCCTTGCGTTTATGGGTTGTGCTGAGTTCTAAACTAGTCTACGCTGTTTCAGATGTTTTTTTAGTTATTTTATTACTTTTTTGAATTATTCGACGTTTCTCATGTTGCACATGTGTTGTACTGCGTTGCAAACTATTCTACGCTGTTTCAGAAATTTTCGACTTATTTTCTTCCTTTTTTGAGTTTTTAGAAGTTTCCCCTGGTGCCCATGGGTTGTGTTGAGTTCTACACTAGCCTACGCTGTTTCAGAAGTTTTCGAGTTATTATCTTATTTTGTTGAGTTTTTAGAAATTTCTCCAGGTGCCTATGGGTTGTGCTGAGTTCTAAACTATTCTACGCTGTTTCAGATGTTTTCTAGTTATTTTATTGCTTTTTTGAATTGTTCGACCTTTCTAATGTTGCATATGTGTTGTGCTGCGTTGTGAACTATTCTACGCTGTTTCAGATGTTTTCTCGTTATTTTATTACTTTTAAAAATTTTTCTCATGTTGCATATGTGTTGTGCTGCGTTCTAAACTGTGCTACGCTGTTTCAGATGTTTTCGAGTTATTTTATTACTTTGTTGAATTTTTCGACGTTGCTCATGCTGCATATGTGTTGCGCTGCGATCTACACTAGCCTACGCTGTTTCAACAGATTTCGAGTTATTTTAATACTTTCTTGAGTTATTCGAACTTTCGCATGGTGCATATGGGTTGTGTTGCGTTCTACACTACTCTACGCTGTTTCAGAAGTTTTCGAGTTATTTTCTTATTTTGTTGAGTTTTTAGAAGTTTCTCCTGATGCCAATGGGTTGTGCTGAGTTCTAAACTAGTCTACGCTGTTTCAGATGTTTTTTAGTTTTTTATTACTTTTTTGAATTATTCGACGTTTCTCATGTTGCACATGTGTTGTACTGCGTTGCAAACTATTCTACGCTGTTTCAGAAATTTTCGACTTATTTTCTTCCTTTTTTGAGTATTTAGAAGTTTCCCCTGGTGCCCATGGGTTGTGTTGAGTTCTACACTAGCCTACGCTGTTTCAGAAGTTTTCGAGTTATTATCTTATTTTGTTGAGTTTTTAGAAATTTCTCCAGGTGCCTATGGGTTGTGCTGAGTTCTAAACTATTCTACGCTGTTTCAGATGTTTTCTAGTTATTTTATTGCTTTTTTGAATTGTTCGACATTTCTAATGTTGCATATGTGTTGTGCTGCATTCTGAACTATTCTACTCTGTTTCAGATGTTTTCTCGTTATTTTATTACTTTAAAAAAATTTTCTCATGTTGCATATGTGTTGTGCTGCGTTCTAAACTATGCTACGCTGTTTCAGATGTTTTCGAGTTATTTTATTACTTTGTTGAATGTTTCGACGTTGCTCATGTTGCATATGTGTTGCGCTGCGATCTACACTAGCCTACGCTGTTTCAACAGATTTCGAGTTATTTTAATACTTTCTTGAGTTTTTCGAAGTTTCTCATGGTGCATATAGGTTGAGCTGCGTTCTACACTATTCTACGCGGTTTGAGATGTTTTCTAGTTATTTTATTACTTTTTAGAATTTTTGGATGTTTCTCATGTTGCACATGTGTTGTACTGCGTTGCAAACTATTGTACGCTGTTTCAGAAATTTTCGACTTATTTTCTTACTTTTTTGAGTTTTTAGAAATTTCCCCTGGTGCCCATGGGTTGTGCTGAGTTCTACACTAGCCTACGCAGTTTCAACAGATTTCGAGTTATTTTAATACTCTCTTGAGTTTTTCGAAGTTTCTCATGGTGCATATGGGTTGAGCTGCGTTCTGCACTACTCTACGCTGTTTCATAAGTTTTCGAGGTATTTTCTTATTTTGTTGAGTTTTTAGAAGTTTCTCCTTGCGTTTATGGGTTGTGCTGAGTTCTAAACTAGTCTACGCTGTTTCAGATGTTTTTTTAGTTATTTTATTACTTTTTTGAATTATTCGACGTTTCTCATGTTGCACATGTGTTGTACTGCGTTGCAAACTATTCTACGCTGTTTCAGAAATTTTCGACTTATTTTCTTCCTTTTTTGAGTTTTTAGAAATTTCCCCTGGTGCCCATGGGTTGTGCTGAGTTCTACACTAGCCTACGCAGTTTCAACAGATTTCGAGTTATTTTAATACTCTCTTGAGTTTTTCGAAGTTTCTCATGGTGCATATGGGTTGAGCTGCGTTCTGCACTACTCTACGCTGTTTCATAAGTTTTCGAGGTATTTTCTTATTTTGTTGAGTTTTTAGAAGTTTCTCCTTGCGTTTATGGGTTGTGCTGAGTTCTAAACTAGTCTACGCTGTTTCAGATGTTTTTTTAGTTATTTTATTACTTTTTTGAATTATTCGACGTTTCTCATGTTGCACATGTGTTGTACTGCGTTGCAAACTATTCTACGCTGTTTCAGAAATTTTCGACTTATTTTCTTCCTTTTTTGAGTTTTTAGAAGTTTCCCCTGGTGCCCATGGGTTGTGTTGAGTTCTACACTAGCCTACGCTGTTTCAGAAGTTTTCGAGTTATTATCTTATTTTGTTGAGTTTTTAGAAATTTCTCCAGGTGCCTATGGGTTGTGCTGAGTTCTAAACTATTCTACGCTGTTTCAGATGTTTTCTAGTTATTTTATTGCTTTTTTGAATTGTTCGACCTTTCTAATGTTGCATATGTGTTGTGCTGCGTTGTGAACTATTCTACGCTGTTTCAGATGTTTTCTCGTTATTTTATTACTTTTAAAAATTTTTCTCATGTTGCATATGTGTTGTGCTGCGTTCTAAACTGTGCTACGCTGTTTCAGATGTTTTCGAGTTATTTTATTACTTTGTTGAATTTTTCGACGTTGCTCATGCTGCATATGTGTTGCGCTGCGATCTACACTAGCCTACGCTGTTTCAACAGATTTCGAGTTATTTTAATACTTTCTTGAGTTATTCGAACTTTCGCATGGTGCATATGGGTTGTGTTGCGTTCTACACTACTCTACGCTGTTTCAGAAGTTTTCGAGTTATTTTCTTATTTTGTTGAGTTTTTAGAAGTTTCTCCTGATGCCAATGGGTTGTGCTGAGTTCTAAACTAGTCTACGCTGTTTCAGATGTTTTTTAGTTTTTTATTACTTTTTTGAATTATTCGACGTTTCTCATGTTGCACATGTGTTGTACTGCGTTGCAAACTATTCTACGCTGTTTCAGAAATTTTCGACTTATTTTCTTCCTTTTTTGAGTATTTAGAAGTTTCCCCTGGTGCCCATGGGTTGTGTTGAGTTCTACACTAGCCTACGCTGTTTCAGAAGTTTTCGAGTTATTATCTTATTTTGTTGAGTTTTTAGAAATTTCTCCAGGTGCCTATGGGTTGTGCTGAGTTCTAAACTATTCTACGCTGTTTCAGATGTTTTCTAGTTATTTTATTGCTTTTTTGAATTGTTCGACATTTCTAATGTTGCATATGTGTTGTGCTGCATTCTGAACTATTCTACTCTGTTTCAGATGTTTTCTCGTTATTTTATTACTTTTAAAAAATTTTCTCATGTTGCATATGTGTTGTGCTGCGTTCTAAACTATGCTACGCTGTTTCAGATGTTTTCGAGTTATTTTATTACTTTGTTGAATGTTTCGACGTTGCTCATGTTGCATATGTGTTGCGCTGCGATCTACACTAGCCTACGCTGTTTCAACAGATTTCGAGTTATTTTAATACTTTCTTGAGTTTTTCGAAGTTTCTCATGGTGCATATAGGTTGAGCTGCGTTCTACACTATTCTACGCTGTTTGAGATGTTTTCTAGTTATTTTATTACTTTTTAGAATTTTTGGATGTTTCTCATGTTGCACATGTGTTGTACTGCGTTGCAAACTATTGTACGCTGTTTCAGAAATTTTCGACTTATTTTCTTACTTTTTTGAGTTTTTAGAAATTTCCCCTGGTGCCCATGGGTTGTGCTGAGTTCTACACTAGCCTACGCAGTTTCAACAGATTTCGAGTTATTTTAATACTCTCTTGAGTTTTTCGAAGTTTCTCATGGTGCATATGGGTTGAGCTGCGTTCTGCACTACTCTACGCTGTTTCATAAGTTTTCGAGGTATTTTCTTATTTTGTTGAGTTTTTAGAAGTTTCTCCTTGCGTTTATGGGTTGTGCTGAGTTCTAAACTAGTCTACGCTGTTTCAGATGTTTTTTTAGTTATTTTATTACTTTTTTGAATTATTCGACGTTTCTCATGTTGCACATGTGTTGTACTGCGTTGCAAACTATTCTACGCTGTTTCAGAAATTTTCGACTTATTTTCTTCCTTTTTTGAGTTTTTAGAAATTTCCCCTGGTGCCCATGGGTTGTGCTGAGTTCTACACTAGCCTACGCAGTTTCAACAGATTTCGAGTTATTTTAATACTCTCTTGAGTTTTTCGAAGTTTCTCATGGTGCATATGGGTTGAGCTGCGTTCTGCACTACTCTACGCTGTTTCATAAGTTTTCGAGGTATTTTCTTATTTTGTTGAGTTTTTAGAAGTTTCTCCTTGCGTTTATGGGTTGTGCTGAGTTCTAAACTAGTCTACGCTGTTTCAGATGTTTTTTTAGTTATTTTATTACTTTTTTGAATTATTCGACGTTTCTCATGTTGCACATGTGTTGTACTGCGTTGCAAACTATTCTACGCTGTTTCAGAAATTTTCGACTTATTTTCTTCCTTTTTTGAGTTTTTAGAAGTTTCCCCTGGTGCCCATGGGTTGTGTTGAGTTCTACACTAGCCTACGCTGTTTCAGAAGTTTTCGAGTTATTATCTTATTTTGTTGAGTTTTTAGAAATTTCTCCAGGTGCCTATGGGTTGTGCTGAGTTCTAAACTATTCTACGCTGTTTCAGATGTTTTCTAGTTATTTTATTGCTTTTTTGAATTGTTCGACCTTTCTAATGTTGCATATGTGTTGTGCTGCGTTGTGAACTATTCTACGCTGTTTCAGATGTTTTCTCGTTATTTTATTACTTTTAAAAATTTTTCTCATGTTGCATATGTGTTGTGCTGCGTTCTAAACTGTGCTACGCTGTTTCAGATGTTTTCGAGTTATTTTATTACTTTGTTGAATTTTTCGACGTTGCTCATGCTGCATATGTGTTGCGCTGCGATCTACACTAGCCTCTGCTGTTTCAACAGATTTCGCGTTATTTTAATACTTTCTTCAGTTTTTCGATGTTTCTCATGGTGCTTATGGGTTGTGCTGCGTTCTACACTACTCTACGCTGTTTCAGAAGTTTTCGAGTTATTTTCTTATTTTGTTGAGTTTTTAGAAGTTTCTCCTGATGCCAATGGGTTGTGCTGAGTTCTAAAGTAGTCTACACTGTTTCACATGTTTTTTAGTTATTTTATTACTTTTTTGAATTATTCGACGTTTCTCATGTTGCACATGTGTTGTACTGCGTTGCAAACTATTCTACGCTGTTTCAGAAATTTTCGACTTATTTTCTTCCTTTTTTGAGTTTTTAGAAGTTTCCCCTGGTGCCCATGGGTTGTGTTGAGTTCTACACTAGCCTACGCTGTTTCAGAAGTTTTCGAGTTATTATCTTATTTTGTTTAGTTTTTAGAAATTTCTCCAGGTGCCTATGGGTTGTGCTGAGTTCTAAACTATTCTACGCTGTGTCAGATGTTTTCTAGTTATTTTATTGCTTTTTTGAATTGTTCGACCTTTCTAATGTTGCATATGTGTTGTGCTGCGTTCTAAACTATGCTACGCTGTTTCAGATGTTTTCGAGTTATTTTATTACTTTGTTGAATTTTTCGACGTTGCTCATGTTGCATATGTGTTGCGCTGCGATCTACACTAGCCTACGCTGTTTCAACAGATTTCGAGTTATTTTATTACTTTTAAAAATTTTTCTCATGTTGCATATGTGTTGTGCTGCATTGTAAACTAGCCTACGCTGTTTCAACAGATTTCGAGTTATTTTAATACTTTCTTGAGTTATTCGAACTTTCGCATGGTGCATATGGGTTGTGTTGCGTTCTACACTACTCTACGCTGTTTCAGAAGTTTTCGAGTTATTTTCTTATTTTGTTGAGTTTTTAGAAGTTTCTCCTGATGCCAATGGGTTGTGCTGAGTTCTAAACTAGTCTACGCTGTTTCAGATGTTTTTTAGTTTTTTATTACTTTTTTGAATTATTCGACGTTTCTCATGTTGCACATGTGTTGTACTGCGTTGCAAACTATTCTACGCTGTTTCAGAAATTTTCGACTTATTTTCTTACTTTTTTGAGTTTTTAGAAATTTCCCCTGGTGCCCATGGGTTGTGCTGAGTTCTACACTAGCCTACGCAGTTTCAACAGATTTCGAGTTATTTTAATACTCTCTTGAGTTTTTCGAAGTTTCTCATGGTGCATATGGGTTGAGCTGCGTTCTGCACTACTCTACGCTGTTTCATAAGTTTTCGAGGTATTTTCTTATTTTGTTGAGTTTTTAGAAGTTTCTCCTTGCGTTTATGGGTTGTGCTGAGTTCTAAACTAGTCTACGCTGTTTCAGATGTTTTTTTTAGTTATTTTATTACTTTTTTGAATTATTCGACGTTTCTCATGTTGCACATGTGTTGTACTGCGTTGCAAACTATTCTACGCTGTTTCAGAAATTTTCGACTTATTTTCTTCCTTTTTTGAGTTTTTAGAAGTTTCCCCTGGTGCCCATGGGTTGTGTTGAGTTCTACACTAGCCTACGCTGTTTCAGAAGTTTTCGAGTTATTATCTTATTTTGTTGAGTTTTTAGAAATTTCTCCAGGTGCCTATGGGTTGTGCTGAGTTCTAAACTATTCTACGCTGTTTCAGATGTTTTCTAGTTATTTTATTGCTTTTTTGAATTGTTCGACCTTTCTAATGTTGCATATGTGTTGTGCTGCGTTCTGAACTATTCTACGCTGTTTCAGATGTTTTCTCGTTATTTTATTACTTTTAAAAATTTTTCTCATGTTGCATATGTGTTGTGCTGCGTTCTAAACTGTGCTACGCTGTTTCAGATGTTTTCGAGTTATTTTATTACTTTGTTGAATTTTTCGACGTTGCTCATGCTGCATATGTGTTGCGCTGCGATCTACACTAGCCTCTGCTGTTTCAACAGATTTCGCGTTATTTTAATACTTTCTTCAGTTTTTCGATGTTTCTCATGGTGCTTATGGGTTGTGCTGCGTTCTACACTACTCTACGCTGTTTCAGAAGTTTTCGAGTTATTTTCTTATTTTGTTGAGTTTTTAGAAGTTTCTCCTGATGCCAATGGGTTGTGCTGAGTTCTAAAGTAGTCTACACTGTTTCACATGTTTTTTAGTTATTTTATTACTTTTTTGAATTATTCGACGTTTCTCATGTTGCACATGTGTTGTACTGCGTTGCAAACTATTCTACGCTGTTTCAGAAATTTTCGACTTATTTTCTTCCTTTTTTGAGTTTTTAGAAGTTTCCCCTGGTGCCCATGGGTTGTGTTGAGTTCTACACTAGCCTACGCTGTTTCAGAAGTTTTCGAGTTATTATCTTATTTTGTTTAGTTTTTAGAAATTTCTCCAGGTGCCTATGGGTTGTGCTGAGTTCTAAACTATTCTACGCTGTGTCAGATGTTTTCTAGTTATTTTATTGCTTTTTTGAATTGTTCGACCTTTCTAATGTTGCATATGTGTTGTGCTGCGTTCTAAACTATGCTACGCTGTTTCAGATGTTTTCGAGTTATTTTATTACTTTGTTGAATTTTTCGACGTTGCTCATGTTGCATATGTGTTGCGCTGCGATCTACACTAGCCTACGCTGTTTCAACAGATTTCGAGTTATTTTATTACTTTTTAAAATTTTTCTCATGTTGCATATGTGTTGTGCTGCATTGTAAACTAGCCTACGCTGTTTCAACAGATTTCGAGTTATTTTAATACTTTCTTGAGTTATTCGAACTTTCGCATGGTGCATATGGGTTGTGTTGCGTTCTACACTACTCTACGCTGTTTCAGAAGTTTTCGAGTTATTTTCTTATTTTGTTGAGTTTTTAGAAGTTTCTCCTGATGCCAATGGGTTGTGCTGAGTTCTAAACTAGTCTACGCTGTTTCAGATGTTTTTTAGTTTTTTATTACTTTTTTGAATTATTCGACGTTTCTCATGTTGCACATGTGTTGTACTGCGTTGCAAACTATTCTACGCTGTTTCAGAAATTTTCGACTTATTTTCTTACTTTTTTGAGTTTTTAGAAATTTCCCCTGGTGCCCATGGGTTGTGCTGAGTTCTACACTAGCCTACGCAGTTTCAACAGATTTCGAGTTATTTTAATACTCTCTTGAGTTTTTCGAAGTTTCTCATGGTGCATATGGGTTGAGCTGCGTTCTGCACTACTCTACGCTGTTTCATAAGTTTTCGAGGTATTTTCTTATTTTGTTGAGTTTTTAGAAGTTTCTCCTTGCGTTTATGGGTTGTGCTGAGTTCTAAACTAGTCTACGCTGTTTCAGATGTTTTTTTTAGTTATTTTATTACTTTTTTGAATTATTCGACGTTTCTCATGTTGCACATGTGTTGTACTGCGTTGCAAACTATTCTACGCTGTTTCAGAAATTTTCGACTTATTTTCTTCCTTTTTTGAGTTTTTAGAAGTTTCCCCTGGTGCCCATGGGTTGTGTTGAGTTCTACACTAGCCTACGCTGTTTCAGAAGTTTTCGAGTTATTATCTTATTTTGTTGAGTTTTTAGAAATTTCTCCAGGTGCCTATGGGTTGTGCTGAGTTCTAAACTATTCTACGCTGTTTCAGATGTTTTCTAGTTATTTTATTGCTTTTTTGAATTGTTCGACCTTTCTAATGTTGCATATGTGTTGTGCTGCGTTCTGAACTATTCTACGCTGTTTCAGATGTTTTCTCGTTATTTTATTACTTTTAAAAAATTTTCTCATGTTGCATATGTGTTGTGCTGCGTTCTAAACTGTGCTACGCTGTTTCAGATGTTTTTGAGTTATTTTATTACTTTGTTGAATTTTTCGACGTTGCTCATGTTGCATATGTGTTGCGCTGCGATCTACACTAGCCTCCGCTGTTTCAACAGATTTCACGTTATTTTAATACTTTCTTGAGTTTTTCGATGTTTCTCATGGTGCTTATGGGTTGTGCTGCGTTCTACACTACTCTACGCTGTTTCAGAAGTTTTCGAGTTATTTTCTTATTTTGTTGAGTTTTTAGAAGTTTCTCCTGGCGCTTATGGGTTGTGCTGAGTTCTAAACTATTCTACACTGTTTCAGATGTTTTCGAGTTATTTTATTACTTTGTTGAATTTTTCGACGTTGCTCATGTTGCATATGTGTTGCGCTGCGATCTACACTAGCCTACGCTGTTTCAACAGATTTCGAGTTATTTTATTACTTTTTTAAATTTTTCTCATGTTGCATATGTGTTGTGCTGCATTGTAAACTAGCCTACGCTGTTTCAACAGATTTCGAGTTATTTTAATACTTTCTTGAGTTATTCGAACTTTCGCATGGTGCATATGGGTTGTGTTGCGTTCTACACTACTCTACGCTGTTTCAGAAGTTTTCGAGTTATTTTCTTATTTTGTTGAGTTTTTAGAAGTTTCTCCAGGTGCCTATGGGTTGTGCTGAGTTCTAAACTATTCTACGCTGTTTCAGATGTTTTCTAGTTATTTTATTACTTTTTTGAATTATTCGACGTTTCTCATGTTGCACATGTGTTGTACTGCGTTGCAAACTATTCTACGCTGTTTCAGATGTTTTCTCGTTATTTTATTACTTTAAAAAAATTTTCTCATGTTGCATATGTGTTGTGCTGCATTGTAAACTAGCCTACGCTGTTTCAACAGATTTCGAGTTATTTTAATACTTTCTTGAGTTATTCGAACTTTCGCATGGTGCCCATGGGTTGTGTTGAGTTCTACACTAGCCTACGCTGTTTCAGAAGTTTTCGAGTTATTATCTTATTTTGTTGAGTTTTTAGAAATTTCTCCAGGTGCCTATGGGTTGTGCTGAGTTCTAAACTATTCTACGCTGTTTCAGATGTTTTCTAGTTATTTTATTGCTTTTTTGAATTGTTCGACATTTCTAATGTTGCATATGTGTTGTGCTGCATTCTGAACTATTCTACTCTGTTTCAGATGTTTTCTCGTTATTTTATTACTTTAAAAAAATTTTCTCATGTTGCATATGTGTTGTGCTGCGTTCTAAACTATGCTACGCTGTTTCAGATGTTTTCGAGTTATTTTATTACTTTGTTGAATGTTTCGACGTTGCTCATGTTGCATATGTGTTGCGCTGCGATCTACACTAGCCTACGCTGTTTCAACAGATTTCGAGTTATTTTAATACTTTCTTGAGTTTTTCGAAGTTTCTCATGGTGCATATAGGTTGAGCTGCGTTCTACACTATTCTACGCGGTTTGAGATGTTTTCTAGTTATTTTATTACTTTTTAGAATTTTTGGATGTTTCTCATGTTGCACATGTGTTGTACTGCGTTGCAAACTATTGTACGCTGTTTCAGAAATTTTCGACTTATTTTCTTACTTTTTTGAGTTTTTAGAAATTTCCCCTGGTGCCCATGGGTTGTGCTGAGTTCTACACTAGCCTACGCAGTTTCAACAGATTTCGAGTTATTTTAATACTCTCTTGAGTTTTTCGAAGTTTCTCATGGTGCATATGGGTTGAGCTGCGTTCTGCACTACTCTACGCTGTTTCATAAGTTTTCGAGGTATTTTCTTATTTTGTTGAGTTTTTAGAAGTTTCTCCTTGCGTTTATGGGTTGTGCTGAGTTCTAAACTAGTCTACGCTGTTTCAGATGTTTTTTTAGTTATTTTATTACTTTTTTGAATTATTCGACGTTTCTCATGTTGCACATGTGTTGTACTGCGTTGCAAACTATTCTACGCTGTTTCAGAAATTTTCGACTTATTTTCTTCCTTTTTTGAGTTTTTAGAAATTTCCCCTGGTGCCCATGGGTTGTGCTGAGTTCTACACTAGCCTACGCAGTTTCAACAGATTTCGAGTTATTTTAATACTCTCTTGAGTTTTTCGAAGTTTCTCATGGTGCATATGGGTTGAGCTGCGTTCTGCACTACTCTACGCTGTTTCATAAGTTTTCGAGGTATTTTCTTATTTTGTTGAGTTTTTAGAAGTTTCTCCTTGCGTTTATGGGTTGTGCTGAGTTCTAAACTAGTCTACGCTGTTTCAGATGTTTTTTTAGTTATTTTATTACTTTTTTGAATTATTCGACGTTTCTCATGTTGCACATGTGTTGTACTGCGTTGCAAACTATTCTACGCTGTTTCAGAAATTTTCGACTTATTTTCTTCCTTTTTTGAGTTTTTAGAAGTTTCCCCTGGTGCCCATGGGTTGTGTTGAGTTCTACACTAGCCTACGCTGTTTCAGAAGTTTTCGAGTTATTATCTTATTTTGTTGAGTTTTTAGAAATTTCTCCAGGTGCCTATGGGTTGTGCTGAGTTCTAAACTATTCTACGCTGTTTCAGATGTTTTCTAGTTATTTTATTGCTTTTTTGAATTGTTCGACCTTTCTAATGTTGCATATGTGTTGTGCTGCGTTGTGAACTATTCTACGCTGTTTCAGATGTTTTCTCGTTATTTTATTACTTTTAAAAATTTTTCTCATGTTGCATATGTGTTGTGCTGCGTTCTAAACTGTGCTACGCTGTTTCAGATGTTTTCGAGTTATTTTATTACTTTGTTGAATTTTTCGACGTTGCTCATGCTGCATATGTGTTGCGCTGCGATCTACACTAGCCTACGCTGTTTCAACAGATTTCGAGTTATTTTAATACTTTCTTGAGTTATTCGAACTTTCGCATGGTGCATATGGGTTGTGTTGCGTTCTACACTACTCTACGCTGTTTCAGAAGTTTTCGAGTTATTTTCTTATTTTGTTGAGTTTTTAGAAGTTTCTCCTGATGCCAATGGGTTGTGCTGAGTTCTAAACTAGTCTACGCTGTTTCAGATGTTTTTTAGTTTTTTATTACTTTTTTGAATTATTCGACGTTTCTCATGTTGCACATGTGTTGTACTGCGTTGCAAACTATTCTACGCTGTTTCAGAAATTTTCGACTTATTTTCTTCCTTTTTTGAGTATTTAGAAGTTTCCCCTGGTGCCCATGGGTTGTGTTGAGTTCTACACTAGCCTACGCTGTTTCAGAAGTTTTCGAGTTATTATCTTATTTTGTTGAGTTTTTAGAAATTTCTCCAGGTGCCTATGGGTTGTGCTGAGTTCTAAACTATTCTACGCTGTTTCAGATGTTTTCTAGTTATTTTATTGCTTTTTTGAATTGTTCGACATTTCTAATGTTGCATATGTGTTGTGCTGCATTCTGAACTATTCTACTCTGTTTCAGATGTTTTCTCGTTATTTTATTACTTTTAAAAAATTTTCTCATGTTGCATATGTGTTGTGCTGCGTTCTAAACTATGCTACGCTGTTTCAGATGTTTTCGAGTTATTTTATTACTTTGTTGAATGTTTCGACGTTGCTCATGTTGCATATGTGTTGCGCTGCGATCTACACTAGCCTACGCTGTTTCAACAGATTTCGAGTTATTTTAATACTTTCTTGAGTTTTTCGAAGTTTCTCATGGTGCATATAGGTTGAGCTGCGTTCTACACTATTCTACGCTGTTTGAGATGTTTTCTAGTTATTTTATTACTTTTTAGAATTTTTGGATGTTTCTCATGTTGCACATGTGTTGTACTGCGTTGCAAACTATTGTACGCTGTTTCAGAAATTTTCGACTTATTTTCTTACTTTTTTGAGTTTTTAGAAATTTCCCCTGGTGCCCATGGGTTGTGCTGAGTTCTACACTAGCCTACGCAGTTTCAACAGATTTCGAGTTATTTTAATACTCTCTTGAGTTTTTCGAAGTTTCTCATGGTGCATATGGGTTGAGCTGCGTTCTGCACTACTCTACGCTGTTTCATAAGTTTTCGAGGTATTTTCTTATTTTGTTGAGTTTTTAGAAGTTTCTCCTTGCGTTTATGGGTTGTGCTGAGTTCTAAACTAGTCTACGCTGTTTCAGATGTTTTTTTAGTTATTTTATTACTTTTTTGAATTATTCGACGTTTCTCATGTTGCACATGTGTTGTACTGCGTTGCAAACTATTCTACGCTGTTTCAGAAATTTTCGACTTATTTTCTTCCTTTTTTGAGTTTTTAGAAATTTCCCCTGGTGCCCATGGGTTGTGCTGAGTTCTACACTAGCCTACGCAGTTTCAACAGATTTCGAGTTATTTTAATACTCTCTTGAGTTTTTCGAAGTTTCTCATGGTGCATATGGGTTGAGCTGCGTTCTGCACTACTCTACGCTGTTTCATAAGTTTTCGAGGTATTTTCTTATTTTGTTGAGTTTTTAGAAGTTTCTCCTTGCGTTTATGGGTTGTGCTGAGTTCTAAACTAGTCTACGCTGTTTCAGATGTTTTTTTAGTTATTTTATTACTTTTTTGAATTATTCGACGTTTCTCATGTTGCACATGTGTTGTACTGCGTTGCAAACTATTCTACGCTGTTTCAGAAATTTTCGACTTATTTTCTTCCTTTTTTGAGTTTTTAGAAGTTTCCCCTGGTGCCCATGGGTTGTGTTGAGTTCTACACTAGCCTACGCTGTTTCAGAAGTTTTCGAGTTATTATCTTATTTTGTTGAGTTTTTAGAAATTTCTCCAGGTGCCTATGGGTTGTGCTGAGTTCTAAACTATTCTACGCTGTTTCAGATGTTTTCTAGTTATTTTATTGCTTTTTTGAATTGTTCGACCTTTCTAATGTTGCATATGTGTTGTGCTGCGTTGTGAACTATTCTACGCTGTTTCAGATGTTTTCTCGTTATTTTATTACTTTTAAAAATTTTTCTCATGTTGCATATGTGTTGTGCTGCGTTCTAAACTGTGCTACGCTGTTTCAGATGTTTTCGAGTTATTTTATTACTTTGTTGAATTTTTCGACGTTGCTCATGCTGCATATGTGTTGCGCTGCGATCTACACTAGCCTCTGCTGTTTCAACAGATTTCGCGTTATTTTAATACTTTCTTCAGTTTTTCGATGTTTCTCATGGTGCTTATGGGTTGTGCTGCGTTCTACACTACTCTACGCTGTTTCAGAAGTTTTCGAGTTATTTTCTTATTTTGTTGAGTTTTTAGAAGTTTCTCCTGATGCCAATGGGTTGTGCTGAGTTCTAAAGTAGTCTACACTGTTTCACATGTTTTTTAGTTATTTTATTACTTTTTTGAATTATTCGACGTTTCTCATGTTGCACATGTGTTGTACTGCGTTGCAAACTATTCTACGCTGTTTCAGAAATTTTCGACTTATTTTCTTCCTTTTTTGAGTTTTTAGAAGTTTCCCCTGGTGCCCATGGGTTGTGTTGAGTTCTACACTAGCCTACGCTGTTTCAGAAGTTTTCGAGTTATTATCTTATTTTGTTTAGTTTTTAGAAATTTCTCCAGGTGCCTATGGGTTGTGCTGAGTTCTAAACTATTCTACGCTGTGTCAGATGTTTTCTAGTTATTTTATTGCTTTTTTGAATTGTTCGACCTTTCTAATGTTGCATATGTGTTGTGCTGCGTTCTAAACTATGCTACGCTGTTTCAGATGTTTTCGAGTTATTTTATTACTTTGTTGAATTTTTCGACGTTGCTCATGTTGCATATGTGTTGCGCTGCGATCTACACTAGCCTACGCTGTTTCAACAGATTTCGAGTTATTTTATTACTTTTAAAAATTTTTCTCATGTTGCATATGTGTTGTGCTGCATTGTAAACTAGCCTACGCTGTTTCAACAGATTTCGAGTTATTTTAATACTTTCTTGAGTTATTCGAACTTTCGCATGGTGCATATGGGTTGTGTTGCGTTCTACACTACTCTACGCTGTTTCAGAAGTTTTCGAGTTATTTTCTTATTTTGTTGAGTTTTTAGAAGTTTCTCCTGATGCCAATGGGTTGTGCTGAGTTCTAAACTAGTCTACGCTGTTTCAGATGTTTTTTAGTTTTTTATTACTTTTTTGAATTATTCGACGTTTCTCATGTTGCACATGTGTTGTACTGCGTTGCAAACTATTCTACGCTGTTTCAGAAATTTTCGACTTATTTTCTTACTTTTTTGAGTTTTTAGAAATTTCCCCTGGTGCCCATGGGTTGTGCTGAGTTCTACACTAGCCTACGCAGTTTCAACAGATTTCGAGTTATTTTAATACTCTCTTGAGTTTTTCGAAGTTTCTCATGGTGCATATGGGTTGAGCTGCGTTCTGCACTACTCTACGCTGTTTCATAAGTTTTCGAGGTATTTTCTTATTTTGTTGAGTTTTTAGAAGTTTCTCCTTGCGTTTATGGGTTGTGCTGAGTTCTAAACTAGTCTACGCTGTTTCAGATGTTTTTTTTAGTTATTTTATTACTTTTTTGAATTATTCGACGTTTCTCATGTTGCACATGTGTTGTACTGCGTTGCAAACTATTCTACGCTGTTTCAGAAATTTTCGACTTATTTTCTTCCTTTTTTGAGTTTTTAGAAGTTTCCCCTGGTGCCCATGGGTTGTGTTGAGTTCTACACTAGCCTACGCTGTTTCAGAAGTTTTCGAGTTATTATCTTATTTTGTTGAGTTTTTAGAAATTTCTCCAGGTGCCTATGGGTTGTGCTGAGTTCTAAACTATTCTACGCTGTTTCAGATGTTTTCTAGTTATTTTATTGCTTTTTTGAATTGTTCGACCTTTCTAATGTTGCATATGTGTTGTGCTGCGTTCTGAACTATTCTACGCTGTTTCAGATGTTTTCTCGTTATTTTATTACTTTTAAAAATTTTTCTCATGTTGCATATGTGTTGTGCTGCGTTCTAAACTGTGCTACGCTGTTTCAGATGTTTTCGAGTTATTTTATTACTTTGTTGAATTTTTCGACGTTGCTCATGCTGCATATGTGTTGCGCTGCGATCTACACTAGCCTCTGCTGTTTCAACAGATTTCGCGTTATTTTAATACTTTCTTCAGTTTTTCGATGTTTCTCATGGTGCTTATGGGTTGTGCTGCGTTCTACACTACTCTACGCTGTTTCAGAAGTTTTCGAGTTATTTTCTTATTTTGTTGAGTTTTTAGAAGTTTCTCCTGATGCCAATGGGTTGTGCTGAGTTCTAAAGTAGTCTACACTGTTTCACATGTTTTTTAGTTATTTTATTACTTTTTTGAATTATTCGACGTTTCTCATGTTGCACATGTGTTGTACTGCGTTGCAAACTATTCTACGCTGTTTCAGAAATTTTCGACTTATTTTCTTCCTTTTTTGAGTTTTTAGAAGTTTCCCCTGGTGCCCATGGGTTGTGTTGAGTTCTACACTAGCCTACGCTGTTTCAGAAGTTTTCGAGTTATTATCTTATTTTGTTTAGTTTTTAGAAATTTCTCCAGGTGCCTATGGGTTGTGCTGAGTTCTAAACTATTCTACGCTGTGTCAGATGTTTTCTAGTTATTTTATTGCTTTTTTGAATTGTTCGACCTTTCTAATGTTGCATATGTGTTGTGCTGCGTTCTAAACTATGCTACGCTGTTTCAGATGTTTTCGAGTTATTTTATTACTTTGTTGAATTTTTCGACGTTGCTCATGTTGCATATGTGTTGCGCTGCGATCTACACTAGCCTACGCTGTTTCAACAGATTTCGAGTTATTTTATTACTTTTTAAAATTTTTCTCATGTTGCATATGTGTTGTGCTGCATTGTAAACTAGCCTACGCTGTTTCAACAGATTTCGAGTTATTTTAATACTTTCTTGAGTTATTCGAACTTTCGCATGGTGCATATGGGTTGTGTTGCGTTCTACACTACTCTACGCTGTTTCAGAAGTTTTCGAGTTATTTTCTTATTTTGTTGAGTTTTTAGAAGTTTCTCCTGATGCCAATGGGTTGTGCTGAGTTCTAAACTAGTCTACGCTGTTTCAGATGTTTTTTAGTTTTTTATTACTTTTTTGAATTATTCGACGTTTCTCATGTTGCACATGTGTTGTACTGCGTTGCAAACTATTCTACGCTGTTTCAGAAATTTTCGACTTATTTTCTTACTTTTTTGAGTTTTTAGAAATTTCCCCTGGTGCCCATGGGTTGTGCTGAGTTCTACACTAGCCTACGCAGTTTCAACAGATTTCGAGTTATTTTAATACTCTCTTGAGTTTTTCGAAGTTTCTCATGGTGCATATGGGTTGAGCTGCGTTCTGCACTACTCTACGCTGTTTCATAAGTTTTCGAGGTATTTTCTTATTTTGTTGAGTTTTTAGAAGTTTCTCCTTGCGTTTATGGGTTGTGCTGAGTTCTAAACTAGTCTACGCTGTTTCAGATGTTTTTTTTAGTTATTTTATTACTTTTTTGAATTATTCGACGTTTCTCATGTTGCACATGTGTTGTACTGCGTTGCAAACTATTCTACGCTGTTTCAGAAATTTTCGACTTATTTTCTTCCTTTTTTGAGTTTTTAGAAGTTTCCCCTGGTGCCCATGGGTTGTGTTGAGTTCTACACTAGCCTACGCTGTTTCAGAAGTTTTCGAGTTATTATCTTATTTTGTTGAGTTTTTAGAAATTTCTCCAGGTGCCTATGGGTTGTGCTGAGTTCTAAACTATTCTACGCTGTTTCAGATGTTTTCTAGTTATTTTATTGCTTTTTTGAATTGTTCGACCTTTCTAATGTTGCATATGTGTTGTGCTGCGTTCTGAACTATTCTACGCTGTTTCAGATGTTTTCTCGTTATTTTATTACTTTTAAAAAATTTTCTCATGTTGCATATGTGTTGTGCTGCGTTCTAAACTGTGCTACGCTGTTTCAGATGTTTTTGAGTTATTTTATTACTTTGTTGAATTTTTCGACGTTGCTCATGTTGCATATGTGTTGCGCTGCGATCTACACTAGCCTCCGCTGTTTCAACAGATTTCACGTTATTTTAATACTTTCTTGAGTTTTTCGATGTTTCTCATGGTGCTTATGGGTTGTGCTGCGTTCTACACTACTCTACGCTGTTTCAGAAGTTTTCGAGTTATTTTCTTATTTTGTTGAGTTTTTAGAAGTTTCTCCTGGCGCTTATGGGTTGTGCTGAGTTCTAAACTATTCTACACTGTTTCAGATGTTTTCGAGTTATTTTATTACTTTGTTGAATTTTTCGACGTTGCTCATGTTGCATATGTGTTGCGCTGCGATCTACACTAGCCTACGCTGTTTCAACAGATTTCGAGTTATTTTATTACTTTTTTAAATTTTTCTCATGTTGCATATGTGTTGTGCTGCATTGTAAACTAGCCTACGCTGTTTCAACAGATTTCGAGTTATTTTAATACTTTCTTGAGTTATTCGAACTTTCGCATGGTGCATATGGGTTGTGTTGCGTTCTACACTACTCTACGCTGTTTCAGAAGTTTTCGAGTTATTTTCTTATTTTGTTGAGTTTTTAGAAGTTTCTCCAGGTGCCTATGGGTTGTGCTGAGTTCTAAACTATTCTACGCTGTTTCAGATGTTTTCTAGTTATTTTATTACTTTTTTGAATTATTCGACGTTTCTCATGTTGCACATGTGTTGTACTGCGTTGCAAACTATTCTACGCTGTTTCAGAAATTTTCGACTTATTTTCTTCCTTTTTTGAGTTTTTAGAAGTTTCCCCTGGTGCCCATGGGTTGTGTTGAGTTCTACACTAGCCTGCGCTGTTTCAGAAGTTTTCGAGTTATTATCTTATTTTGTTGAGTTTTTAGAAATTTCTCCAGGTGCCTATGGGTTGTGCTGAGTTCTAAACTATTCTACGCTGTTTCAGATGTTTTCTAGTTATTTTATTGCTTTTTTGAATTGTTCGACCTTTCTAATGTTGCATATGTGTTGTGCTGCGTTCTGAACTATTCTACGCTGTTTCAGATGTTTTCTCGTTATTTTATTACTTTTAAAAAATTTTCTCATGTTGCATATGTGTTGTGCTGCGTTCTAAACTGTGCTACGCTGTTTCAGATGTTTTCGAGTTATTTTATTACTTTGTTGAATTTTTCGACGTTGCTCATGTTGCATATGTGTTGCGCTGCGATCTACACTAGCCTCCGCTGTTTCAACAGATTTCACGTTATTTTAATACTTTCTTGAGTTTTTCGATGTTTCTCATGGTGCTTATGGGTTGTGCTGCGTTCTACACTACTCTACGCTGTTTCAGAAGTTTTCGAGTTATTTTCTTATTTTGTTGAGTTTTTATAAGTTTCTCCTGGCGCTTATGGGTTGTGCTCAGTTCTAAACTATTCTACGCTGTTTGAGATGTTTTCTAGTTATTTTATTACTTTTTAGAATTTTTCGACGTTTCTCATGTTGCACATGTGTTGTACTGCGTTGCAAACTATTCTACGCTGTTTCAGAAATTTTCGACTTATTTTCTTACTTTTTTGACTTTTTAGAAATTTCCCCTGGTGCCCATGGGTTGTGCTGAGTTCTACACTAGCCTACGCAGTTTCAACAGATTTCGAGTTATTTTAATACTTTCTTGAGTTTTTCGAAGTTTCTCATGATGCATATGGGTTGAGCTGCGTTCTGCACTACTCTACGCTGTTTCATAAGTTTTCGAGTTATTTTCTTATTTTGTTGAGTTTTTAGAAGTTTCTCCTTGCGTTTATGGGTTGTGCTGAGTTCTAAACTAGTCTACGCTGTTTCAGATGTTTTTTAGTTATTTTATTACTTTTTTGAATTATTCGACGTTTCTCATGTTGCACATGTGTTGTACTGCGTTGCAAACTATTCTACGCTGTTTCAGAAATTTTCGACTTATTTACTTCCTTTTTTGAGTTTTTAGAAGTTTCCCCTGGTGCCCATGGGTTGTGTTGAGTTCTACACTAGCCTACGCTGTTTCAGATGTTTTCGAGTTATTATCTTATTTTGTTTAGTTTTTAGAAATTTCTCCAGGTGCCTATGGGTTGTGCTGAGTTCTAAACTATTCTACGCTGTGTCAGATGTTTTCTAGTTATTTTATTGCTTTTTTGAATTGTTCGACCTTTCTAATGTTGCATATGTGTTGTGCTGCGTTCTGAACTATTCTACGCTGTTTCAGATGTTTTCTCGTTATTTTATTACTTTAAAAAATTTTTCTCATGTTGCATATGTGTTGTGCTGCGTTCTAAACTATGCTACGACGTTTCAGATGTTTTCGAGTTATTTTATTACTTTGTTGAATTTTTCGACGTTGCTCATGTTGCATATGTGTTGCGCTGCGATCTACACTAGCCTACGCTGTTTCAACAGATTTCGAGTTATTTTATTACTTTTTTAAATTTTTCTCATGTTGCATATGTGTTGTGCTGCATTGTAAACTAGCCTACGCTGTTTCAACAGATTTCGAGTTATTTTAATACTTTCTTGAGTTTTTCGAAGTTTCTCATGGTGCATATGGGTTGAGCTGCGTTCTACACTACTCTACGCTGTTTCAGAAGTTTTCGAGTTATTTTCTTATTTTGTTGAGTTTTTAGAAGTTTCTCCTGATGCCAATGGGTTGTGCTGAGTTCTAAACTAGTCTACGCTGTTTCAGATGTTTTTTAGTTTTTTATTACTTTTTTGAATTATTCGACGTTTCTCATGTTGCACATGTGTTGTACTGCGTTGCAAACTATTCTACGCTGTTTCAGAAATTTTCGACTTATTTTCTTACTTTTTTGAGTTTTTAGAAATTTCCCCTGGTGCCCATGGGTTGTGCTGAGTTCTACACTAGCCTACGCAGTTTCAACAGATTTCGAGTTATTTTAATACTCTCTTGAGTTTTTCGAAGTTTCTCATGGTGCATATGGGTTGAGCTGCGTTCTGCACTACTCTACGCTGTTTCATAAGTTTTCGAGGTATTTTCTTATTTTGTTGAGTTTTTAGAAGTTTCTCCTTGCGTTTATGGGTTGTGCTGAGTTCTAAACTAGTCTACGCTGTTTCAGATGTTTTTTTTAGTTATTTTATTACTTTTTTGAATTATTCGACGTTTCTCATGTTGCACATGTGTTGTACTGCGTTGCAAACTATTCTACGCTGTTTCAGAAATTTGCGACTTATTTTCTTCCTTTTTTGAGTTTTTAGAAGTTTCCCCTGGTGCCCATGGGTTGTGTTGAGTTCTACACTAGCCTACGCTGTTTCAGAAGTTTTCGAGTTATTATCTTATTTTGTTTAGTTTTTAGAAATTTCTCCAGGTGCCTATGGGTTGTGCTGAGTTCTAAACTATTCTACGCTGTTTCAGATGTTTTCTAGTTATTTTATTACTTTTTAAAATTTTTCTCATGTTGCATATGTGTTGTGCTGCGTTCTAAACTATGCTACGCTGTTTCAGATGTTTTCGAGTTATTTTATTACTTTGTTGAATTTTTCGACGTTGCTCATGTTGCATATGTGTTGCGCTGCGATCTACACTAGCCTACGCTGTTTCAACAGATTTCGCGTTATTTTAATACTTTCTTGAGTTTTTCGAAGTTTCTGATGGTGCATATGGGTTGAGCTTCGTTCTACACTACTCTACGCTGTTTCAGAAGTTTTCGAGTTATTATCTTATTTTATTGAGTTTTTAGAAGTTTCCCCAGGTGCCTATGGGTTGTGCTGAGTTCTAAACTATTCTACGCTGTTTCAGATGTTTTCTAGTTATTTTATTGCTTTTTTGAATTGTTCGACCTTTCTAATGTTGCATATGTGTTGTGCTGCGTTCTGAACTATTCTACTCTGTTTCAGATGTTTTCTCGTTATTTTATTACTTTTAAAAAATTTTCTCATGTTGCATATGTGTTGTGCTGCGTTCTAAACTATGCTACGCTGTTTCAGATGTTTTCGAGTTATTTTATTACTTTGTTGAATATTTCGACGTTGCTCATGTTGCATATGTGTTGCGCTGCGATCTACACTAGCCTACGCTGTTTCAACAGATTTCGAGTTATTTTAATACTTTCTTGAGTTTTTCGTAGTTTGTCATGGTGCATATGGGTTGAGCTGCGTTCTGCACTACTCTACGCTGTTTCAGAAGTTTTCGAGTTATTATCTTATTTTGTTGAGTTTTTAGAAATTTCTCCAGGTGCCTTTGGGTTGTGCTGAGTTCTAAACTATTCTACGCTGTTTCAGATGTTTTCTAGTTATTTTATTACTTTTTTGAATTGTTCGACCTTTCTAATGTTGCATATGTGTTGTGCTGCGTTCTGAACTATTCTACGCTGTTTCAGATGTTTTCTCGTTATTTTATTGCTTTAAAAATTTTTTCTCATGTTGCATATGTGTTGTGCTGCGTTCTGAACTATGCTACGCTGTTTCAGATGTTTTCGAGTTATTTTATTACTTTGTTGAATTTTTCGACGTTGCTCATGTTGCATATGTGTTGCGCTGCGATCTACACTAGCCTACGCTGTTTCAACAGATTTCGCGTTATTTTAATACTTTCTTGAGTTTTTCGAAGTTTCTCATGGTGCTTATGGGTTGTCCTGCGTTCTACACTACTCTACGCTGTTTCAGAAGTTTTCGTGTTATTTTCTTATTTTGTTGAGTTTTTAGAAGTTTCTCCTGGCGCTTATGGGTTATGCTGAGTTCTAAACTATTCTACGCTGTTTGAGATGTTTTCTAGTTATTTTATTACTTTTTTGAATTTTCGACGTTTCTCATGTTGCACATGTGTTGTGCTGCGTTGCAAACTATTCTACGCTGTTTGAGAAATTTTCGACTTATTTTCTTACTTTTTTGAGTTTTAGAAGTTTCCCCTGGTGCCCATGGGTTGTGCTGAGTTCTACACTAGCCTACGCAGCTTCAACAGATTTCGAGTTATTTTAATACTTTCTTGAGTTTTTCGAAGTTTCTCATGGTGCATATGGGTTGAGCTGCGTTCTACACTATTCTACGCTGTTTCAGACGTTTTCGAGTTATTTTCTTATTTTGTTGAGTTTTTAGACGTTTCTCCAGGTGCCTATGGGTTGTGCTGTGTTCTAAACTATTCTACGCTGTTTCAGATGTTTTCTCGTTATTTTATTACTTTTAAAATTTTTTCTCATGTTGCATATGTGTTGTGCTGCGTTCTAAACTATGCTACGCTGTTTCAGATGTTTTCGAGTTATTTTATTACTTTGTTGAATTTTTCGACGTTGCTCATGTTGCATATGTGTTGCGCTGCGATCTACACTAGCCTACGCTGGTTCAACAGATTTCGCGTTATTTTAATACTTTCTTGAGTTTTTCGAAGTTTCTCATGGTGCTTATGGGTTGTCCTGCGTTCTACACTACTCTACGCTGTTTCAGAAGTTTTCGAGTTATTTTCTTATTTTGTTGAGTTTTTAGAAGTTTCTCCTGGCGCTTATGGGTTATGCTGAGTTCTAAACTATTCTACACTGTTTGAGATATTTTCTAGTTATTTTATTACTTTTTTGAATTTTTCGACGTTTCTCATGTTGCACATGTGTTGTACTGCGTTGCAAACTATTCTACGCTGTTTGAGAAATTTTCGACTTATTTTCTTACTTTTTTGAGTTTTTAGAAGTTTCCCCTGGTGCCCATGGGTTGTGCTGAGTTCTACACTAGCCTACGCAGTTTCAACAGATTTCGAGTTATTTTAATACTTTCTTGAGTTTTTCGAAGTTTCTCATGGTGCATATGGGTTGAGCTGCGTTCTACACTACTCTACGCTGTTTCAGAAGTTTTCGTCTTATTTTCTTACTTTATTGAGTTTTTAGAAGTTTATCCTGGTGCCTATGGGTTGTGCTGAGTTCTCCACTAGCCTACGCTGTTTCAACAGATTTCGAGTTATTTTAATACTTTCTTGAGTTTTTCGCAGTTTCTCATGCTGCATATGGGTTGAGCTGCGTTCTACACTACTCTACGCTGTTTCAGAAGTTTTCGAGTTATTTTCTTATTTTGTTGAGTTTTTAGAAGTTTCTCCTGGCGCTTATAGGTTGTGCTGAGTTCTAAACTATTCTACGCTGTTTGAGATGTTTTCTGGTTATTTTATTACTTTTTTGAATTTTTCGACGTTTCTCATGTTGCACATGTGTTGTACTGCGTTGCAAACTATTCTACGCTGTTTCAGAAATTTTCGACTTATTTTCTTACTTTTTTGAGTTTTTAGAAGTTTCCCCTGGTGCCCATGGGTTGTGCTGAGTTCTACACTAGCCTACGCAGTTTCAACAGATTTCGAGTTATTTTAATACTTTCTTGAGTTTTTCGAAGTTTGTCATGCTGCATATGGGTTGAGCTGCGTTCTACACTCTTCTACGCTGTTTCAGAAGTTTTCGAGTTATTTTCTTATTTTGTTGAGTTTTCAGAAGTTTCTCCAGGTGCCTATGGGTTGTGCTGAGTTCTAAACTATTCTACGCTGTTTCAGATGTTTTCTAGTTATTTAAATACTTTCTTGAGTTTTTCGAAGTTTCTCATGGTGCATATGGGTTGAGCTGCGTTCTACACTATTCTACGCTGTTTCAGAAGTTTTCGAGTTATTTTCTTATTTTGTTGAGTTTTTAGAAGTTTCTCCAGGTGCCTATGGGTTGTGCTGAGTTCTAAACTATTCTACGCTGTTTCAGATGTTTTCTAGTTATTTTATTGCTTTTTTGAATTGTTCGGCCTTTCTAATGTTGCATATGTGTTGTGCTGCGTTCTGAACTATTCTACGCTGTTTCAGATGTTTTCTCGTTATTTTATTTCTTTAAAAAATTTTCTCATGTTGCATATGTGTTGTGCTGCGTTCTAAACTATGCTACGCTGTTTCAGATGTTTTCGAGTTATTTTATTACTTTGTTGAATTTTTCGACGTTGCTCATGTTGCATATGTGTTGCGCTGCGATCTACACTAGCCTACGCTGTTTCAACAGATTTCGAGTTATTTTATTACTTTTTTAAATTTTTCTCATGTTGCATATGTGTTGTGCTGCATTGTAAACTAGCCTACGCTGTTTCAACAGATTTCGAGTTATTTTATTACTTTTTTAAATTTTTCTCATGTTGCATATGTGTTGTGCTGCATTGTAAACTAGCCTACGCTGTTTCAACAGATTGCGAGTTATTTTAATACTTTCTTGAGTTATTCGAACTTTCGCATGGTGCATATGGGTTGTGTTGCGTTCTACACTACTCTACGCTGTTTCAGAAGTTTTCGAGTTATTTTCTTATTTTGTTGAGTGTTTAGAAGTTTCTCCTGATGCCAATGGGTTGTGCTGAGTTCTAAACTAGTCTACGCTGTTTCAGATTTTTCCGAGTTATTTTATTACTTTTTTGAATTATTCGACGTTTCTCATGTTGCACATGTGTTGTACTGCGTTGCAAACTATTCTACGCTGTTTCAGAAATTTTCGACTTATTTTCTTCCTTTGTTGAATTTTTAGAAGTTTCCCCTGGTGCCCATGGGTTGTGTTGAGTTATACACTAGCCTACGCTGTTTCAGAAGTTTTCGAGTTATTATCTTATTTTGTTTAGTTTTTAGAAATTTCTCCAGGTGCCTATGGGTTGTGCTGAGTTCTAAACTATTCTACGCTGTGTCAGATGTTTTCTAGTTATTTTATTGCTTTTTTGAATTGTTCGACCTTTCTAATGTTGCATATGTGTTGTGCTGCGTTCTGAACTATTCTACGCTGTTTCAGATGTTTTCTCGTTATTTTATTACTTTAAAATAATTTTCTCATGTTGCATATGTGTTGTGCTGCGTTGTAAACTGTGCTACGCTGTTTCAGATGTTTTCGAGTTATTTTATTACTTTGTTGAATTTTTCGACGTTGCTCATGTTGCATATGTGTTGCGCTGCGATCTACACTAGCCTACGCTGTTTCAACAGATTTCGAGTTATTTTATTACTTTTTTAAATTTTTCTCATGTTGCATATGTGTTGTGCTGCATTGTAAACTAGCCTACGCTGTTTCAACAGATTTCGAGTTATTTTAATACTTTCTTGAGTTATTCGAACTTTCGCATGGTGCATATGGGTTGTGTTGCGTTCTACACTACTCTACGCTGTTTCAGAAGTTTTCGAGTTATTTTCTTATTTTGTTGAGTTTTTAGAAGTTTCTCCTGATGCCAATGGGTTGTGCTGAGTTCTAAACTAGTCTACGCTGTTTCAGATGTTTTTTTAGTTATTTTATTACTTTTTTGAATTATTTTACGTTTCTCATGTTGTACTGCGTTGCAAAGTATTCTACGCTGTTTCAGAAATTTTCGACTTATTTTCTTCCTTTTATGAGTTTTTAGAAGTTTCCCCTGGTGCCCATGGGTTGTGTTGAGTTCTACACTAGCCTGCGCTGTTTCAGAAGTTTTCGAGTTATTATCTTATTTTGTTGAGTTTTTAGAAATTTCTCCAGGTGCCTATGGGTTGTGCTGAGTTCTAAACTATTCTACGCTGTTTCAGATGTTTTCTAGTTATTTTATTGCTTTTTTGAATTGTTCGACCTTTCTAATGTTGCATATGTGTTGTGCTGCGTTCTGAACTATTCTACTCTGTTTCAGATGTTTTCTCGTTATTTTATTACTTTTAAATTTTTTTCTCATGTTGCATATGTGTTGTGCTGCGTTCTAAACTATGCTACGCTGTTTCAGATGTTTTCGAGTTATTTTATTACTTTGTTGAATTTTTCGACGTTGCTCATGTTGCATATGTGTTGCGCTGCGATCTACACTAGCCTACGCTGTTTCAACAGATTTCGAGTTATTTTAATACTTTCTTGAGTTTTTCGAAGTTTCTCATGGTGCATATGGGTTGAGCTGCGTTCTACACTATTCTACGCTGTCTCAGAAGTTTTCGAGTTATTTTCTTATTTTGTTCAGTTTTTAGAAGTTTCTCCAGGTGCCTATGGGTTGTGCTGAGTTCTAAACTATTCTACGCTGTTTCAGATGTTTTCTAGTTATTTTATTACTTTTTAAAATTTTTCTCATGTTGCATATGTGTTGTGCTGCGTTCTAAACTATGCTACGCTGTTTCAGATGTTTTCGAGTTATTTTATTACTTTGTTGAATTTTGCGACGTTGCTCATGTTGCATGTTGCGCTGCGATCTACACTAGCCTACGCTGTTTCAACAGATTTCGCGTTATTTTAATACTTTCTTGAGTTTTTCGAAGTTTCTCATGGTGCTTATGGGTTGTGCTGCGTTCTACACTACTGTACGCTGTTTCATAAGTTTTCGAGTTATTTTCTTATTTTGTTGAGTTTTTAGAAGTTTCTCCTGGCGCTTATGGGTTGTGCTGAGTTCTAAACTATTCTACGCTGTTTCAGAGGTTTTCGATTTATTTTATTACTTTGTTGAATTTTTCTACGTTTCTCATGTTGCATATGTGTTGTGCTGCGTTCTACACTACTCTACGCTGTTTCAGAAGTTTTCGAGTTATTTTCTTATTTTGTTGAGTTTTTAGAAGTTTCTCCTGGCGCTTATGGGTTGTGCTGAGTTCTTAACTATTCTACGCTGTTTGAGATGTTTTCTAGTTATTTTATTACTTTTTAGAATTTTTCGACGTTTCTCATGTTGCACATGTGTTGTACTGCGTTGCAAACTATTCTACGCTGTTTCAGAAATTTTCGACTTATTTTCTTACTTTTTTGAGTTTTTAGAAATTTCCCCTGGTGCCCATGGGTTGTGCTGAGTTCTACACTAGCCTACGCAGTTTCAACAGATTTCGAGTTATTTTAATACTCTCTTGAGTTTTTCGAAGTTTCTCATGGTGCATATGGGTTGAGCTGCGTTCTGCACTACTCTACGCTGTTTCATAAGTTTTCGAGGTATTTTCTTATTTTGTTGAGTTTTTAGAAGTTTCTCCTTGCGTTTATGGGTTGTGCTGAGTTCTAAACTAGTCTACGCTGTTTCAGATGTTTTTTTTAGTTATTTTATTACTTTTTTGAATTATTCGACGTTTCTCATGTTGCACATGTGTTGTACTGCGTTGCAAACTATTCTACGCTGTTTCAGAAATGTTCGACTTATTTTCTTCCTTTTTTGAGTTTTTAGAAGTTTCCCCTGGTGCCCATGGGTTGTGTTGAGTTCTACACTAGCCTACGCTGTTTCAGAAGTTTTCGAGTTATTATCTTATTTTGTTGAGTTTTTAGAAATTTCTCCAGGTGCCTATGGGTTGTGCTGAGTTCTAAACTATTCTACGCTGTTTCAGATGTTTTCTAGTTATTTTATTGCTTTTTTGAATTGTTCGACCTTTCTAATGTTGCATATGTGTTGTGCTGCGTTCTGAACTATTCTACGCTGTTTCAGATGTTTTCTCGTTATTTTATTACTTTTAAAAATTCTTCTCATGTTGCATATGTGTTGTGCTGCGTTCTAAACTATGCTACGCTGTTTCAGATGTTTTCGAGTTATTTTATTACTTTGTTGAATTTTGCGACGTTGCTCATGGTGCTTATGGGTTGTGCTGCGTTCTGCACTACTGTACGCTGTTTCAGAAGTTTTAGAGTTATTTTCTTATTTTGTTGAGTTTTTAGAAGTTTCCCCAGGTACCTATGGGTTGTGCTGAGTTATAAACTATTCTACGCTGTTTCAGATGTTTACTAGTTATCTTATTACTTTTTTGAATTTTTCGACGTTTCTAATGTTGCATATGTGTTGTGCTGCGTTCTGAACTATTCGCTGTTTCAGATATTTTCTAGTTAATTTCTTACTTTGTTTAATTTTTCTCATGTTGCAAATGTGTTGCGCTGCGTTCTACACTAGCCTACGCAGTTTCAACAGATTTCGAGTTATTTTAATACTTTCTTGAGTTTTTCGAAGTTTCTGATGGTGCATATGGGTTGAGCTGCGTTCTACACTATTCTACGCTGTTTCAGAAGTTTTCGAGTTATTTTCTTATTTTGTTGAGTTTTTAGAAGTTTCTCCTGGCGCTTATGGGTTGTGCTGAGTTCTAAACTATTCTGCGCTGTTTCAGATGTTTTCTAGTTATTTTATTACTTTTTTGAATTTTTCGACGTTTCTCATGTTGCACATGTGTTGTACTGCGTTGCAAACTATTCTACGCTGTTTCAGAAATTTTCGACTTATTTTCTTACTTTTTTGAGTTTTTAGAAATTTCCCCTGGTGCCCATGGGTTGTGCTGAGTTCTACACTAGCCTACGCAGTTTCAACAGATTTCGAGTTATTTTAATACTCTCTTGAGTTTTTCGAAGTTTCTCATGGTGCATATGGTTTGAGCTGCGTTCTGCACTACTCTACGCTGTTTCATAAGTTTTCGAGGTATTTTCTTATTTTGTTGAGTTTTTAGAAGTTTCTCCTTGCGTTTATGGGTTGTGCTGAGTTCTAAACTAGTCTACGCTGTTTCAGATGTTTTTTTTAGTTATTTTATTACTTTTTTGAATTATTCGACGTTTCTCATGTTGCACATGTGTTGTACTGCGTTGCAAACTATTCTACGCTGTTTCAGAAATTTTCGACTTATTTTCTTCCTTTTTTGAGTTTTTAGAAGTTTCCCCTGGTGCCCATGGGTTGTGTTGAGTTCTACACTAGCCTACGCTGTTTCAGAAGTTTTCGAGTTATTATCTTATTTTGTTGAGTTTTTAGAAATTTCTCCAGGTGCCTATGGGTTGTGCTGAGTTCTAAACTATTCTACTCTGTTTCAGATGTTTTCTCGTTATTTTATTACTTTTAAAATTTTTTCTCATGTTGCATATGTGTTGTGCTGCGTTCTAAACTATGCTACGCTGTTTCAGATGTTTTCGAGTTATTTTATTACTTTGTTGAATTTTTCGACGTTGCTCATGTTGCATATGTGTTGCGCTGCGATCTACACTAGCCTACGCTGTTTCAACAGATTTCGAGTTATTTTAATACTTTCTTGAGTTTTTCGAAGTTTCTCATGGTGCATATGGGTTGAGCTGCGTTCTACACTATTCTACGCTGTCTCAGAAGTTTTCGAGTTATTTTCTTATTTTGTTCAGTTTTTAGAAGTTTCTCCAGGTGCCTATGGGTTGTGCTGAGTTCTAAACTATTCTACGCTGTTTCAGATGTTTTCTAGTTATTTTATTACTTTTTAAAATTTTTCTCATGTTGCATATGTGTTGTGCTGCGTTCTAAACTATGCTACGCTGTTTCAGATGTTTTCGAGTTATTTTATTACTTTGTTGAATTTTGCGACGTTGCTCATGTTGCATGTTGCGCTGCGATCTACACTAGCCTACGCTGTTTCAACAGATTTCGCGTTATTTTAATACTTTCTTGAGTTTTTCGAAGTTTCTCATGGTGCTTATGGGTTGTGCTGCGTTCTACACTACTGTACGCTGTTTCATAAGTTTTCGAGTTATTTTCTTATTTTGTTGAGTTTTTAGAAGTTTCTCCTGGCGCTTATGGGTTGTGCTGAGTTCTAAACTATTCTACGCTGTTTCAGAGGTTTTCGATTTATTTTATTACTTTGTTGAATTTTTCTACGTTTCTCATGTTGCATATGTGTTGTGCTGCGTTCTACACTACTCTACGCTGTTTCAGAAGTTTTCGAGTTATTTTCTTATTTTGTTGAGTTTTTAGAAGTTTCTCCTGGCGCTTATGGGTTGTGCTGAGTTCTTAACTATTCTACGCTGTTTGAGATGTTTTCTAGTTATTTTATTACTTTTTAGAATTTTTCGACGTTTCTCATGTTGCACATGTGTTGTACTGCGTTGCAAACTATTCTACGCTGTTTCAGAAATTTTCGACTTATTTTCTTACTTTTTTGAGTTTTTAGAAATTTCCCCTGGTGCCCATGGGTTGTGCTGAGTTCTACACTAGCCTACGCAGTTTCAACAGATTTCGAGTTATTTTAATACTCTCTTGAGTTTTTCGAAGTTTCTCATGGTGCATATGGGTTGAGCTGCGTTCTGCACTACTCTACGCTGTTTCATAAGTTTTCGAGGTATTTTCTTATTTTGTTGAGTTTTTAGAAGTTTCTCCTTGCGTTTATGGGTTGTGCTGAGTTCTAAACTAGTCTACGCTGTTTCAGATGTTTTTTTTAGTTATTTTATTACTTTTTTGAATTATTCGACGTTTCTCATGTTGCACATGTGTTGTACTGCGTTGCAAACTATTCTACGCTGTTTCAGAAATTTTCGACTTATTTTCTTCCTTTTTTGAGTTTTTAGAAGTTTCCCCTGGTGCCCATGGGTTGTGTTGAGTTCTACACTAGCCTACGCTGTTTCAGAAGTTTTCGAGTTATTATCTTATTTTGTTGAGTTTTTAGAAATTTCTCCAGGTGCCTATGGGTTGTGCTGAGTTCTAAACTATTCTACGCTGTTTCAGATGTTTTCTAGTTATTTTATTGCTTTTTTGAATTGTTCGACCTTTCTAATGTTGCATATGTGTTGTGCTGCGTTCTGAACTATTCTACGCTGTTTCAGATGTTTTCTCGTTATTTTATTACTTTTAAAAATTTTTCTCATGTTGCATATGTGTTGTGCTGCGTTCTAAACTGTGCTACGCTGTTTCAGATGTTTTCGAGTTATTTTATTACTTTGTTGAATTTTTCGACGTTGCTCATGTTGCATATGTGTTGCGCTGCGATCTACACAAGCCTCCGCTGTTTCAACAGATTTCACGTTATTTTAATACTTTCTTGAGTTTTTCGATGTTTCTCATGGTGCTTATGGGTTGTGCTGCGTTCTACACTACTCTACGCTGTTTCAGAAGTTTTCGAGTTATTTTCTTATTTTGTTGAGTTTTTAGAAATTTCTCCAGGTGCCTATGGGTTGTGCTGAGTTCTAAACTATTCTACGCTGTGTCAGATATTTTCTAGTTATTTTATTGCTTTTTTGAATTGTTCGACCTTTCTAATGTTGCATATGTGTTGTGCTGCGTTCGGAACTATTCTACGCTGTTTCAGATGTTTTCTCGTTATTTTATTACTTTGTTGAATTTTTCGACGTTGCTCATGTTGCATATGTGTTGCGCTGCGATCTACACTAGCCTACGCTGTTTCAACAGATTTCGAGTTATTTTATTACTTTTTTAAATTTTTCTCATGTTGCATATGTGTTGTGCTGCATTGTAAACTAGCCTACGCTGTTTCAACAGATTTCGAGTTATTTTAATACTTTCTTGAGTTATTCGAACTTTCGCATGGTGCATATGGGTTGTGTTGCGTTCTACACTACTCTACGCTGTTTCAGAAGTTTTCGAGTTATTTTCTTATTTTGTTATTTTGTTGAGTTTTTAGAAGTTTCTCCAGGTGCCTATGGGTTGTGCTGAGTTCTAAACTATTCTACGCTGTTTCAGATGTTTTCTAGTTATTTAAATACTTTCTTGAGTTTTTCGAAGTTTCTCATGGTGCATATGGGTTGAGCTGCGTTCTACACTATTCTACGCTGTTTCAGAAGTTTTCGAGTTATTTTCTTATTTTGTTGAGTTTTTAGAAGTTTCTCCAGGTGCCTATGGGTTGTGCTGAGTTATAAACTATTCTACGCTGTTTCAGATGTTTACTAGTTATCTTATTACTTTTTTGAATTTTTCGACGTTTCTAATGTTGCATATGTGTTGTGCTGCGTTCTGAACTATTCGCTGTTTCAGATATTTTCTAGTTAATTTCTTACTTTGTTTAATTTTTCTCATGTTGCAAATGTGTTGCGCTGCGTTCTACACTAGCCTACGCAGTTTCAACAGATTTCGAGTTATTTTAATACTTTCTTGAGTTTTTCGAAGTTTCTGATGGTGCATATGGGTTGAGCTGCGTTCTAAACTATTCTACGCTGTTTCAGAAGTTTTCGAGTTATTTTCTTATTTTGTTCAGTTTTTAGAAGTTTCTCCAGGTGCCTATGGGTTGTGCTGAGTTCTAAGCTACTCTACGCTGTTTGAGATGTTTTCTAGTTATTTTATTACTTTTTAGAATTTTTCGACGTTTCTCATGTTGCACATGTGTTGTACTGCGTTGCAAACTATTCTACGCTGTTTCAGAAATTTTCGACTTATTTTCTTACTTTTTTGAGTTTTTAGAAATTTCCCCTGGTGCCCATGGGTTGTGCTGAGTTCTACACTAGCCTACGCAGTTTCAACAGATTTCGAGTTATTTTAATACTCTCTTGAGTTTTTCGAAGTTTCTCATGGTGCATATGGGTTGAGCTGCGTTCTGCACTACTCTACGCTGTTTCATAAGTTTTCGAGGTATTTTCTTATTTTGTTGAGTTTTTAGAAGTTTCTCCTTGCGTTTATGGGTTGTGCTGAGTTCTAAACTAGTCTACGCTGTTTCAGATGTTTTTTTTAGTTATTTTATTACTTTTTTGAATTATTCGACGTTTCTCATGTTGCACATGTGTTGTACTGCGTTGCAAACTATTCTACGCTGTTTCAGAAATTTTCGACTTATTTTCTTCCTTTTTTGAGTTTTTAGAAGTTTCCCCTGGTGCCCATGGGTTGTGTTGAGTTCTACACTAGCCTACGCTGTTTCAGAAGTTTTCGAGTTATTATCTTATTTTGTTGAGTTTTTAGAAATTTCTCCAGGTGCCTATGGGTTGTGCTGAGTTCTAAACTATTCTACGCTGTTTCAGATGTTTTCTAGTTATTTTATTGCTTTTTTGAATTGTTCGACCTTTCTAATGTTGCATATGTGTTGTGCTGCGTTCTGAACTATTCTACGCTGTTTCAGATGTTTTCTCGTTATTTTATTACTTTTAAAAATTTTTCTCATGTTGCATATGTGTTGTGCTGCGTTCTAAACTGTGCTACGCTGTTTCAGATGTTTTCGAGTTATTTTATTACTTTGTTGAATTTTTCGACGTTGCTCATGTTGCATATGTGTTGCGCTGCGATCTACACAAGCCTCCGCTGTTTCAACAGATTTCACGTTATTTTAATACTTTCTTGAGTTTTTCGATGTTTCTCATGGTGCTTATGGGTTGTGCTGCGTTCTACACTACTCTACGCTGTTTCAGAAGTTTTCGAGTTATTTTCTTATTTTGTTGAGTTTTTAGAAATTTCTCCAGGTGCCTATGGGTTGTGCTGAGTTCTAAACTATTCTACGCTGTGTCAGATATTTTCTAGTTATTTTATTGCTTTTTTGAATTGTTCGACCTTTCTAATGTTGCATATGTGTTGTGCTGCGTTCGGAACTATTCTACGCTGTTTCAGATGTTTTCTCGTTATTTTATTACTTTGTTGAATTTTTCGACGTTGCTCATGTTGCATATGTGTTGCGCTGCGATCTACACTAGCCTACGCTGTTTCAACAGATTTCGAGTTATTTTATTACTTTTTTAAATTTTTCTCATGTTGCATATGTGTTGTGCTGCATTGTAAACTAGCCTACGCTGTTTCAACAGATTTCGAGTTATTTTAATACTTTCTTGAGTTATTCGAACTTTCGCATGGTGCATATGGGTTGTGTTGCGTTCTACACTACTCTACGCTGTTTCAGAAGTTTTCGAGTTATTTTCTTATTTTGTTATTTTGTTGAGTTTTTAGAAGTTTCTCCAGGTGCCTATGGGTTGTGCTGAGTTCTAAACTATTCTACGCTGTTTCAGATGTTTTCTAGTTATTTAAATACTTTCTTGAGTTTTTCGAAGTTTCTCATGGTGCATATGGGTTGAGCTGCGTTCTACACTATTCTACGCTGTTTCAGAAGTTTTCGAGTTATTTTCTTATTTTGTTGAGTTTTTAGAAGTTTCTCCAGGTGCCTATGGGTTGTGCTGAGTTATAAACTATTCTACGCTGTTTCAGATGTTTACTAGTTATCTTATTACTTTTTTGAATTTTTCGACGTTTCTAATGTTGCATATGTGTTGTGCTGCGTTCTGAACTATTCGCTGTTTCAGATATTTTCTAGTTAATTTCTTACTTTGTTTAATTTTTCTCATGTTGCAAATGTGTTGCGCTGCGTTCTACACTAGCCTACGCAGTTTCAACAGATTTCGAGTTATTTTAATACTTTCTTGAGTTTTTCGAAGTTTCTGATGGTGCATATGGGTTGAGCTGCGTTCTAAACTATTCTACGCTGTTTCAGAAGTTTTCGAGTTATTTTCTTATTTTGTTCAGTTTTTAGAAGTTTCTCCAGGTGCCTATGGGTTGTGCTGAGTTCTAAGCTACTCTACGCTGTTTCAGATGTTTTCTAGTTATTTTATTACTTTTTTAAATTTTTCTCATGTTGCATATGTGTTGTGCTGCGTTCTAAACTATGCTACGCTGTTTCAGATGTTTTCGAGTTATTTTATTACTTTGTTGAATTTTGCGACGTTGCTCATGGTGCTTATGGGTTGTGCTGCGTTCTGCACTACTGTACGCTGTTTCAGAAGTTTTAGAGTTATTTTCTTATTTTGTTGAGTTTTTAGAAGTTTCCCCAGGTACCTATGGGTTGTGCTGAGTTATAAACTATTCTACGCTGTTTCAGATGTTTACTAGTTATCTTATTACTTTTTTGAATTTTTCGACGTTTCTAATGTTGCATATGTGTTGTGCTGCGTTCTGAACTATTCGCTGTTTCAGATATTTTCTAGTTAATTTCTTACTTTGTTTAATTTTTCTCATGTTGCAAATGTGTTGCGCTGCGTTCTACACTAGCCTACGCAGTTTCAACAGATTTCGAGTTATTTTAATACTTTCTTGAGTTTTTCGAAGTTTCTGATGGTGCATATGGGTTGAGCTGCGTTCTACACTATTCTACGCTGTTTCAGAAGTTTTCGAGTTATTTTCTTATTTTGTTCAGTTTTTAGAAGTTTCTCCAGGTGCCTATGGGTTGTGCTGAGTTCTAAACTATTCTACGCTGTTTCAGATGTTTTCTAGTTATTTTATTACTTTTTAAAATTTTTCTCATGTTGCATATGTGTTGTGCTGCGTTCTAAACTATGCTACGCTGTTTCAGATGTTTTCGAGTTATTTTATTACTTTGTTGAATTTTGCGACGTTGCTCATGTTGCATGTTGCGCTGCGATCTACACTAGCCTACGCTGTTTCAACAGATTTCGCGTTATTTTAATACTTTCTTGAGTTTTTCGAAGTTTCTCATGGTGCTTATGGGTTGTGCTGCGTTCTACACTACTGTACGCTGTTTCATAAGTTTTCGAGTTATTTTCTTATTTTGTTGAGTTTTTAGAAGTTTCTCCTGGCGCTTATGGGTTGTGCTGAGTTCTAAACTATTCTACGCTGTTTCAGAGGTTTTCGATTTATTTTATTACTTTGTTGAATTTTTCTACGTTTCTCATGTTGCATATGTGTTGTGCTGCGTTCTACACTACTCTACGCTGTTTCAGAAGTTTTCGAGTTATTTTCTTATTTTGTTGAGTTTTTAGAAGTTTCTCCTGGCGCTTATGGGTTGTGCTGAGTTCTTAACTATTCTACGCTGTTTGAGATGTTTTCTAGTTATTTTATTACTTTTTAGAATTTTTCGACGTTTCTCATGTTGCACATGTGTTGTACTGCGTTGCAAACTATTCTACGCTGTTTCAGAAATTTTCGACTTATTTTCTTACTTTTTTGAGTTTTTAGAAATTTCCCCTGGTGCCCATGGGTTGTGCTGAGTTCTACACTAGCCTACGCAGTTTCAACAGATTTCGAGTTATTTTAATACTCTCTTGAGTTTTTCGAAGTTTCTCATGGTGCATATGGGTTGAGCTGCGTTCTGCACTACTCTACGCTGTTTCATAAGTTTTCGAGGTATTTTCTTATTTTGTTGAGTTTTTAGAAGTTTCTCCTTGCGTTTATGGGTTGTGCTGAGTTCTAAACTAGTCTACGCTGTTTCAGATGTTTTTTTTAGTTATTTTATTACTTTTTTGAATTATTCGACGTTTCTCATGTTGCACATGTGTTGTACTGCGTTGCAAACTATTCTACGCTGTTTCAGAAATTTTCGACTTATTTTCTTCCTTTTTTGAGTTTTTAGAAGTTTCCCCTGGTGCCCATGGGTTGTGTTGAGTTCTACACTAGCCTACGCTGTTTCAGAAGTTTTCGAGTTATTATCTTATTTTGTTGAGTTTTTAGAAATTTCTCCAGGTGCCTATGGGTTGTGCTGAGTTCTAAACTATTCTACGCTGTTTCAGATGTTTTCTAGTTATTTTATTGCTTTTTTGAATTGTTCGACCTTTCTAATGTTGCATATGTGTTGTGCTGCGTTCTGAACTATTCTACGCTGTTTCAGATGTTTTCTCGTTATTTTATTACTTTTAAAATTTTTTCTCATGTTGCATATGTGTTGTGCTGCGTTCTAAACTGTGCTACGCTGTTTCAGATGTTTTCGAGTTATTTTATTACTTTGTTGAATTTTTCGACGTTGCTCATGTTGCATATGTGTTGCGCTGCGATCTACACAAGCCTCCGCTGTTTCAACAGATTTCACGTTATTTTAATACTTTCTTGAGTTTTTCGATGTTTCTCATGGTGCTTATGGGTTGTGCTGCGTTCTACACTACTCTACGCTGTTTCAGAAGTTTTCGAGTTATTTTCTTATTTTGTTGAGTTTTTAGAAATTTCTCCAGGTGCCTATGGGTTGTGCTGAGTTCTAAACTATTCTACGCTGTGTCAGATATTTTCTAGTTATTTTATTGCTTTTTTGAATTGTTCGACCTTTCTAATGTTGCATATGTGTTGTGCTGCGTTCGGAACTATTCTACGCTGTTTCAGATGTTTTCTCGTTATTTTATTACTTTGTTGAATTTTTCGACGTTGCTCATGTTGCATATGTGTTGCGCTGCGATCTACACTAGCCTACGCTGTTTCAACAGATTTCGAGTTATTTTATTACTTTTTTAAATTTTTCTCATGTTGCATATGTGTTGTGCTGCATTGTAAACTAGCCTACGCTGTTTCAACAGATTTCGAGTTATTTTAATACTTTCTTGAGTTATTCGAACTTTCGCATGGTGCATATGGGTTGTGTTGCGTTCTACACTACTCTACGCTGTTTCAGAAGTTTTCGAGTTATTTTCTTATTTTGTTATTTTGTTGAGTTTTTAGAAGTTTCTCCAGGTGCCTATGGGTTGTGCTGAGTTCTAAACTATTCTACGCTGTTTCAGATGTTTTCTAGTTATTTAAATACTTTCTTGAGTTTTTCGAAGTTTCTCATGGTGCATATGGGTTGAGCTGCGTTCTACACTATTCTACGCTGTTTCAGAAGTTTTCGAGTTATTTTCTTATTTTGTTGAGTTTTTAGAAGTTTCTCCAGGTGCCTATGGGTTGTGCTGAGTTATAAACTATTCTACGCTGTTTCAGATGTTTACTAGTTATCTTATTACTTTTTTGAATTTTTCGACGTTTCTAATGTTGCATATGTGTTGTGCTGCGTTCTGAACTATTCGCTGTTTCAGATATTTTCTAGTTAATTTCTTACTTTGTTTAATTTTTCTCATGTTGCAAATGTGTTGCGCTGCGTTCTACACTAGCCTACGCAGTTTCAACAGATTTCGAGTTATTTTAATACTTTCTTGAGTTTTTCGAAGTTTCTGATGGTGCATATGGGTTGAGCTGCGTTCTAAACTATTCTACGCTGTTTCAGAAGTTTTCGAGTTATTTTCTTATTTTGTTCAGTTTTTAGAAGTTTCTCCAGGTGCCTATGGGTTGTGCTGAGTTCTAAGCTACTCTACGCTGTTTCAGATGTTTTCTAGTTATTTTATTACTTTTTTAAATTTTTCTCATGTTGCATATGTGTTGTGCTGCGTTCTAAACTATGCTACGCTGTTTCAGATGTTTTCGAGTTATTTTATTACTTTGTTGAATTTTGCGACGTTGCTCATGGTGCTTATGGGTTGTGCTGCGTTCTGCACTACTGTACGCTGTTTCAGAAGTTTTAGAGTTATTTTCTTATTTTGTTGAGTTTTTAGAAGTTTCCCCAGGTACCTATGGGTTGTGCTGAGTTATAAACTATTCTACGCTGTTTCAGATGTTTACTAGTTATCTTATTACTTTTTTGAATTTTTCGACGTTTCTAATGTTGCATATGTGTTGTGCTGCGTTCTGAACTATTCGCTGTTTCAGATATTTTCTAGTTAATTTCTTACTTTGTTTAATTTTTCTCATGTTGCAAATGTGTTGCGCTGCGTTCTACACTAGCCTACGCAGTTTCAACAGATTTCGAGTTATTTTAATACTTTCTTGAGTTTTTCGAAGTTTCTGATGGTGCATATGGGTTGAGCTGCGTTCTACACTATTCTACGCTGTTTCAGAAGTTTTCGAGTTATTTTCTTATTTTGTTGAGTTTTTAGAAGTTTCTCCTGGCGCTTATGGGTTGTGCTGAGTTCTAAACTATTCTGCGCTGTTTCAGATGTTTTCTAGTTATTTTATTACTTTTTTGAATTTTTCGACGTTTCTCATGTTGCAAATGTGTTGTATTGCGTTGCAAACTATTCTACGCTGTCTCAGAAGTTTTCGAGTTATTTTCTTATTTTGTTCAGTTTTTAGACGTTTCTCCAGGTGCCTATGGGTTGTGCTGAGTTCTAAGCTACTCTACGCTGTTTCAGATGTTTTCTAGTTATTTTATTACTTTTTTAAATTTTTCTCATGTTGCATATGTGTTGTGCTGCGTTCTAAACTATGCTACGCTGTTTCAGATGTTTTCGAGTTATTTTATTACTTTGTTGAATTTTGCGACGTTGCTCATGGTGCTTATGGGTTGTGCTGCGTTCTGCACTACTGTACGCTGTTTCAGAAGTTTTAGAGTTATTTTCTTATTTTGTTGAGTTTTTAGAAGTTTCCCCAGGTACCTATGGGTTGTGCTGAGTTATAAACTATTCTACGCTGTTTCAGATGTTTACTAGTTATCTTATTACTTTTTTGAATTTTTCGACGTTTCTAATGTTGCATATGTGTTGTGCTGCGTTCTGAACTATTCGCTGTTTCAGATATTTTCTAGTTAATTTCTTACTTTGTTTAATTTTTCTCATGTTGCAAATGTGTTGCGCTGCGTTCTACACTAGCCTACGCAGTTTCAACAGATTTCGAGTTATTTTAATACTTTCTTGAGTTTTTCGAAGTTTCTGATGGTGCATATGGGTTGAGCTTCGTTCTACACTACTCTACGCTGTTTCAGAAGTTTTCGAGTTATTTTCTTATTTTGTTGAGTTTTTAGAAGTTTCCCCAGGTGCCTATGGGTTGTGCTTAGTTATAAACTATTCTACGCTGTTTCAGATGTTTTCTAGTTATCTTGTTACTTTTTTGAATTTTCGACGTTTCTCATGTTGCATATGTGTTGTGCTGCGATCTAAACTAGCCTTCGCTGTTTCAACAGATTTCGCGTTATTTTAATACTTTCTTGAGTTTTTCGAAGTTTCTCATGGTGCTTATGGGTTGTGCTGAGTTCTAAACTATTCTACGCTGTTTCAGAGGTTTTCGATTTATTTTATTACTTTGTTGAATTTTTCTACGTTTCTCATGCTGCATATGGGTTGAGCTGCGTTCTACACTATTCTGCGCTGTTTCAGAAGTTTTCGAGTTATTTTCTTATTTTGTTGAGTTTTTAGAAGTTTCTCCAGGTGCCGATGGGTTGTGCTGAGTTCTAAACTATTCTACGCTGTTTCAGATGTTTTCTAGTTATTTAAATACTTTCTTGAGTTTTTCGAAGTTTCTCATGGTGCATATGGGTTGAGCTGCGTTCTACACTATTCTACGCTGTTTCAGAAGTTTTCGAGTTATTTTCTTATTTTGTTGAGTTTTTAGAAGTTTCTCCAGGTGCCTATGGGTTGTGCTGAGTTCTGAACTATTCTACGCTGTTTCAGAAGTTTTCGAGTTATTTTCTTATTTTGTTGAGTTTTTAGAAGTTTCTCCAGGTGCCTATGGGTTGTGCTGCGTTGTAAACTATACTACGCTGTTTCAGATGTTTTCGAGTTATTTTATTACTTTGTTGAATTTTTCGACGTTGCTCATGTTGCAAATGAGTTGCGCTGCGCTCTACACTAGCCTTCGCTGTTTCAACAGATTTCGCGTTATTTTAATACTTTCTTGAGTTTTTCGAAGTTTCTTATGGGTTGTGCTGCGTTCTACACTACTCTACGCTGTTTCAGAAGTTTTCGAGTTATTTTCTTATTTTGTTGTGCTGAGTTCTAAACTATTCTACGCTGTTTCAGATGTTTTCTAGTTATTTTATTACTTTTTTAAATTTTTCTCATGTTGCATATGTGTTGTGCTGCGTTGTAAACTATACTACGCTGTTTCAGATGTTTTCGAGTTATTTTATTACTTTGTTGAATTTTTCGACGTTGCTCATGTTGCATATGTGTTGCGCTGCGATCTAAACTAGCCTTCGCTGTTTCAACAGATTTCGCGTTATTTTAATACTTTCTTGAGTTTTTCGAAGTTTCTCATGGTGCTTATGGGTTGTGCTGCGTTCTACACTACTCTACGCTGTTTCATAAGTTTTCGAGTTATTTTCTTATTTTGTTGAGTTTTTAGAAGTTTCTCCTGGCGCTTATGGGTTGTGCCGAGTTCTAAACTATTCTACGCTGTTTCAGATGTTTTTTAGTTATTTTATTACTTTTTTGAATTATTCGACGTTTCTCATGTTGCACATGTGTTGTACTGCGATGCAAACTATTCTATGCTGTTTCAGAAATTTTCGACTTATTTTCTTACTTTTTTGAGTTTTTAGATGTTTTCCCGGATGCCTATGGGTTGTGTAGAGTTCTACACTAGCCTACGCAGTTTCAACAGATTTCGAGTTAATTTAATACTTTCTTGAGTTATTCGAACTTTCGCATGGTGTATATGGGTTGTGTTGCGTTCTACACTACTCTACGCTGTTTCAGAAGTTTTCGAGTTATTTTCTTATTTTGTTGAGTTTTTAGAAGTTTCTCCTGATGCCAATGGGTTGTGCTGAGTTCTAAACTAGTCTACGCTGTTTCAGATGTTTTTTAGTTATTTTATTACTTTATTGAATTATTCGACGTTTCTCATGTTGCACATGTGTTGTACTGCGTTGCAAACTATTCTACGCTGTTTCAGAAATTTTCGACTTATTTTCTTCCTTTTTTGAGTTTTTAGAAGTTTCCCCTGGTGCCCATGGGTTGTGTTGAGTTCTACACTAGCCTACGCTGTTTCAACAGATTTCGAGTTATTTTAATACTTTCTTGAGTTTTTCGAAGTTTCTCATGGTGCATATGGGTTGAGCTGCGTTCTGCACTACTCTACGCTGTTTCATAAGTTTTCGAGTTATTTTCTTATTTTGTTGAGTTTTTAGAAGTTTCTCCTTGCGTTTATGGGTTGTGCTGAGTTCTAAACTATTCTACGCTGTTTGAGATGTTTTCTAGTTATTTTAATACTTTCTTGAGTTTTTCGAAGTTTCTCATGGTGCATATGGGTTGAGCTGCGTTCTACACTATTCTACGCTGTCTCAGAAGTTTTCGAGTTATTTTCTTATTTTGTTGAGTTTTTAGAAGTTTCTCCAAGTGCCTATGGGTTGTGCTGAGTTCTAAACTATTCTACGCTGTTTCAGATGTTTTCTAGTTATTTTATTACTTTTTTAAATTTTTCTCATGTTGCATATGTGTTGTGCTGCGATCTAAACTATGCTACGCTGTTTCAGATGTTTTCGAGTTATTTTATTACTTGGTTGAATTTTTCGACATTGCTCATGTTGCGTATGTGTTGCGCTGCGATCTACACTAGCCTACGCTGTTTCAACAGATTTCGCGTTACTTTAATACTTTCTTGAGTTTTTCGAAGTTTCTCATGGTGCTTATGGGTAGTGCTGCGTTCTACACTACTCTACGCTGTTTCATAAGTTTTCGAGTTATTTTCTTATTTTGTTGAGTTTTTAGAAGTTTCTCCTGGCGCTTATGGGTTGTGCTGAGTTCTAAACTATTCTACGCTGTTTCAGAGGTTTTCGATTTATTTTATTACTTTGTTGAATTTTTCTACGTTTCTCCTGTTGCATATGTGTTGTGCTGCGTTCTACACTACTCTACGCTGTTTCAGAAGTTTTCGAGTTATTTTCTTATTTTGTTGAGTTTTTAGAAGTTTCTCCTGGCGCTTATGGGTTGTGCTGAGTTCTTAACTATTCTACGCTGTTTGAGATGTTTTTTAGTTATTTTATTACTTTTTTGAATTATTCGACGTTTCTCATGTTGCACCTGCGTTCTACACTATTCTACGCTGTTTCAGAAGTTTTCGAGTTATTTTCTTATTTTGTTGAGTTTTCAGAAGTTTCTCTAGGCGTTTATGGGTTGTGCTGAGTTCTAAACTATTCTACGCTGTTTCAGATGTTTTCTAGTTATTTAAATACTTTCTTGAGTTTTTCGAAGTTTCTCATGGTGCATATGGGTTGAGCTGCGTTCTACACTATTCTACGCTGTTTCAGAAGTTTTCGAGTTATTTTCTTATTTTGTTGAGTTTTTAGAAGTTTCTCCTGGCGCTTATGGGTTGTGCTGAGTTCTAAACTATTCTACGCTGTTTGAGATGTTTTCTGGTTATTTTATTACTTTTTTGAATTTTTCGACGTTGCACATGTGTTGTACTGCGTTGCAAACTATTCTACGCTGTTTCAGAAATTTTCGACTTATTTTCTTCCTTTTTTGAGTTTTTAGAAGTTTCCCCTGGTGCCCATGAGTTGTTTTGAGTTCTACACTAGCCTACGCTGTTTCAGAAGTTTTCGAGTTATTATCTTATTTTGTTGAGTTTTTAGAAATTTCTCCAGGTGCCTATGGGTTGTGCTGAGTTCTAAACTATTCTACGCTGTGTCAGATGTTTTCTAGTTATTTTATTGCTTTTTTGAATTGTTCGACCTTTCTAATGTTGCATATGTGTTGTGCTGCGTTCTGAACTATTCTACGCTGTTTCAGATGTTTTCTCGTTATTTTATTACTTTAAAATAATTTTCTCATGTTGCATATGTGTTGTGCTGCGTTCTAAACTATGCTACGCTGTTTCAGATGTTTTCGAGTTATTTTATTACTTTGTTGAATTTTTCGACGTTGCTCATGTTGCATATGTGTTGCGCTGCGATCTACACTAGCCTACGCTGTTTCAACAGATTTCGAGTTATTTTATTACTTTTTTAAATTTTTCTCATGTTGCATATATGTTGTGCTGCATTGTAAACTAGCCTACGCTGTTTCAACAGATTTCGAGTTATTTTAATACTTTCTTGAGTTATTCGAACTTTCGCATGGTGCATATGGGTTGTGTTGCGTTCTACACTACTCTACGCTGTTTCAGAAGTTTTCGAGTTATTTTCTTATTTTGTTGAGTTTTTAGAAGTTTCTCCTGATGCCAATGGGTTGTGCTGAGTTCTAAACTAGTCTACGCTGTTTCAGATGTTTTTTTAGTTATTTTATTACTTTTTTGAATTATTTTACGTTTCTCATGTTGTACTGCGTTGCAAACTATTCTACGCTGTTTCAGAAATTTTCGACTTATTTTCTTCCTTTTTTGAGTTTTTAGAAGTTTCCCCTGGTGCCCATGGGTTGTGTTGAGTTCTACACTAGCCTACGCTGTTTCAGAAGTTTTCGAGTTATTATCTTATTTTGTTGAGTTTTTAGAAATTTCTCCAGGTGCCTATGGGTTGTGCTGAGTTCTAAACTATTCTACGCTGTTTCAGATGTTTTCTAGTTATTTTATTGCTTTTTTGAATTGTTCGATCTTTCTAATGTTGCATATGTGTTGTGCTGCGTTCTGAACTATTCTACTCTGTTTCAGATGTTTTCTCGTTATTTTATTACTTTTAAAATTTTTTCTCATGTTGCATATGTGTTGTGCTGCGTTCTAAACTATGCTACGCTGTTTCAGATGTTTTCGAGTTATTTTATTACTTTGTTGAATTTTTCGACGTTGCTCATGTTGCATATGTGTTGCGCTGCGATCTACACTAGCCTACGCTGTTTCAACAGATTTCGAGTTATTTTAATACTTTCTTGAGTTTTTCGAAGTTTCTCATGGTGCATATGGGTTGAGCTGCGTTCTACACTATTCTACGCTGTCTCAGAAGTTTTCGAGTTATTTTCTTATTTTGTTCAGTTTTTAGAAGTTTCTCCAGGTGCCTATGGGTTGTGCTGAGTTCTAAACTATTCTACGCTGTTTCAGATGTTTTCTAGTTATTTTATTACTTTTTAAAATTTTTCTCATGTTGCATATGTGTTGTGCTGCGTTCTAAACTATGCTACGCTGTTTCAGATGTTTTCGAGTTATTTTATTACTTTGTTGAATTTTGCGACGTTGCTCATGTTGCATGTTGCGCTGCGATCTACACTAGCCTACGCTGTTTCAACAGATTTCGCGTTATTTTAATACTTTCTTGAGTTTTTCGAAGTTTCTCATGGTGCTTATGGGTTGTACTGCGTTCTACACTACTGTACGCTGTTTCATAAGTTTTCGAGTTATTTTCTTATTTTGTTGAGTTTTTAGAAGTTTCTCCTGGCGCTTATGGGTTGTGCTGAGTTCTAAACTATTCTACGCTGTTTCAGAGGTTTTCGATTTATTTTATTACTTTGTTGAATTTTTCTACGTTTCTCATGTTGCATATGTGTTGTGCTGCGTTCTACACTACTCTACGCTGTTTCAGAAGTTTTCGAGTTATTTTCTTATTTTGTTGAGTTTTTAGAAGTTTCTCCTGGCGCTTATGGGTTGTGCTGAGTTCTTAACTATTCTACGCTGTTTGAGATGTTTTCTAGTTATTTTATTACTTTTTAGAATTTTTCGACGTTTCTCATGTTGCACATGTGTTGTACTGCGTTGCAAACTATTCTACGCTGTTTCAGAAATTTTCGACTTATTTTCTTATTTTTTGAGTTTTTAGAAATTTCCCCTGGTGCCCATGGGTTGTGCTGAGTTCTACACTAGCCTACGCAGTTTCAACAGATTTCGAGTTATTTTAATACTCTCTTGAGTTTTTCGAAGTTTCTCATGGTGCATATGGGTTGAGCTGCGTTCTGCACTACTCTACGCTGTTTCATAAGTTTTCGAGGTATTTTCTTATTTTGTTGAGTTTTTAGAAGTTTCTCCTTGCGTTTATGGGTTGTGCTGAGTTCTAAACTAGTCTACGCTGTTTCAGATGTTTTTTTTTGTTATTTTATTACTTTTTTGAATTATTCGACGTTTCTCATGTTGCACATGTGTTGTACTGCGTTGCAAACTATTCTACGCTGTTTCAGAAATTTTCGACTTATTTTCTTCCTTTTTTGAGTTTTTAGAAGTTTCCCCTGGTGCCCATGGGTTGTGTTGAGTTCTACACTAGCCTGCGCTGTTTCAGAAGTTTTCGAGTTATTATCTTATTTTGTTGAGTTTTTAGAAATTTCTCCAGGTGCCTATGGGTTGTGCTGAGTTCTAAACTATTCTACGCTGTTTCAGATGTTTTCTAGTTATTTTATTGCTTTTTTGAATTGTTCGACCTTTCTAATGTTGCATATGTGTTGTGCTGCGTTCTGAACTATTCTACGCTGTTTCAGATGTTTTCTCGTTATTTTATTACTTTTAAAAATTTTTCTCATGTTGCATATGTGTTGTGCTGCGTTCTAAACTGTGCTACGCTGTTTCAGATGTTTTCGAGTTATTTTATTACTTTGTTGAATTTTTCGACGTTGCTCATGTTGCATATGTGTTGCGCTGCGATCTACACTAGCCTCCGCTGTTTCAACAGATTTCACGTTATTTTAATACTTTCTTGAGTTTTTCGATGTTTCTCATGGTGCTTATGGGTTGTGCTGCGTTCTACACTACTCTACGCTGTTTCAGAAGTTTTCGAGTTATTTTCTTATTTTGTTGAGTTTTTAGAAGTTTCTCCTGGCGCTTATGGGTTGTGCTGAGTTCTAAACTATTCTACGCTGTTTGAGATGTTTTCTAGTTATTTTATTGCTTTTTAGAATTTTTCGACGTTTCTCATGTTGCACATGTGTTGTACTGCGTTGCAAACTATTCTACGCTGTTTCAGAAATTTTCGACTTATTTTCTTACTTTTTTGACTTTTTAGAAATTTCCCCTGGTGCCCATGGGTTGTGCTGAGTTCTACACTAGCCTACGCAGTTTCAACAGATTTCGAGTTATTTTAATACCTTCTTGAGTTTTTCGAAGTTTCTCATGGTGCATATGGGCTGAGCTGCGTTCTGCACTACTCTACGCTGTCATACGTTTTCGAGTTATTTTCTTATTTTGTTGAGTTTTTAGAAGTTTCTCCAGGTGCCTATGGGTTGTGCTGAGTTCTAAACTATTCTACGCTGTTTCAGATGTTTTCTAGTTATTTTATTACTTTTTTAAATTTTTCTCATGTTGCATATGTGTTGTGCTGCGTTCTAAACTATGCTACGCTGTTTCAGATGTTTTCGAGTTATTTTATTACTTTGTTGAATTTTTCGACGTTGCTCATGTTGCATATGTGTTGCGCTGCGATCTACACTAGCCTACGCTGTTTCAACAGATTTCGCGTTATTTTAATACTTTCTTGAGTTTTTCGAAGTTTCTCATGGTGCTTATGGGTTGTGCTGCGTTCTACACTACTCTACGCTGCTTCATAAGTTTTCGAGTTATTTTCTTATTTTGTTGAGTTTTTAGAAGTTTCTCCTGGCGCTTATGGGTTGTGCTGAGTTCTAAACTATTCTACGCTGTTTCAGAGGTTTTCTAGTTATTTTATTACCTTTTTGAATTTTTCGACGTTTCTAATGTTGCATATGTGTTGTGCTGAGTTCTAAACTATTCTACGCTGTTTCAGATGTTTTCTAGTTATTTTATTATTTTTTCGAATTTTCCGACGTTTCTCATGTTGCATATGTGTTGTGCTGCGTTCTGAACTATTCGCTGTTTCAGATGTTTTCTAGTTAATTTCTTACTTTGTTTAATTTTTCTCATGTTGCAAATGTGTTGCGCTGCGTTCTACACTAGCCTAGGCAGTTTCAACAGATTTCGAGTTATTTTAATACTTTCTTGAGTTTTTCGAAGTTTCTGATGGTGCATATGGGTTGAGCTTCGTTCTACACTACTCTACGCTGTTTCAGAAGTTTTCGAGTTATTTTCTTATTTTGTTGAGTTTTTAGAAGTTTCCCCAGGTGCCTATGGGTTGTGCTTAGTTATAAACTATTCTACGCTGTTTCAGATGTTTTCTAGTTATCTTGTTACTTTTTTGAATTTTTCGACGTTTCTCATGTTGCATATGTGTTGTGCTGCGATCTAAACTAGCCTTCGCTGTTTCAACAGATTTCGCGTTATTTTAATACTTTCTTGAGTTTTTCGAAGTTTCTCATGGTGCTTATGGGTTGTGCTGCGTTCTACACTACTCTACGCTGTTTCATAAGTTTTCGAGTTATTTTCTTATTTTGTTGAGTTTTTAGAAGTTTCTCCTGGCGCGTATGGGTTGTGCTGAGTTCTAAACTATTCTACGCTGTTTCAGAGGTTTTTGATTTATTTTATTACTTTGTTGAATTTTTCTACGTTTCTCATGCTGCATATGGGTTGAGCTGCGTTCTACACTATTCTGCGCTGTTTCAGAAGTTTTCGAGTTATTTTCTTATTTTGTTGAGTTTGTAGAAGTTTCTCCAGGTGCCTATGGGTTGTGCTGAGTTCTAAACTATTCTACGCTGTTTCAGATATTTTCTAGTTATTTAAATACTTTCTTGAGTTTTTCGAAGTTTCTCATGGTGCATATGGGTTGAGCTGCGTTCTACACTATTCTACGCTGTTTCAGAAGTTTTCGAGTTATTTTCTTATTTTGTTGAGTTTTTAGAAGTTTCTCCAGGTGCCTATGGGTTGTGCTGAGTTCTAAACTATTCTACGCTGTTTCAGATGTTTTCTAGTTATTTTATTACTTTTTAAAATTTTTCTCATGTTGCATATGTGTTGTGCTGCGTTGTAAACTATACTACGCTGTTTCAGATGTTTTCTAGTTATTTAAATACTTTCTTGAATTTTTCGAAGTTTCTCATGGTACATATGGGTTGAGCTGTGTTCTACACTATTCTACGCTGTTTCAGAAGTTTTCGAGTTATTTTCTTATTTTGTTGAGTTTTTAGAAGTTTCTCATGGTGCTTATGGGTTGTGCTGCGTTCTACACTACTCTACGCTGTTTCATAAGTTTTCGAGTTATTTTCTTATTTTGTTGAGTTTTTAGAAGTTTCTCCTGGCGCTTATGGGTTGTGCTGAGTTCTAAACTATTCTACGCTGTTTCAGAGGTTTTCGATTTATTTTATTACTTTGTTGAATTTTTCTACGTTTCTCATATTGCATATGTGTTGTGCTGCGTTCTACACTACTCTACGCTGTTTCAGAAGTTTTCGAGTTATTTTCTTATTTTGTTGAGTTTTTAGAAATTTCCCCTGGCGCCTATGGGTTGTGCTGAGTTCTTAACGATTCTACGCTGTTTCAGATGTTTTTTTTGTTATTTTATTACTTTTTTGAATTATTCGACGTTTCTCATGTTGCACATGTGTTGTACTGCGTTGCAAACTATTCTATGATGTTTCAGAAATTTTCGACTTATTTTCTTACTTTTTTGAATTTTTAGATGTTTTCCCGGGTGCCTATGGGTTGTGTTGAGTTCTACACTAACCTACGCAGTTTCAACAGATTTCGAGTTATTTTAATACTTTCTTGAGTTATTCGAACTTTCGCATGGTGCATATGGGTTGTGTTGCGTTCTACACTACTCTACGCTGTTTCAGAAGTTTTCGAATTATTTTCTTATTTTGTTGAGTTTTTAGAAGTTTCTCCTGATGCCAATGGGTTGTGCTGAGTTCTAAACTAGTCTACGCTGTTTCAGATGTTTTTTAGTTATTTTATTACTTTTTTTAATTATTCGACGTTTCTCATGTTGCACATGTGTTGTACTGCGTTGCAAACTATTCTACGCTGTTTCAGAAATTTTCGACTTATTTTCTTCCTTTTTTGAGTTTTTAGAAGTTTCCCCTGGTGCCCATGGGTTGTGTTGAGTTCTACACTAGCCTACGCTGTTTCAGAAGTTTTCGAGTTATTATCTTATTTTGTTGAGTTTTTAGAAATTTCTCCAGGTGCCTATGGGTTGTGCTGAGTTCTAAACTATTCTACGCTGTTTCAGATGTTTTCTAGTTATTTTATTGCTTTTTTGAATTGTTCGACCTTTCTAATGTTGCATATGTGTTGTGCTGCGTTCTGAACTATTCTACGCTGTTTCAGATGTTTTCTCGTTATTTTATTACTTTTAAAAAATTTTCTCATGTTGCATATGTGTTGTGCTGCGTTCTAAACTGTGCTACGCTGTTTCAGATGTTTTCGAGTTATTTTATTACTTTGTTGAATTTTTCGACGTTGCTCATGTTGCATATGTGTTGCGCTGCGATCTACACTAGCCTACGCTGTTTCAACAGATTTCGAGTTATTTTAATACTTTCTTGAGTTTTTCGAAGTTTCTCATGGTGCATATGGGTTGAGCTGCGTTCTACACTATTCTACGCTGTCTCAGAAGTTTTCGAGTTATTTTCTTATTTTGTTCAGTTTTTAGAAGTTTCTCCAGGTGCCTATGGGTTGTGCTGAGTTCTAAACTAATCTACGCTGTTTCAGATGTTTTCTAGTTATTTTATTACTTTTTAAAATTTTTCTCATGTTGCATATGTGTTGTGCTGCGTTCTAAACTATGCTACGCTGTTTCAGATGTTTTCGAGTTATTTTATTACTTTGTTGAATTTTGCGACGTTGCTCATGTTGCATGTTGCGCTGCGATCTACACTAGCCTACGCTGTTTCAACAGATTTCGCGTTATTTTAATACTTTCTTGAGTTTTTCGAAGTTTCTCATGGTGCTTATGGGTTGTACTGCGTTCTACACTACTGTACGCTGTTTCATAAGTTTTCGAGTTATTTTCTTATTTTGTTGAGTTTTTAGAAGTTTCTCCTGGCGCTTATGGGTTGTGCTGAGTTCTAAACTATTCTACGCTGTTTCAGAGGTTTTCGATTTATTTTATTACTTTGTTGAATTTTTCTACGTTTCTCATGTTGCATATGTGTTGTGCTGCGTTCTACACTACTCTACGCTGTTTCAGAAGTTTTCGAGTTATTTTCTTATTTTGTTGAGTTTTTAGAAGTTTCTCCTGGCGCTTATGGGTTGTGCTGAGTTCTTAACTATTCTACGCTGTTTGAGATGTTTTCTAGTTATTTTATTACTTTTTAGAATTTTTCGACGTTTCTCATGTTGCACATGTGTTGTACTGCGTTGCAAACTATTCTACGCTGTTTCAGAAATTTTCGACTTATTTTCTTATTTTTTGAGTTTTTAGAAATTTCCCCTGGTGCCCATGGGTTGTGCTGAGTTCTACACTAGCCTACGCAGTTTCAACAGATTTCGAGTTATTTTAATACTCTCTTGAGTTTTTCGAAGTTTCTCATGGTGCATATGGGTTGAGCTGCGTTCTGCACTACTCTACGCTGTTTCATAAGTTTTCGAGGTATTTTCTTATTTTGTTGAGTTTTTAGAAGTTTCTCCTTGCGTTTATGGGTTGTGCTGAGTTCTAAACTAGTCTACGCTGTTTCAGATGTTTTTTTTTGTTATTTTATTACTTTTTTGAATTATTCGACGTTTCTCATGTTGCACATGTGTTGTACTGCGTTGCAAACTATTCTACGCTGTTTCAGAAATTTTCGACTTATTTTCTTCCTTTTTTGAGTTTTTAGAAGTTTCCCCTGGTGCCCATGGGTTGTGTTGAGTTCTACACTAGCCTGCGCTGTTTCAGAAGTTTTCGAGTTATTATCTTATTTTGTTGAGTTTTTAGAAATTTCTCCAGGTGCCTATGGGTTGTGCTGAGTTCTAAACTATTCTACGCTGTTTCAGATGTTTTCTAGTTATTTTATTGCTTTTTTGAATTGTTCGACCTTTCTAATGTTGCATATGTGTTGTGCTGCGTTCTGAACTATTCTACGCTGTTTCAGATGTTTTCTCGTTATTTTATTACTTTTAAAAATTTTTCTCATGTTGCATATGTGTTGTGCTGCGTTCTAAACTGTGCTACGCTGTTTCAGATGTTTTCGAGTTATTTTATTACTTTGTTGAATTTTTCGACGTTGCTCATGTTGCATATGTGTTGCGCTGCGATCTACACTAGCCTCCGCTGTTTCAACAGATTTCACGTTATTTTAATACTTTCTTGAGTTTTTCGATGTTTCTCATGGTGCTTATGGGTTGTGCTGCGTTCTACACTACTCTACGCTGTTTCAGAAGTTTTCGAGTTATTTTCTTATTTTGTTGAGTTTTTAGAAGTTTCTCCTGGCGCTTATGGGTTGTGCTGAGTTCTAAACTATTCTACGCTGTTTGAGATGTTTTCTAGTTATTTTATTGCTTTTTAGAATTTTTCGACGTTTCTCATGTTGCACATGTGTTGTACTGCGTTGCAAACTATTCTACGCTGTTTCAGAAATTTTCGACTTATTTTCTTACTTTTTTGACTTTTTAGAAATTTCCCCTGGTGCCCATGGGTTGTGCTGAGTTCTACACTAGCCTACGCAGTTTCAACAGATTTCGAGTTATTTTAATACCTTCTTGAGTTTTTCGAAGTTTCTCATGGTGCATATGGGCTGAGCTGCGTTCTGCACTACTCTACGCTGTCATACGTTTTCGAGTTATTTTCTTATTTTGTTGAGTTTTTAGAAGTTTCTCCAGGTGCCTATGGGTTGTGCTGAGTTCTAAACTATTCTACGCTGTTTCAGATGTTTTCTAGTTATTTTATTACTTTTTTAAATTTTTCTCATGTTGCATATGTGTTGTGCTGCGTTCTAAACTATGCTACGCTGTTTCAGATGTTTTCGAGTTATTTTATTACTTTGTTGAATTTTTCGACGTTGCTCATGTTGCATATGTGTTGCGCTGCGATCTACACTAGCCTACGCTGTTTCAACAGATTTCGCGTTATTTTAATACTTTCTTGAGTTTTTCGAAGTTTCTCATGGTGCTTATGGGTTGTGCTGCGTTCTACACTACTCTACGCTGCTTCATAAGTTTTCGAGTTATTTTCTTATTTTGTTGAGTTTTTAGAAGTTTCTCCTGGCGCTTATGGGTTGTGCTGAGTTCTAAACTATTCTACGCTGTTTCAGAGGTTTTCTAGTTATTTTATTACCTTTTTGAATTTTTCGACGTTTCTAATGTTGCATATGTGTTGTGCTGAGTTCTAAACTATTCTACGCTGTTTCAGATGTTTTCTAGTTATTTTATTATTTTTTCGAATTTTCCGATGTTTCTCATGTTGCATATGTGTTGTGCTGCGTTCTGAACTATTCGCTGTTTCAGATGTTTTCTAGTTAATTTCTTACTTTGTTTAATTTTTCTCATGTTGCAAATGTGTTGCGCTGCGTTCTACACTAGCCTAGGCAGTTTCAACAGATTTCGAGTTATTTTAATACTTTCTTGAGTTTTTCGAAGTTTCTGATGGTGCATATGGGTTGAGCTTCGTTCTACACTACTCTACGCTGTTTCAGAAGTTTTCGAGTTATTTTCTTATTTTGTTGAGTTTTTAGAAGTTTCCCCAGGTGCCTATGGGTTGTGCTTAGTTATAAACTATTCTACGCTGTTTCAGATGTTTTCTAGTTATCTTGTTACTTTTTTGAATTTTTCGACGTTTCTCATGTTGCATATGTGTTGTGCTGCGATCTAAACTAGCCTTCGCTGTTTCAACAGATTTCGCGTTATTTTAATACTTTCTTGAGTTTTTCGAAGTTTCTCATGGTGCTTATGGGTTGTGCTGCGTTCTACACTACTCTACGCTGTTTCATAAGTTTTCGAGTTATTTTCTTATTTTGTTGAGTTTTTAGAAGTTTCTCCTGGCGCGTATGGGTTGTGCTGAGTTCTAAACTATTCTACGCTGTTTCAGAGGTTTTTGATTTATTTTATTACTTTGTTGAATTTTTGTACGTTTCTCATGCTGCATATGGGTTGAGCTGCGTTCTACACTATTCTGCGCTGTTTCAGAAGTTTTCGAGTTATTTTCTTATTTTGTTGAGTTTGTAGAAGTTTCTCCAGGTGCCTATGGGTTGTGCTGAGTTCTAAACTATTCTACGCTGTTTCAGATATTTTCTAGTTATTTAAATACTTTCTTGAGTTTTTCGAAGTTTCCCATGGTGCATATGGGTTGAGCTGCGTTCTACACTATTCTACGCTGTTTCAGAAGTTTTCGAGTTATTTTCTTATTTTGTTGAGTTTTTAGAAGTTTCTCCAGGTGCCTATGGGTTGTGCTGAGTTCTAAACTATTCTACGCTGTTTCAGATGTTTTCTAGTTATTTTATTACTTTTAAAAATTTTTCTCATGTTGCATATGTGTTGTGCTGCGTTGTAAACTATACTACGCTGTTTCAGATGTTTTCTAGTTATTTAAATACTTTCTTGAATTTTTCGAAGTTTCTCATGGTACATATGGGTTGAGCTGTGTTCTACACTATTCTACGCTGTTTCAGAAGTTTTCGAGTTATTTTCTTATTTTGTTGAGTTTTTAGAAGTTTCTCATGGTGCTTATGGGTTGTGCTGCGTTCTACACTACTCTACGCTGTTTCATAAGTTTTCGAGTTATTTTCTTATTTTGTTGAGTTTTTAGAAGTTTCTCCTGGCGCTTATGGGTTGTGCTGAGTTCTAAACTATTCTACGCTGTTTCAGAGGTTTTCGATTTATTTTATTACTTTGTTGAATTTTTCTACGTTTCTCATATTGCATATGTGTTGTGCTGCGTTCTACACTACTCTACGCTGTTTCAGAAGTTTTCGAGTTATTTTCTTATTTTGTTGAGTTTTTAGAAATTTCCCCTGGCGCCTATGGGTTGTGCTGAGTTCTTAACTATTCTACGCTGTTTCAGATGTTTTTTTTGTTATTTTATTACTTTTTTGAATTATTCGACGTTTCTCATGTTGCACATGTGTTGTACTGCGTTGCAAACTATTCTATGATGTTTCAGAAATTTTCGACTTATTTTCTTACTTTTTTGAATTTTTAGATGTTTTCCCGGGTGCCTATGGGTTGTGTTGAGTTCTACACTAACCTACGCAGTTTCAACAGATTTCGAGTTATTTTAATACTTTCTTGAGTTATTCGAACTTTCGCATGGTGCATATGGGTTGTGTTGCGTTCTACACTACTCTACGCTGTTTCAGAAGTTTTCGAATTATTTTCTTATTTTGTTGAGTTTTTAGAAGTTTCTCCTGATGCCAATGGGTTGTGCTGAGTTCTAAACTAGTCTACGCTGTTTCAGATGTTTTTTAGTTATTTTATTACTTTTTTTAATTATTCGACGTTTCTCATGTTGCACATGTGTTGTACTGCGTTGCAAACTATTCTACGCTGTTTCAGAAATTTTCGACTTATTTTCTTCCTTTTTTGAGTTTTTAGAAGTTTCCCCTGGTGCCCATGGGTTGTGTTGAGTTCTACACTAGCCTACGCTGTTTCAGAAGTTTTCGAGTTATTATCTTATTTTGTTGAGTTTTTAGAAATTTCTCCAGGTGCCTATGGGTTGTGCTGAGTTCTAAACTATTCTACGCTGTTTCAGATGTTTTCTAGTTATTTTATTGCTTTTTTGAATTGTTCGACCTTTCTAATGTTGCATATGTGTTGTACTGCGTTGCAAACTATTCTATGATGTTTCAGAAATTTTCGACTTATTTTCTTACTTTTTTGAGTTTTTAGATGTTTACCCGGGTGCCTACGGGTTGTGTTGAGTTCTACACTAGCCTACGCAGTTTCAACAGATTTCGAGTTATTTTAATACTTTCTTGAGTTATTCGAACTTTCGCATGGTGCATATGGGTTGTGTTGCGTTCTACACTACTCTACGCTGTTTCAGAAGTTTTCGAATTATTTTCTTATTTTGTTGAGTTTTTAGAAGTTTCTCCTGATGCCAATGGGTTGTGCTGAGTTCTAAACTAGTCTACGCTGTTTCAGATGTTTTTTAGTTATTTTATTACTTTTTTTAATTATTCGACGTTTCTCATGTTGCACATGTGTTGTACTGCGTTGCAAACTATTCTACGCTGTTTCAGAAATTTTCGACTTATTTTCTTCCTTTTTTGAGTTTTTAGAAGTTTCCCCTGGTGCCCATGAGTTGTGTTGAGTTCTACACTAGCCTACGCTGTTTCAGAAGTTTTCGAGTTATTATCTTATTTTGTTGAGTTTTTAGAAATTTCTCCAGGTGCCTATGGGTTGTGCTGAGTTCTAAACTATTCTGCGCTGTTTCAAATGTTTTCTAGTTATTTTATTGCTTTTTTGAATTGTTCGACCTGTCTAATGTTGCATATGTGTTGTGCTGCGTTCTGAACTATTCTACGCTGTTTCAGATGTTTTCTCGTTATTTTATTACTTTTTAAAAAATTTCTCATGTTGCATATGTGTTGTGCTGCGTTGTAAACTGTGCTACGCTGTTTCAGATGTTTTCGAGTTATTTTATTACTTTGTTGAATTTTTCGACGTTGCTCATGTTGCATATGTGTTGCGCTGCGATCTACACTAGCCTCCGCTGTTTCAACAGGTTTCGCGTTATTTTAATACTTTCTTGAGTTTTTCGAAATTTCTCATGGTGCTTATGGGTTGTGCTGCGTTCTACACTACTCTACGCTGTTTCAGAAGTTTTCGAGTTATTTTCTTATTTTGTTGAGTTTTTAGAAGTTTCTCCTGGCGCTTATGGGTTGTGCTGAGTTCTAAACTATTCTACGCTGTTTGAGATGTTTTCTAGTTATTTTATTACTTTTTAGAATTGTTCGACCTTTCTAATGTTGCATATGTGTTGTGCTGCGTTCTGAACTATTCTACGCTGTTTCAGATGTTTTCTTGTTATTTTATTACTTTTAAAAATTTTTCTCATGTTGCATATGTGTCGTGCTGCGTTCTAAACTATGCTACGCTGTTTCAGATTTTTTCGAGTTATTTTATTACTTTGTTGAATTTTTCGACGTTGCTCATGTTGCATATGTGTTGCGCTGCGATCTACACTACTCTACGCTGTTTCAGAAGCTTTCGAGTTATTTTCTTATTTTTTGAGTTTGTAGAAGTTTCTCCTGGCGCTTATGGGTTGTGCCGAGTTCTAAACTATTCTACGCTGTTTCAGATGTTTTTTAGTTATTTTATTACTTTTTTGAATTATTCGACGTTTCTCATGTTGCACATGTGTTGTACTGCGTTGCAAACTATTCTACGCTGTTTCAGAAATTTTCGACTTATTTTCTTACTTTTTTGACTTTTTAGAAATTTCCCCTGGTGCCCATGGGTTGTGCTGAGTTCTACACTAGCCTACGCAGTTTCAACAGATTTCGAGTTATTTTAATACTTTCTTGAGTTTTTCGAAGTTTCTCATGGTGCATATGGGTTGAGCTGCGTTCTGCACTACTCTACGCTGTTTCATAAGTTTTCGAGTAATTTTCTTATTTTGTTGAGTTTTTAGAAGTTTCTCCTTGCGTTTATGGGTTGTGCTGAGTTCTAAACTAGTCTACGCTGTTTCAGATGTTTTTTTAGTTATTTTATTACTTTTTTGAATTATTCGACGTTTCTCATGTTGCACATGTGTTGTACTGCGTTGCAAACTATTCTACGCTGTTTCAGAAATTTTCGACTTATTTTCTTCCTTTTTTGAGTTTTTAGAAGTTTCCCCTGGTGCCCATGGGTTGTGTTGAGTTCTACACTAGCCTACGCAGTTTCAACAGATTTCCAGTTATTTTAATACTTTCTTGAGTTTTTCGAAGTTTCTCATGGTGCATATGGGTTGAGCTGCGTTCTGCACTACTCTACGCTGTTTCAGAAGTTTTCGAGTTATTTTCTTATTTTGTTGAATTTTTAGAAGTTTCCCCTGATGCCTATGGGTTGTGCTGAGTTCTAAACTAGTCTACGCTGTTTCAGATGTTTTTTAGTTATTTTATTACTTTTTTGAATTATTCGACGTTTCTCATGTTGCACATGTG